>NC_092233.1:46476098-46658981 GCF_036320965.1 Panulirus ornatus
GACTGGGAAGAGCAGTGTGGTTTCAGAAGAGGTAGAGGATGTATGGATCAGGTATTTGCTTTGAAAAATGTATGTGAGAAATACTTAGAAAAGCAAATGAATTTGTATGTAGTATTTATGGATCTGGAGAAGGCATATGATAGAGATGATAGAGATGCTCTATGGAAGGTATTAAGAATATATTGTGCAGGAGGCAAGTCGTTAGAATCAGTGAAAAGTAAGGCATGTGTATAAGTAGGAAGAGAGCAAAGTGATTGGTTTTCAGTGAATGTCAGTTTGCGACAGGGGTGCGTGATGTCTCCATGGTTGTTTAATTTGTTTATGGATGTGTTTGTTTGGGAGGTGAATGCAAGAGTTTTGGAGAGAGGGGCAAATATGAAGTCTGTTACAGATGAGAGAGCTTGGGAAGTGAGTCAGTTGTTGTTCACTGATGATACAGCACTGGTGGCTGATTCGCATGGGAAACTGCAGAAACTGGTGACTGAGTTTGGTAAAGTGTGTGAAAGAAAAAAGCTGAGAGTAAATGTGATTAAGAGCAAGGTTATTAGGTACAGTAGGGTTGAGGGACAAGTCAAGTGGGAGGTATGTTTGAATGAAGAAAAACTGGAGGAAGTGAAATGTTTTAGATATCTGGGATTGGATTTGTCAGCAGATGGAACCATGGAAGTGGGAGTGAGTCATACGGTGGGGGAGGGGGCGAAAGTTCTGGGAGCGTTGAAAAATGTGTGGAAGGAGAGAACATTATCTCAGAAAGCAAAAATGAGTATGTTTGAAGGAATAGTGGTTCTGACAATGTTATATGGTTGCGAGGCGTGTTCTATAGATAGAGTTGTGCGGAGGAGGGTGGATGTGTTGGAAATGAGATGTTTGAGGACAGTATGTGGTGTGAGGTGGTTTGATCGAGTAAGTAATGAAAGGGTAAGAGAGATGTGTGGTAATAAAAAGAGTGTGGTTGAGAGAGCAGGAGAGGGTGTTTTGAAATGGTTTGGTTACATGGAGAGAATGTGTGAGGAAAGATTGACCAAGAGGATATATATGATAGAGGTGGAGGGAACGAGGAGAAGTGGGAGACCAAATTGGAGGTGGAAAGATGGAGTGAAAAAGATTTGAGTGATCGGGGCCTGAACATGCAGGAGGGTGAAAGGCGTGCAAGGAAAAGAATGAATTGGGACGATGTGGTATACATGGGTCAACATGCTGTCAGTGGATTGAACCAGGTTATGTGAAATGTCTGGGGTAAACCATGGAATGTTTTTTGAGGCCTGGATGTGGAAAGGGAGCTGTCGTTTCGGTGCATTATACATGACAGCTAGAGACTGAGTGTGAACGAATGTGGCCTTTGTTGTCTTTTCCTTGTGCTACCTTGCGCATATGTGAGGGGAGTGGGTTGTCATTTCATGTGTGATGGGTTGGCACCGGGAATAAGGGCAGACATTATGAGGTATGTACATGTTTATATATGTATATGTCTGTGTGTATATACATATGTATACGTTGAGATTTATAGGTATGTATATGTGTGCGTGTGGATGTGTATGTATATACATGTGTATGTGGGTGGGTTCGGCCATTTTTTCATTTGTTTCCTTGTGCTACCCCGCTAACTTGGGAGACAGTGACAAAGTATAATAAATAATAAATGAATATATATTTGTATATATTCCTATGAGTCCACAGTGAAAATGAAATATGATAAGTTCCAAAGTGAACTTTCGTGTAATAATCACATCATCAGGGAACATAGATGAAAGAATTATAAGGCAGCTGATGTACAACGAAGAGATGTAGCTAGGATGGCATTTGGTAAACATGTGTTTGTCGAAGACCCCATGGACTCATAGGAATATACTTGATTATGCGCAAAATTGTGGAAATATGGGAGAAAGAATACTTCCCACGCATTCCCTGTGTGTCATAGAATGCGACTAAAGGGGACGGGAGCAGGGGGCTAGAAACCCTCCCCTCCTTGTATTTTAACTTCTAAAAGGGGAAACAGAAGAAGGAGTCACGTGGGGAGTGCTCATACTCCTCTAAGGCTCAGTTTGGGGTGTCTAAATGTGTGTGCATGTAACTGAGATAGGTAGTTTGTTTGAGGAAAGGAACCTAGATGTTTTGGCTCTGAGTGAAACGAAGCTCAAGGGTAAAGAGGAAGAGTGGTTTGGGAATGTTTTGGGAGTAAAGCCAGGGGTTGGTGAGAGGACATGAGCAAAGGAAGGAGTAGCACTACTCCTGAAACAGTTGTGGAACTATGTGATTGAGTGTAAGAAAGTGAACTCTAGATTGATATGGGTAAAACTTAAAGTATATTGAGAGAGTTGGGTGAGTATTTGTGCCTTTGCACCTCGGCACGAGAAGAAAGATCATGAGAGGCATGTGTTATGTGAGCAGCTGAGTGAGTGTGTTAGCAATTTTGATGCACGAGACCAGGTTATAGTGATGGGTGATGTGAATGCAAAGGTAAGTAACATGGTAGTTGAGGGAATGATTGGTGTACATGGGGTGTTCAGTGTTGTAAACGGAAATGGTGAAGAGCTTGTAGGAATGGTGATTGGGAATATCTGATTTAAAAAGAGAGATATACATAAGTGTACGTATGTAAGTAGGAGAGATGGCCAGAGATTGTTATTGGATTATGCGTTAATTGATAGGTGCGTGAAAAAGAGACTTTTGGATGTTAATGTGCAGAGAGGTTAAACTGGAGGGATGTCTGATCATTATCTTGAGGAGGCGAAGGTGAAGATTTGTAGAGGCTTTCAGAAAAGAAGGGAGAATGTTTTGATGAAGAGAGGGGTGAGCAGATATAGGTTGTTTGGTTGAGGTGGTGTACGAAGTGAGAGGGTCAGGGAGAATGATTTGGTAAACAGAGAAGAGGTAGTGAAAGGTTTGTGGAAGATGAAAGCCGGCAAGACGGCGGGTTTGGATGGTATTGAAGTGGAATTTATTAAAAAAGGGGGTGACTGTGTTGTTGACTGGTTGGTAAGGATATTCAATGTATGTATGGCTCATGGTGAAGTGCCTGAGGATTGGAGGAATGCTTGCATAGTGCCATTTTACAAAGGCAAAGGGGATAAAGGTGAGAGCTCAAATTACAGAGGTATAAGTTTGTTGAGTATTCCTGGCAAATTATATGGGAGGGTATTGATTGAGAGGGTGAAGGCATGTACAGAGCATCAGACTGGGGAAGAGCAGTGTGGTTTCAGAAGTGGTAGAGGATGTGTGGATCAGGTGTTTGCTTTGAAGAATGTATGTGAGAAATACTAAGAAAGACAAATGGATCTGTATGTAGCATTTATGGATCTGGAGAAGGTGTATGATATATCCATAACACATGCTCATAACAAGTAACTTATTTCCACAGTCTGGATTTTTGACATCTTTGACTCATCCCATGTCCATATTTTGCCTGCATAGGTTATGGTTGGGGGTACTATGTTCCCCCTTATCCCTTTCTTCTCTTCCATACTTTCACCTCTACCCTTAATTTTTGTGTGAGGGACCCAGTGACTCTTCTACCCTGTACTGCTCTCTCCCTTATCTTGCCTTCCAAATCACCAGATGTACCCTAAAGTAGCTCACAAATACTTAAATTATGTCACCTCTTCTGGTCCTTTTTCCCCCATATCTACAACAAAGTTTGGTATGCTTTCTTCTCTTACTTTAAATGGCTTTGCAAAATCTATACTTTCACTTTGTGTCCTATTCAGACGTCATTATATAGAGATGTTTTGTGGAAGGTATTAAGAGTATTTGGTGTGGGAGGCAATTTGCTAGAAGCAGTGAAATGTTTTTATCAAGGATGTAAGGCATGTTGACGAGTAGGAAGAGAGGAAAGTGATTGGTTCTAAGTGAATGTCGGTTTGTGGCAGGGGTGCATGATGTCTCCATGGTTGTTTAATTTGTTTATGGATGAGGTTGTTAGGGAGTTGAATGCAAAAGTTTTGGGGAGAGGGGCAAGTATGCCATCTGTTGTGGATAAGAGAGCTTGGGAAGTGAGTCAGTTGTTGTTCACTGATGATACAGTGCTAGTGGCTGATTTGGGTTAGAAACTGCAGAAGCTGGTGACTGAGTTTGGTAAAGTTTGTGAAAGAAGAAAGCTGAGAGTAAATGTGAATAAGAGCAAGGTTATTAGGTACAGTAGGGTTGAGGGACAAGTCAATTGGGAGGTAAGTTTGAATGGAGAAAAACTGGAGGAAGTGAAGTGTTTTAGATAACTCGGAGTGGATTTGGCAGCGGATGGAACCATGGAAGCGGAAGTGAGTCACAGGGTGGGGTAGGGGGCGAAAGTTCTGGGAGCATTGAAAAATGTGTGGAAGGTGAGAACATTATCTCAGAAAGCAAAAATGGGTATGTTTGAAGGAATAGTGGTTCCAACAATGTTATATGGTTGCGAGGCGTGGGTTATAGATAGGGTTGTGTGGAGGAGGGTGGATGTGTTGGAAATGAGATGTTTGAGGACAATATGTGGTGTGAGTTGGTTTGATAGAGTAAATAATGAAAGATTAAGAGAGATGTGTGATAAAAAAACGAGTGTGGTTGAGAGAGTAGAAGAGGGTTGTGAAATGGTTTGGTCACATGGAGAGAATGAGTGAGGAAAGATTGACGAAGAGGATATATGTGTCAGATGTAGAGGGAAAGAGGAGAAGTGGGAGACCAAATTTGAGGTGGAAAGATGGAGTGAAAAAGATTTTGAGCTATCGCGGCCTGAACATGCAGGAGGGTGAAAGGCGTGCAAGGAATAGAGTGAATTGGATCGATGTGGTATACGGGGGTCGACGTGCTGTCAATGGATTGAACCAGGGCATGTGAAGTGTCTGGGGTAAACCATGGAAAGTTTTGTTGGGTATGGATGTGGAAAGGGAGCTGTGGTTTCGGTGCATTATACATGATTGCTAAAGACAGTGTGAATGAATGTGGCCTTTGTTGTATCCTCCTAGCGCTACTTCACGCACATCCGGGGGGAAGGGGGCTGTCATTTCATATGTGGCGGGGTGGCGATGAGAATGAATAAAGGCAGCAAGTATGAATTATGTACATGTTATATATGTATATGTCTCTGTATGTATATATATGTATATGTTGATATGTATAAGTATGTATATGTGATGTGTGGATGTGTATATATATATATATATATATATATATATATATATATATACACATGTGTATATGGGTGGGTTGGGCTATTCTTTTGTCTGTTTCCTTGCGCTACCTTACTAATGCATGAGACAGCGACAGAGTATGATAAATAAAATGATAAATATATTTGTATATATCCCTGGGGATAGGGGAGAAAGAATACTTCCCACGTTTTCCCTGCATGTTATAGAAGTCAACTAAAAGGGAAGGTAGCAGGGGGCTGGAAATCCTTTCCTCTTTTTTTTTTATTTTCCAGAAGAGGAACAGAGAAGGGGGCCAAGTGAGGAGGATATTCTCTCAGAGGCTCAGTCCTCTGTCCTTAATGCTACCTCGTTAACATGGGAAATGGCAAATAGCACAGGGATCTCGGGTTCGATCTTGGCTGTTAGAGGTTTGTATGTTCTGTGAAGGTGCGCGTTCATATGCACTTTTTTGTATTCATATACCTCCGCGTTGTACAGTTATGTTTGATAAAATGCTCTCTGCTGGCTGTGTGAGTCTGATGGGAAATGACCGGTGTAGACTCCATTGTTCACCAATGTGAGATGAAGGGTATTCGAGTACATAGTATTCGAACAGTCACTTCCCTATAGGGGCGATAATAGCCTAGTGGTAGCGCTCCCGCCTGTTGCACAGGGATCCCGGATTCGATCCTGGCTGTTGGAGGTTTGTATGTTCTATGAAGGTGCGCATTCGTATGCACTTTGTTCATATACATATACATACATAGATATGTGCATATATACACATGCACATACTCATACATGGTACCTTCATCCATTCCTGTCGCCACCCTGTCATACACGAAATAGCATCCTCACCCCTCCAGCAAGGTATCACCAGGTAAAGACAAAAAAAAAAAAAAAAGGCCCCATTTGTTCTCACTCATATGTGCATATATACACATGCACATACTCATACATGGTACCTTCATCCATTCCTGTCACCACCCTGTCATACACGAAATAGCATCCTCACCCCTCCAGCAAGGTATCACCAGGAAAAGACAAAAAAAAAAAAAAAGCTCCATTTGTTCACATTCAGTCTCTCGCTGTCATGTGTTATGCATCGAAACTCGAAACCACAGCTCCCTTTCTACATCCATGCCCCACAGACCTTTCCATGGTTTACCCCAGATGCTTCACATACCCAGGTAGAATATATTGACAGCTTGTTAACCCTGGTATACCACATTGTTCCAGTTCACTCTATTCCTTGCATGCCTTTCACCCTCCTGTATGTTCAGGCCCCGATGGCTCAAAATCTTTTTCACTCCATCCTTCCACCTCCAGTTTGGTCTCTGGCTTCTCCTTGTTCACTCTACCTCTGACACATATATCCTCTTAGTCAGTCTTTCCTCACTCATTCTCTCCATGTGTCCAAACCATTTCAACACACCCTCCTCTACTCTCTCAACCACACTCTTTTTATTACCACACATCCCTATTACCCTTTCATTACCTACTTGATCAAACCACCTCATACCACATATTATCCTTAAGCATGGGGAGTGGCCCATCCGTTCATGTACACATGTATATACGTAAATGCCCATACACACATATACATACACAGACATATACATATACACACATGTACTTATTCATACTAGCTTGCTTTCATCCATTCCTGGCACTACCCCACGCCACAGAAACAGCATCACTACCCCCTGCTTCAGTAAGGTAGCACCAGGAAAACAGACAAAAGAGGCCACATGGTTCACATTCAGTCTTTAGCTGTCATGTGTAATGTACTTAGCCATTATTGTCTTCAGTTAATTGACCTTTACAGTGATTGGCGGAATGCGTGCATAGTGCCATTGTACAAAGGCAAAGGGGATAAGAGTGAGTGCTCAAACTACAGAGGTATAAGTTTGTTGAGTATTCCTGGTAAATTATATGGGAGGGTATTGATTGAGAGGGTGAAGGCATGTACAGAGCATCAGATTGGGGAAGAGCAGTGTGGTTTCAGAAGTGGTAGAGGATGTGTGGATCAGGTGTTTGCTTTGAAGAATGTATGTGAGAAATACTTAGAAAAGCAAATGGATTTGTATGTAGCATTTATGGATCTGGAGAAGGCATATGATAGAGTTGATAGAGATGCTCTGTGGAAGGTATTAAGAATATATGGTGTGGGAGGAAAGTTGTTAGAAGCAGTGAAAAGTTTTTATCGAGGATGTAAGGCATGTGTACGTGTAGGAAGAGAGGAAAGTGATTGGTTCTCAGTGAATGTAGGTTTGCGGCAGGGGTGTGTGATGTCTCCATGGTTGTTTAATTTGTTTATGGATGGGGTTGTTAGGGAGGTAAATGCAAGAGTTTTGGAAAGAGGGGCAAGTATGAAGTCTGTTGGGGATGAGAGAGCTTGGGAAGTGAGTCAGTTGTTGTTCGCTGATGATACAGCGCTGGTGGCTGATTCATGTGAGAAACTGCAGAAGCTGGTGACTGAGTTTGGTAAAGTGTGTGGAAGAAGAAAGTTAAGAGTAAATGTGAATAAGAGCAAGGTTATTAGGTACAGTAGGGTTGAGGGTCAAGTCAATTGGGAGGTGAGTTTGAATGGAGAAAAACTGGAGGAAGTGAAGTGTTTTAGATATCTGGGAGTGGATCTGGCAGCGGATGGAACCATGGAAGCGGAAGTGGATCATAGGGTGGGGGAGGGGGTGAAAATTCTGGGAGCCTTGAAGAATGTGTGGAAGTCGAGAACATTATCTCGGAAAGCAAAAATGGGTATGTTTGAAGGAATAGTGGTTCCAACAATGTTGTATGGTTGCGAGGCATGGGCTATGGATAGAGTTGTGCGCAGGAGGGTGGATGTGCTGGAAATGAGATGTTTGAGGACAATGTGTGGTGTGAGGTGGTTTGATCGAGTAAGTAACATAAGGGTAAGAGAGATGTGTGGAAATAAAAAGAGCGTGGTTGAGAGAGCAGAAGAGGGTGTTTTGAAGTGGTTTAGGGCACATGGAGAGAATGAGTGAGGAAAGATTGACCAAGAGGATATATGTGTCGGAGGTGGAGGGAACGAGGAGAAGAGGGAGACCAAATTGGAGGTGGAAAGATGGAGTGAAAAAGATTTTGTGTGATCGGGGCCTGAACATGCAGGAGGGTGATAGGAGGGCAAGGAATAGAGTGAATTGGAGCGATGTGGTATACCGGGGTTGACGTGCTGTCAGTGGATTGAATCAAGGCATGTGAAGCGTCTGGGGTAAACCATGGAAAGCTGTGTAGGTATGTATATTTGCGTGTGTGGACGTATGTATATACATGTGTATGGGGGGGGTTGGGCCATTTCTTTCGTCTGTTTCCTTGCGCTACCTCGCAAACGCGGGAGACAGCGACAAAGTATAATAAAAAAAAATAGAATAATATTTCATTTGCAACACATCCACCCTCCTCTGCACAACCCAATCTATAGCCTACGCCTCGCTACCATATAACATTGTTGGAACCACTATTCCTTCAAACATAGCCATTTTTGCTGTCTGAGATAACATTCTTGCCTTCCACACATTCTTTACGCTCCCAGAACATTTGCCATCGCCCTCACCTTGTGACTCACTTCCGCTGCTAAGTCCACTTTCAGTTATCTAAAATGCTTCACTTCGTCCAGTTTTTCTCCATTCAAACTTACCTCCCAATTGACTTGTCCCTCACCCCTACTGTACCTAATAACCTTGCTCTCATTCACATTTACTCTCAACTTTCTTCTTTCACACACTTTACCAAGCTCATTCACCAGCTTCTGCAGTTTCTCACCCAAATCAGCCACCAGCCCTGTATCATCAGGGAACAACAACTGACTCGCTTCCCAAGTCCTCTCATCCACAGCAGACTGCATACTTGCCCCTTTCTCCAAAAGTCTTGCATTCACCTCCCTAACCACCCCATCCATAAACAAATTAAACAACCATGGAGACATCACACACCCTTGCCGCAAACCGACATTCACTGGGAACCAATCACTTTCCTCTCTTCCTACTCATACACATGCCTTACATCCTTGGTAAAAACTTTTCACTGCTTCTAGCAATTTACCTCCCACACCATATACTCTTAAAATCTTCCACAAAGCATCTCTGTCAACCCTATTATATGCCTTCTCCAGATCCATAAATGCTACATTTAGATCCATCTGTTTTTCTAAGTATTTCTTACATACATTCTCCAAAGCAAGCACCTGATCCATACATCCTTTACCACTTCTGAAACCACACTGCTCTTCCCCAGTCTGATGCTCTGTACATACCTTTACTGTCTCCATATACTGTCTCATATAATTTCTCTGGAATACTCAAAAAAATTTATGCCTCTGTAATTTGAACACTTACCTTTATCCCCTTTGCCTTTGTACAATGGCACTATGCATGCATTCCGCCAATCCTCAGGCACTTCACCGTTACCCATACAAACTGAATATCCATCAACAACACAGTTCCCCTTTTTTTTTTTTAATAAATTCCACTGCAGTACTATCCAAACCACCTTGCCGGCTTTCATCTTCTGTAAAGCTTTTACTACCTCTTCTCTGTTTATCAAGCCATTGTCCCTGACCCTCTCCCTTTGCACACCCCGACCAAAACACCCTATATCTGCCACTGTATACACTTAAATGCTCAAAAACGCACATATACGTACATATACCTATCAACATATACACATATACATAATATACATACATATATACAGACATAAACATATATATGCACATGTACATATTCATACTTGCTTTCATCCATTACTGGCACTACCCCACCCCACAGGAAACAGCATTGCTACGTCCTGCTTCAGTGGGGCAGTGCCAGGAAAACGGACAGAAAAGGCTACATTTGTTCACACTCAGTCTCTAGGTGTCATGTGTAATGCACCAAAACCACAGCTCCCTATCCACTCTAGGCCCCACCGACCTTTTCATGGTTTACCCCAGGCGTTTCACATGCCCTGGTTCAGTCCATTGTTAGCACATCATCCCTGGTGTACCACATTGTTCCAATTCATTCTGCTTCTCCTTGTTCCCTCCACCTCTGACACATATATCCTCTTTGTCAATCTTTCCTTACTTATTCTCTCCATATGTCCAAACCATTTCAACACACCCTCCTCTGCTCTCTCAATCACACACTTTTTATTTCCATGCATCTCTCTTGCCCTTTCATTACTTGATCAAATCCCCTCACACCTCATATTGTCCTCAGACATTTCATTTCCAACACATCCACCCTCCTTTGTACAACCCTATCTATAGCCCATGCCTCGCAACCTCATTATATTGTCGGAACTACTATTCCTTCAAACATACCCATTTTTGCAGTCTGAGATAATGTTTTCTCCTTCCACACATTCTTCATCACTCCCAGAGCCTTTGCCCCCTCCCCAACCCTGTGAGTCACTTCCACTTCCATGGTTCCATTCACTGCTAATATTCCACTCCCAGATATCTAAAACATCTCACTTCCTCCAATTTTTCTCCATTCAAACCTACCTTCCAATTAACTTGTCCCTTAAGCCTAGTGAACGTCACTACCTTGCTCTTATTTACATTTACTCTCTACTTTCTCCTTTCACACACTTTTCCAAACTCAATTCCCAACTTCTGCAGTTTATCATGCAAATCAGCCACTAGAGCTGTATCATAGGCAAACAACAATTGCGTCACTTCCCAAGCCCTCTTATCTCCAGTAGACTGCATACTTGCCCCCTCTCCAAAACTCTTGCATTTACCTCTCTCCACCCCATCCGTAAACAAATTTAAAAAACTGTGGCGACATCAGACACCCTGACCGCAAACTGACATTCTTTGGGAACCAATGACACTCCTCTCTTCCTACTCGTACACATGCCTTACATCCTTGGCAAAAACATTTCAATGCTTCTAGCAACTTACCTCCCAGTCCATATATTCTTAAGACCTTCCACAAAGCATCTCTATCAACTCTATCACATGTTTTCTCCAGATCTATAAATGCTATATACAAATCCATCTGCTTTTTTAATTATTTCTCACACACATTTCTCAGAGCAAACACCTGATCCACACATCCATTACCTCTTTTGAAACTACACTGCTCTTCCCCAATCTGATGCTCTGTACATGCACTTACAGATGTTTGAATTCATTTGTCATATCAGCCCAGTTCATTAGTGTGTCTATGTCAGTTTGAAGGTTTAGGCATTCAAGTTTATTCGTAGACTTATTTCACAGCTTTTTAGTATTAGCGAATTTTGATATCTTGCAATGCAGCCCATTATCAGTATCATTTTTTTTTTTTTTTTTTTTTTTTTTTTTTTTTTTTTTTATACTTTGTCGCTGTCTCCCGCGTTTGCGAGGTAGCGCAAGGAAACAGACGAAAGAAATGGCCCAACCCCCCCCCCCATACACATGTACATACACACGTCCACACACGCAAATATACATACCTACACAGCTTTCCATGGTTTACCCCAGACGCTTCACATGCCTTGATTCACTCCACTGACAGCACGTCAACCCCTGTATACCACATCGCTCCAATTCACTCTATTCCTTGCCCTCCTTACACCCTCCTGCATGTTCAGGCCCCGATCACACAAAATCTTTTTCACTCCATCTTTCCACCTCCAATTTGGTCTCCCTCTTCTCCTCGTTCCCTCCACCTCCGACACATATATCCTCTTGGTCAATCTTTCCTCACTCATTCTCTCCATGTGCCCAAACCATTTCAAAATACCCTCTTCTGCTCTCTCAACCACGCTCTTTTTATTTCCACACATCTCTCTTACCCTTACGTTACTTACTCGATCAAACCACCTCACACCACACATTGTCCTCAAACATCTCATTTCCAGCACATCCATCCTCCTGCGCACAACTCTATCCATAGCCCACGCCTCGCAACCATACAACATTGTTGGAACCACTATTCCTTCAAACATACCCATTTTTGCTTTCCGATATATATATATATATATATATATATATATATATATATATATTTTTTTTTTTTTTTCTTTTTTTTTTTATACTTTGTCGCTGTCTCCCGCGTTTGCGAGGTAGCGCAAGGAAACAGACGAAAGAAATGGCCCAACCCACCCCCATACACATGTATATACACACATCCACACACGCAAATATACATACCTACACAGCTTTCCATGGTTTACCCCGGACGCTTCACATGCCTTGATTCAATCCACTGACAGCACGTCAACCCCTGTATACCACATCGCTCCAATTCACTCTATTCCTTGCCCTCCTTTCACCCTCCTGCATGTTCAGGCCCCAATCACACAAAATCCTTTTCACTCCATCTTTCCACCTCCAATTTGGTCTCCCTCTTCTCCTCGTTCCCTCCACCTCCGACACATATATCCTCTTGGTCAATCTTTCCTCACTCATTCTCTCCATGTGCCCAAACCATTTCAAAACACCCTCTTCTGCTCTCTCAACCACGCTCTTTTTATTTCCACACATCTCTCTTACCCTTACGTTACTTACTCGATCAAACCACCTCACACCACACATTGTCCTCAAACATCTCATTTCCAGCACATCCATCCTCCTGCGCACAACTCTATCCATAGCCCACGCCTCGCAACCATACAACATTGTTGGAACTACTATTCCTTCAAACATACCCATTTTTGCTTTCCGGGATAATGTTCTCGACTTCCACACATTTTTCAAGGCTCCCAAAATTTTCGCCCCCTCCCCCACCCTATGATCCACTTCCGCTTCCATGGTTCCATCCGCTGACAGATCCACTCCCAGATATCTAAAACACTTCACTTCCTCCAGTTTTTCTCCATTCAAACTCACCTCCCAATTGACTTGACCCTCAACCCTACTGTACCTAATAACCTTGCTCTTATTCACATTTACTCTTATATATATATAAATATATATATATATATATATATATATATATATATATATATATATATATATATATATATATATATATATTTATTTTTTATTTATTTTGCTTTGTCGCTGTCTCCCGCGTTTGTGAGGTAGCGCAAGGAAACAGACGAAAGAAATGGCACAACCCACCCCCATACACAATGTACACACACACACACCCACACACGCAAATATACATACTTATACATCTCAATGTACACATATATATATACACACACAGACACATACAATTATACCCATGGACACAAGTCACACTGCCTGCCCCTATTCATTCCCATCGCTACCTCGCCACACATGGAATACCATCCCCCTCCCCCCCTCATGTGTGCGAGGTAGCATGAGGAAAAGACAACAAAGGCCCCATTCGTTCACACTCAGTCTCCAGCTGTCACGCAATAATGCCTGAAACCACAGCTCCCTTTCCACATCCAGGCCCCACACAACTTTCCATGGTTTACCCCAGACGCTTCACATGCCCTGATTCAATCCACTGACAGCACGTCAACCCCGGTGTACCACATCGATCCAATTCACTCTATTCCTTGCCCACCTTTCACCCTCCTGCATGTTCAGGCCCCGATCACTCAAAATCTTTTTCACTCTATCTTTCCACCTCCAATTTGGTCTCCCACTTCTCCTCGTTCCCTCCACCTCCGACACATATATCCTCTTGGTCAATCTTTCCTCACTCATTCTCTCCATGTGCCCAAACCATTTCAAAACACCCTCTTCTGCTCTCTCAACCATGCTCTTTTTATTTCCACACATCTCTCTTACCCTTACATTACTTACTTGATCAAACCACCTCACACCACACATTGTCCTCAAACATCTCATTTCCAGCACATCCACCCTCCTGCGCACAACTCTATCCATAGCCCACGCCTCGCAACCATACAACATTGTTGGAACCACTATTCCTTCATACATACCCATTTGTGCTTTTTGAGATAATGTTCTCGACTTCAACACATTCTTCAAGGCTCCCAGGATTTTCGACCCCTCCCCCACCCTACGATTCACTTCCGCTTCCATGGTTCCATCCGCTGCCAGATCCACTCCCAGATATCTAAAACGCTTTACTTCCTCCAGTTTTTCTCCATTCAAACTTACCTCCCAATTGACTTGACCCTCAACCCTACTGTACCTAATAACCTTGCTCTTATTCACATTTACTCTTAACTTTCTTCTTTCACACACTTTACCAAACTCAGTCACCAGCTTCTGCAGTTTCTCACATGAATCAGCCACCAGCGCTGTATCATCAGGGAACAACAACTGACTCACTTCCCAAGCTCTCCCATCCACAACAGACTTCATACTTGCCCCTCTTTCCAAAACTCTTGCATTCACCTCCCTAACAACCCCATCCATAAACAAATTAAACAACCATGGAGACATCACACACCCCTGCCGCAAACCTACATTCACTGAGAACCAATTACTTTCCTCTCTTCCTACACGTACACATGCCTTACATCCTCGATAAAAACTTTTCACTGCTTCTAACAACTTGCCTCCCACACCATATATTCTTAATACCTTCCACAGAGCATCTCTATCAACTCCATCATATGCCTTCTCCAGATCCATAAATGCTACATACAAATCCATTTGCTTTTCTAAGTATTTCTCACATACATTCTTCAAAGCAAACACCTGATCCACACATCCTCTACCACTTCTGAAACCACACAGCTCTTCCCCAATTTGATGCTCTGTACATGCCTTCACCCTCTCAATTAATACCCTCCCATATAATTTACCAGGAATACTCAACAAACTTATACCTCTGTAATTTGAGCACTCACTCTTATCCCCTTTGCCTTTGTACAATGGCACTATGCAAGCATTCCGCCAATCCTCAGGCACCTCACCATGAGTCATACATACATTAAATAACCTTACCAACCAGTCAATGATACAGTCACCCCCTTTTTTTGATAAATTCCACTGCAATACCATCCAAACCTGCTGCCTTGCTGGCTTTCATCTTCCGCAAAGCTTTTACTACCTCTTCTCTGTTTACCAAATCGTTTTCCCTAACCCTCTCACTTTGCACACCACCTCGACCAAAACAACCTATATCTGCCACTCTATCATCAAACACATTCAACAAACCTTCAAAATACTCACTCCATCTCCTTCTCACATCACCACTACTTGTTATCACCTCCGTATTTGCACCCTTCACTGAAGTTCCCATTTGCTCCCTTGTCTTACGCACTTTATTTACCTCCTTCCAGAACATCTTTTTATTCTTTCTAAAATTTAATGATACTCTCTCACCCCAACTCTCATTTCCCTCTTTTTCACCTCTTGCACCTTTCTCTTGACCTCCTGTCTCTTTCTTTTATACATCTCCCACTCAATTGCATTTTATCCCTGCAAAAATCGTCCAAATGCCTCTCTCTTCTCTTTCACTAATAATCTTATTTCTTCATCCCACCACTCACTACCCTTTCTAATCAACCCACCTCCCACTCTTCTCATGCCACAAGCATCTTTTGCGCAATCCATCACTGATTCCCTAAATACATCCCATTCCTCCCCCACTCCCCTTACTTCCATTGTTCTCACCTTTTTCCATTCTGTACTCAGTCTCTCCTGGTACTTCCTCACACAAGTCTCCTTCCCAAGCTCACTTACTCTCACCACCCTCTTCACCCCAACATTCACTCTTCTTTTCTGAAAACCCATACAAATCTTCACCTTAGCCTCCACAAGATAATGATCAGACATCCCTCCAGTTGCACCTCTCAGCACATTAACATCCAAAAGTCTCTCTTTCGCACGCCTGTCAATTAACACATAATCCAATAACGCTCTCTGGCCATCTCTCCTACTTACATACGTATACTTATGTATATCTCGCTTTTTAAACCAGGTATTCCCAATCACCAGTCCTTTTTCAGCACATAAATCTACAAGCTCTTCACCATTTCCATTTACAACACTGAACACCCCATGTATACCAATTATTCCCTCATCTGCCACGTTACTCACCTTTGCATTCAAATCACCCATCACTATAACTATATATATATATATATATATATATATATATATATATATATATATATATATATATATTTTTTTTTTTTTTTATACTATTCGCCATTTCCCGCGATAGCGAGGTAGCGTTAAGAACAGAGGACTGGGCCTTTGAGGGAATATCCTCACCTGGCCCCCTTCTCTGTTCCTTCTTTTGGAAAATTAAAAAAAAACGAGAGGGGAGGATTTCCAGCCCCCCGCTCCCTTCCCTTTTAGTCGCCTTCTACGACACGCAGGGAATACGTGGGAAGTATTCTTTCTCCCCTATCCCCAGGGATAGAGTGAAAAAAGAAAGTGTACTAAATTGTGCTTTGGACATGGGGGAGAAAGACCGGAAGAAGAAGAAATTTAAGTATGTGGGAGCTGTCTTGGGTAAGTATGGTGATATGGAAGAAGAGATAAGAAAGAGAGCAGTACTGGGTACCAGTACTATGTATTCAAGGCTAAAAGTAGCTATGTTCCTACTCCTTCACTGTAAGTTTCACAGAACCTCTCACTAAAGAGTCCTGGTTCCTGGCTACTGAACTTCCTTTCCTAATCTATGTTACCTTAGAAAATGTTGAGATTTCTGTTGTTTCAACATTCTATCCCTCTTTAGGTCTTTCTTGCCTCTGCTTTTATACAGTCCTCATTTACGACATAGCCAAACTTGAGCATTACACAAGCACTCTTTCTAACTGGTGTACTATAAACTGAACATATTCCCAATATCCGTCCTTGTACATTTGAAGATGAGATCTGGCAATGATGGTGTATCAATCCTTCTCTTCCAAGTGTGTTAACTGACATATTGGGGTATGAAATTTTTCTGTATACCCTCTAAAAACTTGTCTCCATGACTCCCTATCACAATGAGAACCAAAATTCTCTCTCTTTATAAATGAAATATCCCACCATTAGAATATTATGATCTCAGAGAAGTGAGTGTTTTACTGCTTCGTGTACCATCCTGTTATCTCTTTATATATATTTTATATATATTTTGGATTATATAATATCAACGCAACTGCAATATTCTTCTCTACAGTTAATTTTCAAAAATGCACTCTCTGAATACACCATCCTCCATTATTTCTTGAAGCTTAAGGCTATCTTTTTTTGAACAGGGCCAATCCTCCCTATCCTTTGCCTTCTCCTACCCTCCTTGCTATCACGTGTCCCACTGGCTTGTAACATGGCTCACTGCCATTAGGCTTTTGTAAGCTTTGTGCAGTGTAATAAAAAAGCAGGTTGTTTCTTCATCATCTATATTCATTAGGAGATGAGAGCGAACATAATAACATGGGGACTATGAGTAGAGCGAGAATTATGGAAATAGTTGACAATATATGGGTAATATCATATAGTTGATAATTTAGTGCTATGTCATATATCAAGGTATATTGAAATGGGTTGGTCACATGGAGATAATGAGTAAGGAAAGATTGAAAAAGAAGATATATGTGTCAGAGGTGGAGGGAATTACACATGACAGCAAGAGACTGAGTGTAAATGAATGTAGCCTTTGTTGTCTTTTCCAAGCAATACCTCATGCGTGCATGGGGGTAGGGGGGGTGACATTTCATTTGTGGAGGGGTGGTGACGGAAATGGATGAAGGCAGCAAGCATGAATATGTATAAGTGGTATATATATATATGTCTGTGTATGTACATGTATGTACATGCTGAAATGTATATATATGTATACATGCATGTGTGGGAGTGTAGGTATATACATGCGTATGTAGGAGGGTCGGGCCATTCTTTCGTCTATTTCCCTGTGATACCTCGCAAACGCGGGAGACAGTGACAAATTGTAATAAAGAGTAAATCATATATCATGTACATATGTATATATGTAATATCTGCATATATGTATTCATATATATGTATATGTTATGTATGTGTATATATATATATATATATATATGTGCATATATGGGCATTTATACAAACATATATATATATATATATATATATATATATATATATATATATATATATATATATATATATATATATATATCCCTGGGGATAGGGGATTAAGAATACTTCCCACGTATTCCCTGCGTGTCGTAGAAGGCGACTAAAAGGGGAGGGAGCGGGGGGCTGGAAATCCTCCCCTCTCGTTTTTTTTTAATTTTCCAAAAGAAGGAACAGAGAATTGGGCCAGGTGAGGGTATTCCCTCAAAGGCCCAGTCCTCTGTTCTTAATGCTACCTCGCTAACGCGGGAAATGGCGAATAGTTTAAAAGAAGAAAAATATATATATATATATATATATATATATATATATATATATATATATATATATATATATATATATATATATATATACATATATACATATATATATACATATATATATATATATACATATATATATATATATATATATATACATACATATATACATATATATATATATATATATATATTTTTCTTGCTTTGTCGCTGTCTCCCGCGTTTGTGAGGTAGCGCAAGGAAACAGACGAAAGAAATGGCCCAACCCACCCCCATACACATGTATATACATACGTCTGCACACGCAAATATACATACCTACACAGCTTTCCATGGTTTACCTCAGACGCTTCACATGCCTTGATTCAATCCACTGACAGCACGTCAACCCCTGTATACCACATCGCTCCAATTCACTCTATTCCTTGCCCTCCTTTCACCCTCCTGCATGTTCAGGCCCCGATCACACAAAATCTTTTTCACTCCATCTTTCCACCTCCAATTTGGTCTCCCTCTTCTCCTCGTTCCCTCCACCTCCGACACATATATCCTCTTGGTCAATCTTTCCTCACTCATTCTCTCCATGTGCCCAAACCATTTCAAAACACCCTCTTCTGCTCTCTCAACCACGCTCTTTTTATTTCCACACATCTCTCTTACCCTTACGTTACTTACTCGATCAAACCACCTCACACCACACATTGTCCTCAAACATCTCATTTCCAGCACATCCATCCTCCTGCGCACAACTCTATCCATAACCCACGCCTCGCAACCATACAACATTGTTGGAACCACTATTCCTTCAAACATACCCATTTTTGCTTTCCGAGATAATGTTCTCGACTTCCACACATTTTTCAAGGCTCCCAAAATTTTCGCCCCCTCCCCCACCCTATGATCCACTTCCGCTTCCATGGTTCCATCCGCTGCCAGATCCACTCCCAGATATCTAAAACACTTCACTTCCTCCAGTTTTTCTCCATTCAAACTCACCTCCCAATTGACTTGACCCTCAACCCTACTGTACCTAATAACCTTGCTCTTATTCACATTTACTCTTAACTTTCTTCTTCCACACACTTTACCAAACTCAGTCACCAGCTTCTGCAGTTTCTCACATGAATCAGCCACCAGCGCTGTATCATCAGGGAACAACAACTGACTCACTTCCCAAGCTCTCTCATCCACAACAGACTTCATACTTGCCCCTCTTTCCAGGACTCTTGCATTTACCTCCCTAACAACCCCATCCATAAACAAATTAAACAACCATGGAGACATCACACACCCCTGCCGCAAACCTACATTCACTGAGAACCAATCACTTTCCTCTCTTCCTACACGTACACATGCCTTACATCCTCGATAAAAACTTTTCACTGCTTCTAACAACTTGCCTCCCACACCATATATTCTTAATACCTTCCACAGAGCATCTCTATCAACTCTATCATATGCCTTCTCCAGATCCATAAATGCTACATACAAATCCATTTGCTTTTCTAAGTATTTCTCACATACATTCTTCAAAGCAAACACCTGATCCACACATCCTCTACCACTTCTGAAACCGCACTGCTCTTCCCCAATCTGATATATATATATATATATATATATATATATATATATATATATATATATATATATATATTTTTTTTTTTCTTTTTTTTTGCTTTGTCGCTGTCTCCCGCGTTTGCGAGGTAGCGCAAAGGAAACAGATGAAAGAAATGGCCCAACCCACCCCCATACACATGTATATATATACACCCACACACGCAAATATACATACCTACACAGCTTTCCATGGTTTACCCCAGACGCTTCACATGCCCTGATTCAATCCACTGACAGCACATCAACCCCGGTATACCACATCGATCCAATTCACTCTATTCCTTGCCCTCCTTTCACCCTCCTGCATGTTCAGTCCCCGATCACACAAAATCTTTTTCACTCCATCTTTCCACCTCCAATTTGGTCTCCCACTTCTCCTTGTTCCCTCCACCTCCGACACATATATCCCCTTAGTCAATCTTTCCTCACTCATTCTCTCCATGTGCCCAAACCATTTCAAAACACCCTCTTCTACTCTCTCAACCACGCTCTTTTTATTTCCACACATCTCTCTTACCCTTACGTTACTTACTCGATCCAACCACCTCACACCACACATTGTCATCAAACATCTCATTTCCAGCACATCCATCCTCCTGCGCACAACTCCATCCATAGCCCACGCCTCGCAACCATACAACATTGTTGGAACCACTATTCCTTCATACATACCCATTTTTGCTTTTCTAGATAATGTTCTCGACTTCCACACATTCTTCAAGGCTCCCAGGATTTTCGCCCCCTCCCCCACCCTACGATTCACTTCCGCTTCCATGGTTCCATCCGCTGCCAGATCCACTCCCAGATATCTAAAACACTTTACTTCCTCCAGTTTTTCTCCATTCAAACTTACCTCCCAATTGACTTGACCCTCAACCCTACTGTACCTAATAACCTTGCTCTTATTCACATTTACTCTTAACTTTCTTCTTTCACACACTTTACCAAACTCAGTCACCAGCTTCTGCAGTTTCTCACATAAATCAGCCACCAGCGCTGTATCATCAGGGAACAACAACTGACTCACTTCCCAAGCTCTCTCATCCACAACACACTTCATACTTGCCCCTCTTTCCAAAACTCTTGCATTCACCTCCCTAACAACCCTATCCATAAACAAATTAAACAACCATGGAGACATCACACACCCCTGCCGCAAACCTACATTCACTGAGAACCAATTACTTTCCTCTCTTCCTACACGTACACATGCCTTACATCCTCGATAAAAACTTTTCACTGCTTCTAACAACTTGCCTCCCACATCATATATTCTTAATACCTTCCACAGAGCATCTCTATCAACTCTATCATATGCCTTCTCCAGATCCATAAATGCTACATACAAATCCATTTGCTTTTCTAAGTATTTCTCACATACATTCTTCAAAGCAAACTCCTGATCCACACATCCTCTACCACTTCTGAAACCACACAGCTCTTCCCCAATTTGATACTCTGTACATGCCTTCACCCTCTCAATTAATACCCTCCCATATACTTTACCAGGAATACTCAACAAACTTATACCTCTGTAATTTGAGCACTCACTCTTATCCCCTTTGCCTTTGTACAATGGCACTATGCAAGCATTCCGCCAATCCTCAGGCACCTCACCATGAGTCATAGATACATCAGATAACCTTACCAACCAGTCAGTGATACAGTCACCCCCTTTTTTTAATAAATTCCACTGCAATACCATCCAAACCTGCTGCCTTGCTGGCTTTCATCTTCCGCAAAGCTTTTACTACCTCTTCTCTGTTTACCAAATCATTTTCCCTAACCCTCTCACTTTGCACACCACCTCGACCAAAACACCCTATATCTGCCACTCTATCATCAAACACATTCAACAAACCTTCAAAATACTCACTCCATCTCCTCACATCACCGCTACTTGTTATCACCTCCCCATTTGCGCCCTTCACTGAAGTTCCCATTTGCTCCCTTGTCTTACGCACTTTATTTACCACCTTCCAGAACATATTTTTATTCTTTCTAAAATTTAATGATACTCTCTCACCCCAACTCTCATTTGCTCTCTTTTTCACCTCTTGCACCTTTCTCTTGACCTCCTGTCTCTTTCTTTTATACATCTCCCACTCAATTGCATTTTATCCCTGCAAAAATCGTCCAAATGCCTCTCTCTTCTCTTTCACTAATAATCTTATTTCTTCATCCCACCACTCACTACCCTTTCTAATCAACCCACCTCCCACTCTTCTCATGCCACAAGCATCTTTTGCGCAATCCATCACTGATTCCCTAAATACATCCCATTCCTCCCCCACTCCCCTTACTTCCATTGTTCTCACCTTTTTCCATTCTGTACTCAGTCTCTCCTGGTACTTCCTCACACAAGTCTCCTTCTCAAGCTAACTTACTCTCACCACCCTCTTCACCTCAACATTCACTCTTCTTTTCTGAAAACCCATACAAATCTTCACCTTAGCCTCCACAAGATAATGATCAGACATCCCTCCAGTTGCACCTCTCAGCACATTAACATCCAAAAGTCTCTCTTTTGCGCGCCTGTCAATTAACACGTAATCCAATAACACTCTCTGGCCATCTCACCTACTTACATACGTATACTTATGTATATCTCGCTTTTTAAACCAGGTATTCCCAATCACCAGTCCTTTTTCTGCACATAAATCTACAAGCTCTTCACCATTTCCATTTACAACACTGAACACCCCATGTATACCAATTATTCCCTCAACTGCCACGTTGATTTGAATGCAAAGGTGAGTAATGTGGCAGTTGAGGGAATAATTGGTATACATGGGGTGTTCAGTGTTGTAAATGGAAATGGTGAAGAGCTTGTAGATTTATGTGCTGAAAAAGGACTGATGATTGGGAATACCTGATTTCAAAAGCGAGATATACATAAGTATACTTATGTAAGTAGGAGAGATGGCCAGAGAGCGTTATTGGATTACGTATTAATTGACAGGCGTGCGAAAGAGAGACTTTTGGATGTTAATGTGCTGAGAGGTGCAACTGGAGGGATGTCTGATCATTATCTTGTGGAGGCTAAGGTGAATATTTGTATGGGTTTTCAGAAAAGAAGAGTGAATGTTGGGGTGAAGAGGGTGGTGAGAGTAAGTGAGCTTGAGAAGGAGACCTGTGTGAGGAAGTACCAGGAGAGACTGAGTACAAAATGGAAAAAGGTGAGAACAATGGAAGCAAGGGGAGTGGGGGAGGAATGGGATGTATTTAGGGAATCAGTGATGGAGTGCGCAAAAGATGCTTGTGGCATGAGAAGAGTGGGAGGTGGGTTGATTAGAAAGGGTAGTGAGTGGTGGGATGAAGAAGTAAGAGTATTAGTGAAAGAGAAGAGAGAGGCATTTGGACGATTTTTGCAGGGAAAAAATGCAATTGAGTGGGAGATGTATAAAAGAAAGAGACAGGAGGTCAAGAGAAAGGTGCAAGAGGTGAAAAAAAGGGCAAATGAGAGTTGGGGTGAGAGAGTATCATTAAATTTTAGGGAGAATAAAAAGATGTTCTGGAAGGAGGTAAATAAAGTGCGTAAGACAAGGGAGCAAATGGGAACTTCAGTGAAGGGTGCAAATGGGGAGGTGATAACAAGTAGTGGTGATGTGAGAAGGAGATGGAGTGAGTATTTTGAAGGTTTGTTGAATGTGTTTGATGATAGAGTGGGAGATATAGGGTGTTTTGGTCGAGGTGGTGTGCGAAGTGAGAGGGTTAGGGAAAATGATTTGGTAAACAGAGAAGAGGTAGTGAAAGCTTTGCGGAAGATGAAAGCCGGCAAGGCAGCAGGTTTGGATGGTATTGCAGTGGAATTTATTAAAAAAGGGGGTGACTGTATTGTTGACTGGTTGGTAAGGTTATTTAATGTATGTATGACTCATGGTGAGGTGCCTGAGGATTGGCGGAATGCGTGCATAGTGCCATTGTACAAAGGCAAAGGGGATAAGAGTGAGTGCTCAAATTACAGAGGTATAAGTTTGTTGAGTATTCCTGGTAAATTATATGGGAGGGTATTGATTGAGAGGGTGAAGGCATGTACAGAGCATCAGATTGGGGAAGAGCTGTGTGGTTTCAGAAGTGGTAGAGGATGTGTGGATCAGGTGTTTGCTTTGAAGAATGTATGTGAGAAATACTTAGAAAAGCAAATGGATTTGTATGTAGCATTTATGGATCTGGAGAAGGCATATGATAGAGTTGATAGAGATGCTCTGTGGAAGGTATTAAGAATATATGGTGTGGGAGGAAAGTTGTTAGAAGCAGTGAAAAGTTTTTATCGAGGATGTAAGGCATGTGTATGTGTAGGAAGAGAGGAAAGTGATTGGTTCTCAGTGAATGTAGGTTTGCGCCAGGGGTGTGTGATGTCTCCATGGTTGTTTAATTTGTTTATGGATGGGGTTGTTAGGGAGGTAAATGCAAGAGTTTTGGAAAGAGGGGCAAGTATGAAGTGTGTTGGGGATGAGAGAGCTTGGGAAGTGAGTCAGTTGTTGTTCGCTTATGATACAGCGCTGGTGGCTGATTCATGTGAGAAACTGCAGAAGCTGGTGACTGAGTTTGGTAAAGTGTGTGGAAGAAGAAAGTTAAGAGTAAATGTGAATAAGAGCAAGGTTATTAGGTACAGTAGGGTTGAGGGTCAAATCAATTGGGAGGTGAGTTTGAATGGAGAAAAACTGGAGGAAGTAAAGTGTTTTAGATATCTGGGAGTGGATCTGGCAGCGGATGGAAACATGGAAGCGGAAGTGGATCATAGGGTGGGGGAGGTGGCGAAAAATCTGGGGGCCTTGAAGAATGTGTGTAAATCGAGAACATTATCTCGGAAAGCAAAAATGGGTATGTTTGAAGGAATAGTGGTTCCAACAATGTTGTATGGTTGCAAGGCGTGGGCTATGGATAGAGTTGTGTGCAGGAGGATGGATGTGCTGGAAATGAGATGTTTGAGGACAATGTGTGGTGTGAGGTGGTTTGATCGAGTGAGTAGCGTAAGGGTAAGAGAGATGTGTGGAAATAAAAAGAGCTTGGTTGAGAGAGCAGAAGAGGGTGTTTTGAAGTGGTTTGGGCACATGGAGAGAATGAGTGAGGAAAGATTGACCAAGAGGATATATGTGTCGGAGGTGGAGGGAACGAGGAGAAGAGGGAGACCAAATTGGAGGTGGAAAGATGGAGTGAAAAAGATTTTGTGTGATCGGGGCCTGAACATGCAGGAGGGTGAAAGGAGGGCAAGGAATAGAGTGAATTGGAGCGATGTGGTATACCGGGGTTGACGTGCTGTCAGTGGATTGAATCAAGGCATGTGAAGCGTCTGGGGTAAACCATGGAAAGCTGTGCAGGTATGTATATTTGCGTGTGTGGACGTATGTATATACATGTGTATGGGGGGGGTTGGGCCATTTCTTTCGTCTGTTTCCTTGCGCTACCTCGCAAACGCGGGAGACAGCGACAAAGTATAAAAAAAAAATATATATATATATATATATATATATATATATATATATATATATATATATTTTTCTTTTTTTTTTGCTTTGTCGCTGTCTCCTGCGTTTGCGAGGTAGCGCAAAGGAAACAGATGAAAGAAATGGCCCAACCCACCCCCATACACATGTATATACATACGCCCACACACGCAAATATACATACCTACACAGCTTTCCATGGTTTACCCCAGACGCTTCACATGCCCTGATTCAATCCACTGACAGCACATCAACCCCAGTATACCACATCGATCCAATTCACTCTATTCCTTGCCCTCCTTTCACCCTCCTGCATGTTCAGGCCCCGATCACACAAAATCTTTTTCACTCCATCTTTCCACCTCCAATTTGGTCTCCCACTTCTCCTCGTTCCCTCCACCTCCGACACATATATCCTCTTGGTCAATCTTTCCTCACTCATTCTCTCCATGTGCCCAAACCATTTCAAAACACCCTCTTCTACTCTCTCAACCACGCTCTTTTTATTTCCACACATCTCTCTTACCCTTACGTTACTTACTCGATCCAACCACCTCACACCACACATTGTCCTCAAACATCTCATTTCCAGCACATCCATCCTCCTGCGCACAACTCTATCCATAGCCCACGCCTCGCAACCATACAACATTGTTGGAACCACTATTCCTTCAAGCATACCCATTTTTGCTTTCTGAGATAATGTTCTCGACTTCTACATATTCTTCAAGGCTCCCAGGATTTTCGCCCCCTCCCCCACCCTATGATCCACTTCCACTTCCATGGTTCCATCCACTGCCAGATCCACTCCCAGATATCTAAAACACTTTACTTCCTCCAGTTTTTCTCCATTCAAACTTACCTCCCAGTTGACTTGACCCTCAACCCTACAGTACCTAATTACCTTGCTCTTATTCACATTTACTCTTAACTTTCTTCTTTCACACACTTTACCAAACTCAGTCACCAGCTTCTGCAGTTTCTGACATGAATCAGCCACCAGCGCTGTATCATCAGCGAACAACAACACTCATTTTCCAAGCTCTCTCATCCCAAACAGACTTCATACTTGCCCCTCTTTCCAAAACTCTTGCATTCACCTCCCTAACAACCCCATCCATAAACAAATTAAACAACCATGGAGACATCACACACCCCTGCCGCAAACCTACATTCACTGAGAACCAATCACTTTCCTCTCTTCCTACACGTACACATGCCTTACATCCTCGATAAAAACTTTTCACTGCTTCTAACAACTTGCCTCCCACACCATATATTCATAATACCTTCCACAGAGCATCTCTATCAACTCTATCATATGCCTTCTCCAGATCCATAAATGCTACATACAAATCCATTTGCTTTTCTAAGTATTTCTCACATACATTCTTCAAAGCAAACACCTGATCCACACATCCTCTACCACTTCTGAAACCACACTGCTCTTCCCCAATCTGATGCTCTGTACATGCCTTCACCCTCTCAGTCAATACCCTCCCATATAATTTACCAGGAATACTCAACAAACTTATACCTCTGTAATTTGAGCACTCACTCTTATCCCCTTTGCCTTTGTACAGTGGCACTATGCACGCATTCCGCCAATCCTCAGGCACCTCACCATGAGTCATACATGCATTAAATAACCTTACCAACCAGTCAATGATACAGTCACCCCCTTTTTTAATAAATTCCACTGCAATACCATCCAAACCTGCTGCCTTGCCGGCTTTCATCTTCTGCAAAGCTTTTACTACCTCTTCTCTGTTTACCAAATCATTTTCCCTAACCCTCTCACTTTGCACACCACCTCGACCAAAACACCCTATATCTGCCACTCTATCATCAAACACATTCAACAAACCTTCAAAATACTCACTCCATCTCCTTCTCACATCACCACTACTTGTTATCACCTCCCCATTTGCGCCCTTCACTGAAGTTCCCATTTGCTCCCATGTCTTACGCACTTTATTTAACTCCTTCCAGAACATCTTTTTATTCTCCCTAAAATTTAATGATACTCTCTCACCCCAACTCTCATTTGCCCTCTTTTTCACCTCTTGCACCTTTCTCTTGACCTCCTGTCTCTTTCTTTTATACATCTCCCACTCAATTGCATTTTATCCCTGCAAAAATCGTCCAAATGCCTCTCTCTTCTCTTTCACTAATAATCTTATTTCTTCATCCCACCACTCACTACCCTTTCTAATCAACCCACCTCCCACTCTTCTCATGCCACAAGCATCTTTTGCGCAATCCATCACTGATTCCCTAAATACATCCCATTCCTCCCCCACTCCCCTTACTTCCATTGTTCTCACCTTTTTCCATTCTGTACTCAGTCTCTCCTGGTACTTCCTCACACAAGTCTCCTTCCCAAGCTCACTTACTCTCACCACCCTCTTCACCCCAACATTCACTCTTCTGAAAACCCATACTAATCTTCACCTTAGCCTCCACAAGATAATGATCAGACATCCCTCCAGTTGCACCTCTCAGCACATTAACATCCAAAAGTCTCTCTTTCGCACGCCTGTCAATTAACACGTAATCCAATAATGCTCTCTGGCAATCTCTCCTACTTACATACGTATACTTATGTATATCTCTCTTTTTAAACCAGGTATTCCCAATCACCAGTCCTTTTTCAGCACATAAATCTACAAGCTCTTCACCATTTCCATTTACAACACTGAACACCCCATGTATACCAATTATTCCCTCAACTGCCACGTTACTCACCTTTGCATTCAAATCACCCATCACTATATATATATATATATATATATATATATATATATATATATATATATATATATATATACGAATAAAGTGTATATGAACGCGCACCTCCATAGAACATACAAAGCTCCATCAGCCAGGATCGAACCTGGGACCCCTTGTGCAAGAGGCAGGCATTCTAACCGCTAGGCTAAGGGACTGTATAATAGGAAACAACTATTCGAAATACTAAGTACTCGAATACCCTTTGTCTCACTATGGTGAGCAACGGGGTCTATCGGTTGTTTCCGAACAGAACACATAGCCAGCTGATAGCGTTTTACCGAACCTGACTGTACAACGCGGAGTTATATGAATACGAATACAGTGTATATGAACGCGCACCTCCATAGAACATACAAAGCTCCATCAGCCAGGATCGAACCTGGGACCCCTTGTGCAAGAGGCAGGCATGCTAACCGCTAGGCTAAGGGACTGTATAATAGGAAAGAACTATTCGAAATACTAAGTACTCGAATACCCTTTGTCTCACTATGGTGAGCAACGGGGTCTATTGGTTGTTTCCGAACAGAACACATAGCCAGCTGATAGTGTTTTACCGAACCTGACTGTACAACGCGGAGTTATATGAATACGAATAAAGTGTATATGAACGCTCACCTCCATAGAACATACAAAGCTCCATCAGCCAGGATCGAACCTGGGACCCCTTGTGCAAGAGGCAGGCATGCTAACTGCTAGGCTAAGGGACTGTATAATAGGAAACAACTGTTCGAAATACTAAGTACTCGAATACCCTTCGTCTCACTATGGTGAGCAACAGGGTCTATTGGTTGTTTCCGAACAGAACACATAGCCAGCTGATAGCGTTTTACCGAACCTGACTGTACAACGCGGAGTTATATGAATACGAATAAAGTGTATATGAACGCTCACCTCCATAGAACATACAAAGCTCCATCAGCCAGGATCGAACCTGGGACCCCTTGTGCAAGAGGCAGGCATGCTAACTGCTAGGCTAAGGGACTGTATAATAGGAAACAACTGTTCGAAATACTAAGTACTCGAATACCCTTCGTCTCACTATGGTGAGCAACGGGGTGTATCGGTTGTTTCCGAACAGAACACATAGCCAGCTGATAGCGTTTTACCGAACCTGACTGTACAACGCGGAGTTATATGAATACGAATACAGTGTATATGAACGCACACCTCCATAGAACATACAAAGCTCCATCAGCCAGGATCGAACCTGGGACCCCTTGTGCAAGAGGCAGGCATGCTAACCGCTAGGCTAAGGGACTGTATAATAGGAAAGAACTATTCGAAATACTAAGTACTCGAATACCCTTCGTCTCACTATGGTGAGCAACGGGGTCTATCGGTTGTTTCCGAACAGAACACATAGCCAGCTGATAGCGTTTTACCGAACCTGACTGTACAACGCGGAGTTATATGAATACGAATAAAGTGTATATGAACGCTCACCTCCATAGAACATACAAAGCTCACCATAGTGAGACGAAGGGTATTCGAGTACTTAGTATTTCGAATAGTTGTTTCCTATTATACAGTCCGTTAGCCTAGCGGTTAGCATGCCTGCCTCTTGCACAAGGGGTCCCAGGTTCGATCCTGGCTGATGGAGCTTTGTATGTTCTATGGAGAAGTGCGTTCATATATACTTTATTCGTATTCATATAACTCCGTGATGTACAGTCAGGTTCGGTAAAACACTATCAGCTGGCTATGTGTTCTGTTCGGAAACAACCGATAGACCCCGTTGCTCACCATAGTGAGACGAAGGGTATTCGAATACTTGGTATTTCGAATAGTTGTTTCCTATTATACAGTCCCTTAGCCTAGCGGTTAGCATGCCTGCCTCTTGCACAAGGGGTCCCAGGTTTGATCCTGGCTGATGGAGCTTTGTATGTTATATATATATATATATATATATATATATATATATATATATATATATATATATATATATATATATCTTTCTTTTCTTTTAAACTATTCGCCATTTCCCGCGTTAGCGAGGTAGCGTTAAGAACAGAGGACTGGGCCATTTTTGGAATATCCTCACCTGGCCCCCTCTGTTCCTTCTTTTGGAAAATTAAAAAAAAAAACGAGAGGGGAGGATTTCCAGCCCCCAGCTCCCTCCCCTTTTAGTCGCCTTCTACGACATGCAGGGAATACATGGGAAGTATTCTTAATCCCCTATCCCCAGGGATGATATATATATATATATATATATATATATATTTTTTTTTTTTTTTTTTATACTTTGTCGCTGTTTCCCGCGTTTGCGAGGTAGCGCAAGGAAACAGACGAAAGAAATGGCCCAACCCCCCCCATACACATGTATATACGTCCACACACGCAAATATACATACCTACACAGCTTTCCATGGTTTACCCCAGACGCTTCACATGCCTTGATTCAATCCACTGACAGCACGTCAACCCCTGTATACTACATCGCTCCAATTCACTCTATTCCTTGCCCTCCTTTCACCCTCCTGCATGTTCAGGCCCCGATCACACAAAATCTTTTTCACTCCATCTTTCCACCTCCAATTTGGTCTCCCTCTTCTCCTCGTTCCCTCCACCTCCGACACATATATCCTCTTGGTCAATCTTTCCTCACTCATTCTCTCCATGTGCCCAAACCATTTCAAAACACCCTCTTCTGCTCTCTCAACCACGCTCTTTTTATTTCCACACATCTCTCTTACCCTTACGTTACTCACTCGCTCAAACCACCTCACACCACACATTGTCCTCAAACATCTCATTTCCAGCACATCCATCCTCCTGCGCACATCTCTATCCATAGCCCACGCCTCGCAACCATACAACATTGTTGGAACCACTATTCCTTCAAACATACCCATTTTTGCTTTCCGAGATAATGTTCTCGACTTCCACACATTTTTCAAGGCTCCCAAAATTTTCGCCCCCTCCCCCACCCTATGATCCACTTCCGCTTCCATGGTTCCATCCGCTGACAGATCCACTCCCAGATATCTAAAACACTTCACTTCCTCCAGTTTTTCTCCATTCAAACTCACCTCCCAATTGACTTGACCCTCACCCCTACTGTACCTAATAACCTTGCTCTTATTCACATTTACTCTTAACTTTCTTCTTCCACACACTTTACCAAACTCAGTCACCAGCTTCTGCAGTTTCTCACATGAATCAGCCACCAGCGCTGTATCATCAGCGAACAACAACTGACTCACTTCCCAAGCTCTCTCATCCCCAACAGACTTCATACTTGCCCCTCTTTCCAGGACTCTTGCATTTACCTCCCTAACAACCCCATCCATAAACAAATTAAACAACCATGGAGACATCACACACCCCTGCCGCAAACCTACATTCACTGAGAACCAATCACTTTCCTCTCTTCCTACACGTACACATGCCTTACATCCTCGATAAAAACTTTTCACTGCTTCTAATTTTTTATTTTTTTTTTTGCTTTGTCGCTGTCTCCCGCGTTTGCAAGGTAGCACAAAGGAAACAGACGAAAAAAATGGCCCAACCCACCCCCATACACATGTATATCCATACGCCCACACACGCAAATATACATACCTACACAGCTTTCCATGGTTTACCCCAGACGCTTCACATGCCCTGATTCAATCCACTGACAGCACATCAACCCTGGTATACCACATCGATCCAATTCACTTTATTCCTTGCCCTCCTTTCACCCTCCTGCATGTTCAGGCCCCGATCACACAAAATCTTTTTCACTCCATCTTTCCACCTCCAATTTGGTCTCCCACTTCTCCTCGTTCCCTCCACCTCCGACACATATATCCTCTTGGTCAATCTTTCCTCACTCATTCTCTCCATGTGCCCAAACCATTTCAAAACACCCTCTTCTACTCTCTCAACCACGCTCTTTTTATTTCCACACATCTCTCTTACCCTTACGTTACTTACTTGATCCAACCACCTCACACCACACATTGTCCTCAAACATCTCATTTCCAGCACATCCATCCCCCTGCGCACAACTCTATCCATAGCCCACGCCTCGCAACCATACAACATTGTTGGAACCGCTAATCCTTCAAACATACCCATTTTTGCTTTCCGAGATAATATTCTCGACTTCTACACATTCTTCAAGGCTCCCAGGATTTTCGTCCCCTCCCCCACCCTATGATCCACTTTCACTTCCATGGTTCCATCCGCTGCCAGATCCACTCCCAGATATCTAAAACACTTTACTTCCTCTAGTTTTTCTCCATTCAAACTTACCTCCCAATTGACTTGACCCTCAACCCTACTGTACCTAATTACCTTGCTCTTATTCACATTTACTCTTAACTTTCTTTCACACACTTTACCAAACTCAGTCACCAGCTTCTGCAGTTTCTCACATGAATCAGCCACCAGTGCTGTATCATCAGGAAACAACAACTGACTCACTTTCCAAGCTCTCTCATCCCCAACAGACTTCATACTTGCCCCTCTTTCCAAAACTCTTGCATTCACCTCCCTAACAACCCCATCCATAAACAAATTAAACAACCATGGAGACATCACACACCCCTGCCGCAAACCTACATTCACTGAGAACCAATCACTTTCCTCTTTTCCTACACGTACACATGCCTTACATCCTCGATAAAAACTTTTCACTGCTTCTAACAACTTGCCTCCCACACCATATATTCTTAATACCTTCCACAGAGCATCTCTATCAACTCTATCATATGCCTTCTCCAGATCCATAAATGCTACATACAAATCCATTTGCTTTTCTAAGTATTTCTCACATACATTCTTCAAAGCAAACACCTGATCCACACATCCTCTACCACTTCTGAAACCACACTGCTCTTCCCCAATCTGATGCTCTGTACATGCCTTCACCCTCTCAATCAATACCCTCCCATATAATTTACCAGGAATACTCAACAAACTTATACCTCTGTAATTTGAGCACTCACTCTTATCCCCTTTGCCTTTGTACAGTGGCACTATGCACGCATTCTGCCAATCCTCAGGCACCTCACCATGAGTCATACATACATTAAATAACCTTACCAACCAGTCAATAATACAGTCACCCCCTTTTTTAATAAATTCCACTGCAATACCATCCAAACCTGCTGCCTTGCCGGCTTTCATCTTCTGCAAAGCTTTTACTACCTCTTCTCTGTTTACCAAATCATTTTCCCTAACCCTCTCACTTTGCACACCACCTCGACCAAAACACCCTATATTTGCCACTCTATCATCAAACACATTCAACAAACCTTCAAAATACTCACTCCATCTCCTTCTCACATCACCACTACTTGTTATCACCTCCCCATTTGCGTCCTTCACTGAAGTTCACATTTGCTCCCTTGTCTTACGCACTTTATTTCCCTCCTTCCAGAACATCTTTTTATTCTCCCTAAAATTTAATGATACTCTCTCACCCCAACTCTCATTTGCCCTCTTTTTCACCTCTTGCACCTTTCTCTTGATCTCCTGTCTCTTTCTTTTATACATCTCCCACTCAATTGCATTTTTTCCCTGCAAAAATCGTCCAAATATATATATATATATATATATATATATATATATATATATATATATATATATATATATATATATATATATATGTATATATATATATATATATATATATATATATATATATATATATATATATATATATATATATATATTTATTTATATACTTTGTCACTGTCTCCCGCATTTGCGAGTGTAGCGCAAGGAAACAGACGAAAGAAAATGGCCCAACCCCCCCCATACACATGTATATACATACGTCCACACACGCAAATATACATACCTACATAGCTTTCCATGGTTTACCCCAGACGCTTCACATGCCTTGATTCAATCCACTGACAGCACGTCAACCCTGGTATACCACATCGCTCCAATTCACTCTATTCCTTGCCCTCCTTTCACCCTCCTGCATGTTCAGGCCCCGATCACACAAAATCTTTTTCACTCCATCTTTCCACCTCCAATTTAGTCTCCCTCTTCTCCTTGTTCCCTCCACCTCCGACACATATATCCTCTTGGTCAATCTTTCCTCACTCATTCTCTCCATGTGCCCAAACCACTTCAAAACACCCTCTTCTGCTCTCTCAACCACGCTCTTTTTATTTCCACACATCTCTCTTACCCTTATGTTACTCACTCGATCCAACCACCTCACACCACACATTGTCCTCAAACATCTCATTTCCAGCACATCCATCCTCCTGCACACAACTCTATCCATAGCCCATGCCTCGCAACCATACAACATTGTTGGAACCACTATTCCTTCAAACATACCCAGTTTTGCTTTCCGAGATAATGTTCTCGACTTCCACACATTCTTCAAGGCCCCCAGAATTTTCGCCCCCTCCCCCACCCTATGATCCACTTCCGCTTCCATGGTTCCATCCGCTGCCAGATCCACTCCCAGATATCTAAAACACTTCACTTCCTCTAGTTTTTCTCCATTCAAACTCACCTCCCAATTGACTTGACCCTCAACCCTACTGTACCTAATAACCTTGCTCTTATTCACATTTACTCTTAACTTTCTTCTTCCACACACTTTACCAAACTCAGTCACCAGCTTCTGCAGTTTCTCACATGAATCAGCCACCAGCGCTGTATCATCAGCGAACAACAACTGACTCACTTCCCAAGCTCTCTCATCCCCAACAGACTTCATACTTGCCCCTCTTTCCAAAACTCTTGCATTTACCTCCCTAACAACCCCATACCATAAACAAATTAAACAACCATGGAGACATCACACACCCCTGCCGCAAACCTACATTCACTGAGAACCAATCACTTTCCTCTCTTCCTACACGTACACATGCCTTACATCCTCGATAAAAACTTTTCACTGCTTCTAACAACTTTCCTCCCACACCATATATTCTTAATACCTTCCACAGAGCATCCCTATCAACTCTATCATATGCCTTCTCCAGATCCATAAATGCTACATACAAATCCATTTGCTTTTCTAAGTATTTCTCACATACATTCTTCAAAGCAAACACCTGATCCACACATCCTCTACCACTTCTGAAACCACACTGCTCTTCCCCAATCTGATGCTCTGTACATGCCTTCACCCTCTCAGTCAATACCCTCCCATATAATTTACCAGGAATACTCAACAAACTTATACCTCTGTAATTTGAGCACTCACTCTTATCCCCTTTGCCTTTGTACAATGGCACTATGCACGCATTCCACCAATCCTCAGGCACCTCACCATGAGTCATACATACATTAAATAACCTTACCAACCAGTCAACAATACAGTCACCCCCTTTTTTAATAAATTCCACTGCAATACCATCCAAACCTGCTGCCTTGCCGGCTTTCATCTTCCGCAAAGCTTTCACTACCTCTTCTCTGTTTACCAAATCATTTTCCCTAACCCTCTCACTTTGCACACCACCTCGGCCAAAACACCCTATATCTGCCACTCTATCATCAAACATATTCAACAAACCTTCAAAATACTCACTCCATCTCCTTCTCACATCACCACTACTTGTTATCACCTCCCCATTTGCGCCCTTCACTGAAGTTCCCATTTGCTCCCTTGTCTTACGCACTTTATTTACCTCCTTCCAGAACATCTTTTTATTCTCCCTAAAATTTAATGATACTCACTCACCCCAACTCTCATTTGCCCTGTTTCTCACCTCTTGCACCTTTCTCTTGACCTCCTGTCTCTTTCTTTTATACATCTCCCACTCAATTGCATTTTTTCCCTGCAAAAATCGTCCAAATGCCTCTCTCTTCTCTTTCACTAATACTCTTACTTCTTCATCCCACCACTCACTACCCTTTCTAATCAACCCACCTCCCACTCTTCTCATGCCACAAGCATCTTTTGCGCAATCCATCACTGATTCCCTAAATACATCCCATTCCTCCCCCACTCCCCTTACTTCCATTGTTCTCACCTTTTTCCATTCTGTACTCAGTCTCTCCTGGCACTTCCTCACACAGGTCTCCTTCCCAAGCTCACTTACTCTCACCACCCTCTTCACCCCAACATTCACTCTTCTTTTCTGAAAACCCATACAAATCTTCACCTTAGCCTCCACAAGATAATGATCAGACATCCCTCCAGTTGCACCTCTCAGCACATTAACATCCAAAAGTCTCTCTTTCGCACGCCTGTCAATTAACACGTAATCCAATAACGCTCTCTGGCCATGTCTCCTACTTACATAAGTATACTTATGTATATCTCGCTTTTTAAACCAGGTATTCCCAATCATCAGTCCTTTTTCAGCACATAAATCTACAAGCTCTTCACCATTTCCATTTACAACACTGAACACCCCATGTATACCAATTATTCCCTCAACTGCCACATTACTCACCTTTGCATTCAAATCACCCATCACTATAACCCGGTCTCGTGCATCAAAACCACTAACACACTCATTCAGCTACTCCCAAAACACTTGCCTCTCATGATCTTTCTTCTCATGCCCAGGTGCATATGCACCAATAATCACCCACCTCTCTCCATCAACTTTCAGTTTTACCCATATTAATCGAGAATTTACTTTCTTACATTCTATCACATACTCCCGCATCTCCTGTTTCAGGAGTATTGCTACTCCTTCCCTTGCTCTTGTCCTCTCACTAACCCCTGACTTTACTCCCCAGACATTCCCAAACCACTCTTCCCCTTTACCCTTGAGCTTCGTTTCACTCAGAGCCAAAACATCCAGGTTCCTTTCCTCAAACATACTACCTATCTCTCCTTTTTTCACATCTTGGTTATATCCACACACATTTAGGCACCCCACTCTGAGCCTTCAAGGAGGATGAGCACTCCCCGCGTGACTCCTTCTTCTGTTTCCCATTTTAGAAAGTTAATACAAGGAGGGGAGGATTTCTGGCCCCCGCTCCCGTCCCCTCTAGTCGCTTTCTACGACACGCGAGGAATACGTGGGAAGTATTCTTTCACCCCTATCCCCAGGGATAATATACATATATATATATACATATACACATACACACACATACACATACATATGCACGTATACACACACACACACATACATATATATACATATGAAAAATGTAAGAAACAATTTAGAAAACTGAAACTTCTAGCTTGAAATGAATGAAAATGAATGTCACATATATATATATATATATATATATATATATACATATACACATATATTTTTTTTTTTTGTTGCTGTCTCCCGTGTTTGCGAGGTAGCACAAGGAAACAGACGAAAGAAATGGCCTAATATATATATATATATATATTTTTTTTCATACTATTCGCCATTTTCCGCGATAGCGAGGTAGCGTTAAGAACAGAGGACTGGTGCTAAGACTGATCCTTGTAGCTCTCCAATTGTTACGTCTAACCATTCTAAGGCTTTACCATTAATTACCACTCTTTGTTTCTAGCCAGTTAACCAATTTGCCATCCACTATAGTACAACCAAGCAGTACCATGTGACTTAATTTTTGCAATTAATCTTTGATGTATTACCTGATCTAAAGCTTTTTGAAAGTCTAGATAGATGACATTAACCGCTTTACTGTCATCATACAGGTTGAGTATTTCATAAAAGAAATCACACTGATTTGTCAAACGAGTAATTTTATTGAAAACCATGATGAGAATTGTTTATTAAGTGGTGGTCCTTTAAATGGTTCACAATATTAGCTTGACTGATGGTTTCCTTAAGTTTTCCAACTGCAGACATTATGCTAATAGGATAATAATTTCTGGGCAGTGACTTGTTACCTTAATTGAATATTGGTGTTATGCTAGCAAACTTCCATTCTTCTAAAACTTATCCTGTAGCAAAGGACTTGCTGGAAAGGGCAGTGAAGGGTTAAACTATCTCATTTTTTGCTTCTTTCATTGTTTTCAGATAATGATTATCAGGAACTGCCATTTCATTCATTTTCATTCCATTTATTGTTGAAAACATTCAACAAACCTTTAAAATATTCACTCCATCTCCTTTTCACTTTATCACTACTTGTTATTACTTCCCCATTTGCTCTCTTCAATGTTGTTCCCATTTGTTCTCATGTCTTACGTGCTTTATTTACCTCCTTCCAAAACATCTTTGTATTCTTAAAATTTAATGATGCTCTTTCACCCCAACTCTCATTTACCCTCTTTTTCACTTCCTGCACCTTTCCCTTGACCTCCTGCTGCTTTCTTTTATACATCTTCCAGTCATTTGCACTACTTCCCTGCAAAAGTCATCCAACGCCTCTCTCTTCTCTATCACTAATAATCTTACTTCATCATCCCACCACTCACTACCATTTCTAATCTGCCCACCTCCCACCTTTCTCATGCCACATGTATCTTTTGCACAAGCCATCACTGCTTCCCTAAATACATCCCATTCCTCCCCCACTCACCTTACATCATTTGCTCTCACCTTTTTCCATTCTGCACTCAATCTCTCCTGTTACTTTCTCACACAAGTCTCCTTTCCAAGTTCACTTCCTCTCACCACTCTTTTCTCCCCAACATTCTCTCTTCTTTTCTGAAAACCTCTACAAATCTTCATATTCGCCTCCACAAGATAGTGATCAGACATCCTCCGGCTGCCCCTCTCAGCACATTAACATCTAAAAGTCTCACTTCTACACGTATATCAATTAACTCATAATCCAGTAATGCCCTCTGGCTATCTCTCCCACTCATATGCATATACTTTTGTATATATTCCTGATCACCAGTCTTTTTTAAGCACACAAATCCAGAAGCTCTTTACCATTTCCATTTACAACACTGAACACTCCATATATACCAGTTATACCCTCAACTGCCACATTACTCACCTTTGCACTATAACCCGATCTCATGCATCAAAGTTGCTAACATACTCACTCAGCTGCTCCCAGAATTCTTGCCTCTCATGATCTTTCTTCTCATGACCAGGTGCATAGGCACCCAATAATCACCCATTTCTCTCCATCCACTTTCAGTTTTACCCATAACAATGTAGTTTACTTTCTTACACTCTTGTCACTTATTCCCACAACTCCTGCTTCAGGAGGAGTGCTACTCCTTCCTTTGCTCTTGTCCTCTCACCAACCCCTGACTTTCTTCCCAAGACATTCCTAAACCACTCTTCCCCCTTATCCTTGAGCTTCATTTCACTCAGAGCCAAAACATCCAGGTGCCTTTTCTCAAACATACTATCTTTCCTCTTTTCTCATCTTGGTTACATCCACATACATTTAGACACCCTAATCTGAGTCTTAGATGAGCAAGAGCACTCCTTGCATGACTCCTTCTTCTGTTTACCCTTTTATAAATTTCAATACAAGAGGTGGGGGAGGTTGTTGAATGTGTTTGATGATTGAGTGGCAGATATAGGGTGTTTTGGTCGGATGGTGTGTGAAGTGAGAGGGTCAGGGAGAATGGTTTGGTAAACAGAGAAGAGGTAGTGAAAGCTTTGCAGAAGATGAAAGCCAGCAAGGTGGCGGGTTTGGATGGTATTGCAGTGGAATTTATTGAAAAGGAGGTGACTGTGTTGTTGATTGGTTGGTAAGGATAATCAATGTATGTATGGATAATGGTGAAGTGCCTGAGGATTAGCAGAATGCATGCATAGTGCCATAGGCAAAGGGGATAAAAGGTGAGTGTTCAAATTACAGAGGCATAAGTTTGTTGAGTATTCCTAGGAAATTATATGGGAAGGTATTGATTGAGAGGGTAAAGGCATGGAATGAGCATCAGAGTGGGGAAGAGCAGTGTGGTTTCAGAAGTGGTAGAGGATGTGTGTTTTCTTTGAAGAATGTATGTGAAAAATACTTAGAAAAACAGATGGATTTGTATGTAGCATTTATGGATCTGGAAAAAGTGTATGATAGGGTTGATAGAGATGCTTTGTAGAAGGTTTTAAGAGTATATGGTGTGGGAGGTAAGTTGCTAGAAGCTGTGAAAAGATTTTACCAAGGATGTAAGGCATGTACAAGTGGAAAGAGAGGAAAGTGATAGGTTCATAGTGAATGTTGGTTTGCAGCAGGGATGCATGATGTCTCCATGGTTGTTTAACTTGTTTATGGATGGGATGGTTAGGGAGGTGAATGGAGGAGTTTTGGAGAGGGGCAAGTATGCAGTCTGTTGGGGATGAGAGGGCCTGGGAAGTGAGTTAGTTGTTGTTCGCTGATGATACAATGCTGGTTGCTGATTTGGGTGAGAAACTGCAGAAGCTGGTGACTGAGTTTGGTAAAGTGTGCAAAAGAAGAAAGTTGAGAGTAAATGTGAATAAGAGCAAAGTTATTAGTGTTAGGTTCAGTAGGGTTGAGGGACAAGTTAATTGGGAGTTATGTTTGAATGGAGAAAAATTGGAGGAAGTGAAGTGTTTTAGATATTTAGGAGTGGACTTAGCCGCAGATGGAACCATGGAAGCAGAAGTGAGTCACAGGGTGGGGGAGGGGGCAAAAGTTCTGGGAGAGATGAAGAATTAGTGGAAGGTGAGAACATTATCTTGGAGAGAAAACATGGGTACATTTGAAGGAATAGTGGTTCCAACAATGTTGTATGGTTGAGAGGCATGGGTTATAGATAGGGATGTGTGGAGGAAGGTGGATGTGTTGGAAATGAAATGTTTGAGGACAATATGTGTAGTGAGGGGTTTGATCGAGTAAGTAATGAAACGGTAAGAGGGATGTGTGGCAATGAAAAGAGTGTGGTTGAGAGAGCAGAAGAAGGTATATTGAAATGGTTTGGTGACATGGAGAGAATGAATGAGGAAAGATTGACAAAGAGGATATATGTGTTAGAGGTGGAGGGAATGAGGAGAAGTATTGCAGATCTTGCAGGGCATGTGAAAGGTTTGGGGTAAGCCATGGAAAGGTCTGCGGGGTCTGGCTGTGGATAGGGAGCTGTGGTTTTGATGCATTACACATGACAGCTAGAGAATGGATGTGAGCAGATGTGGCCTTTCTTCATGTGTTTCCTAGAGCTGCCTCGTTCAGACAGGGGGTGGTTGTGCTATTTCGTGTGTGGCAGGGTGGTGCCAAGAATGGAGAAAGGCGAGCAAGTATGAATATGTACTTATGTGTATATGTATGTGTATGTATATGTTATTTATTTATTTATTTATTTATTATACTTCATTGCCTCTTCCTGCATCAGCGAGATAGTGCCAGGAAGCAGACGAAGAATGGCCCCTCCACTCACATACACACACACAAGTATATAAAGGAATGGGATGTATTTAGGGAAACAGTGATGGCTTGCTCAAAAGATGCATGTGGCATGAGAAAGGTGGGAGGTTGGCAGATTAGAAAGGGTAGTGAGTGGTGGCATGAAGAAGTAAGATTGTTAGTGACAGAGAAGAGAGAGGTGTTTGGATAGTTTTTAGGGGGAAGTATTGCAAATGACTGGGAGATGTATAAAAGAAAGCAGGAGGAGGTCAAGAGAAAGGTGCAAGAGGTGAAAAAGAGGGTAAATGAGAGATGGGGTGAGACAGTATCATTAACTTTTAGAAAGAATAAAAAGATGTTTTGGAGGTAGGTAAATAAAGTGCGTATGACATGAGAACAAATGGAGACATTGGTGAAAGGGCCAAATGGGGAGGTAATAAGTAGTGATGAAGTGAGAAGGAGGTGGAGTGAGTATTTTGAAGGGTTGTAGAATATGTTTGATGATGGAATGGCAGATATAGGGTGTTTTGGTTGAGATGGTGTGCGAAGTGAGAGGGTCAGGGACAATGTTTTGGTAAATAAAGAAGAGGTAGTGAAAACTTTGCGGAAGATGAAAGCCGGCAAGGTGGCAGGTTTGGATGGTATTGCAATAGAATTTATAAAAAAAATGGAGGTGACTGTGTTGTTGATTGGCTAGTAAGGATATTCAATGTATGTATGGATCATGGTGAAGTGCTTGAGGATTGGCAGAATGCATGCATAGTGCTATTGCACAAAGGCAAAGGGGATAAAGGTGAGTGTTCAAATTACAGGGGCATAGGTTTGTTTAGTATTCTTGGGAAATTATGTGGGAGGGCATTGATTGAGAGGGTAAAGGCATGTACAAAGCATCAGATTGGGGAAGAGCAATGTGGTTTTAGAGGTGGTAGAGGATGTGTAGATCAGGTGTATGCTATGAAGAATGCATGTGAGAAATACTTAGAAAAACAGATGGATTTGTATGTAGCATTTATGGATCTGGAGAATGCATATGATAGGGTTGATAGAGATGCTTTGTGGAAGGTTTTAAGAGTATATGGTGTGGGATGTAAGTTTCTAGAAGTATAGAAAAATTTTTACCAAGGATGTAAGGCATGTGTACGAGTAGGAAGAGAGGAAAGTGATTGGTTCCCAGTGAATGTCAGTTTGAGGCAGGGGTGCATAATGTGTCCAAGGTTGTTTAATTTGTTTTTGGATGGGTTGGTTTGGGAGTTGAATGCAAGAGTTTTGGAGAGAGGGGCAAGTATGCAGTCTGTTGAGAATGAGAGGGCCTGGGAAGTGAGTCAGTTGTTGTTCGCTGATGATACAGCAGTGGTGGCTGATTTGGGAGAGAAGCTGCAGAAGTTGGTGACTGAGTTTGGTAAAGTGTGTGAAAGAAGAAAGTTGAGAGTAAATGTGAATACAAGCAAGGTTATTAGGTTTAGTAGGGTTGAGGGGCAAGTTAATTGGGAGGTAAATTTGAATTGAGTAAAACTGGAGGAAGTGAAGTGTTTTAGATATCTAGGAGTGAACTTAGCAGCGGATGGAACCATAGGAGCGGAAGTGAGTCACAGGGTGGGGGATGGGGCAAAAGTTCTGGTAGCATTAAAGAATGTGTGGAAGGTGAGAACATTATCTCAGAGAGCAAAAATGGGTATGTTTGATGGAATAGCGGTTCCACCAATGTTATATGGTTGTGAGGCATGGGTTATAGATAGGGTTGTGTGGAGGAAGGTAGATGTGTTGGAAAGATTGAGTATTGAATAGCAAAAGGTGACAGCAAATGACGTGAGGGGAGTGGGTGAAAAATGAAACGTGTTTAGGGAAGTAGTGATGGCATGTGCAAAAGGTGCATGTGGCATGAGAAAGGTGAGAAGTGGGCAGATTAGAAAGGATAGTGAGTGGTGGGATGAGGAAGTAAAGTTGTTAATGAAAGAGAAAAGAGAGTTGTTGGGCGATACTTACAAGGAAGGAATGCAAATGACTGGGAAATATATAAAAGAAAGCAGCAGGAGGTCAAGAGAAAGGTGTAAGGGTTGAAAAAGAGGGCTACTGAGAGCTGGGGGTGAGAAACTATCATTAAACTTTAAGGAGAGTAAAAAGATGTTTTGGAAGGTGGTGAATATCATGCGTAAGACAAGAGAACAAATTGGAACACTGGTGAAGAGGGCAAAGGGGAGTGGGAAGATGGAGTGAATATTGTGAAGGTTTGTTGAATTTTTTTGATGATAGAGTGGCAGATGTAGGGTGTTTTGGTTGGGATGGTGTGAAAAGCAAGAGGGTCAGGGAGAATGGTTTGGTTAAGAAAGAAGAGGTAGTGAAAGCTTAGGGGAAGATGAAATCTGGCAAGCCAGTGGGATTGGATGGTATTGCAGTGGAAGTTATCAAATAAAGTTGTGACTGTATTTGATTGGTTGGTAATGATATTCAATGTATGCATGGATCATGGTGCATTGCCTGAGGATTGGCGAAATGTGTGCATAGAGCCGTTGTACAAAGGCAAAGGGGATAAAGGTCAGTGTTCAAACTACAGAAGCATAAGTTTGTTGAGTATTCCTAGGAAATTATATGGAAGGGTATTGATTGAGAGGTTGAAGGCATGTACAGAGCATCAGGTTGGGTTAGAGCAGTATGGTTTCAGAAGTAGTAGGGGATGTGTGGATCAGGTGTTTCCTTTGAAGAATGTGTCAGACATACTTGAAAAACAGATGGATTTGTATGTGGCCTTTATGAACCTGGAGAAGGCATATGACAGGGTTGATAGAGATGCTTTGTGGAAGATCTGAAGAGTATATGATGTGGGAGGTAAGTTGCTAAAAGCAGTGAAAGGTTTTTACTTAGGATGTAAGGCATGTGGAACAGGCATCAGAGATATAGATAGAAAGATAGATAGATAGAAAATACCTGAAGTTTATGCCACTGCAAACTCTATATTCTCCTGCTCAGAAAATATGTATGATATGAAAGATAGTGATCAAGTATAATAAATAGTAAATAGAATACGAAAGATAGCAATTTAACACTTCCTTCTTTTAGATTTAAAGTGTGTATTTTCTTTAAGGTGAGCACAAATACAAAAAAGATATTTTTATAAATTAAAGTTTAACCATTCCTAATTTTAGAGAAAAAAAATAAGTACCGTTAGCTGGGAAGTATCATTAAAGCTGGTTATGATGGATATCAGAGTGAGCACTATGGGTCTGGTTATATTTGAAGGGTTGGTGAACCTGTTTCCAGTGGCATTGTGGAGCTGACAGATATAGGGCTGGGCCACTTCACAGGGGAAAATATGTAGAAATTTTGGAGAAGGTGCTGTTACTCACTATGACTGTTCTACTGTTCCCTGAGCCACAACCTTTCTTCTTACTTCAGGACACCAGTCCAATACACACTAGTCAGGTCGTTCAGGAGCACCCATGTATAACCCTATGCCACATCCTTCTAAATGCCCCGACCTTAATCCCATGCAACATGTTTGGGCAGCCCTGACGAGGGCAATGCTGAACACCTGCATGGGTCATTACCATGACAAGGTTATCACTGCTGCTCTGCGGACATGAGAAAACCTATGTAGTCGAGACAGACGTGACAACATCTTTTTTAGTGGATTCCATGCCACATAGATAAGTGTGAGGACAGTGAGTGAAGGCATGTATTGGAAGGATATTTGAGATGTATTTTCTTTGATATATTTTTGCTCTTTACCTTCATATTTTACTGAAGTGACCCAGAATCTCAGGATGAAATGAAGAGAAAATTAGGTACTCTTGTTATTTAATTCCTTCAACATGAAGGAAGGCCAATGGGAGGGTAGGGGTGGCTGCCTGTGCAAACCTCCTTGCTTTCTTAAGTTTCCTAGTTTTCTTATTCCTCATTTTGTTTTACCGTGACCCTCCTTGCCAACTGATATACATAAGCATTCCTCTGCATCACTAGTGACATCCAGCAATCCATGTATTTTCTTCTGGGTCCCCTTGTACACACGAGCTGCAGTTCAATGGCTATACACCCATAGTGTTGGTTGTACAGATAATGAGGAGAGCAATATTCTTTTTTACACCTTCCTTGCGACAGAAGAAACCTCCACAACCCACTTATGGTATGATAAGCCAACTGGATTGTCATATAGTGATGGGAGCAATTTTGAGTTTGAAAGAGCTGTAGGGCCAAATGAAGTAATTTATCTGCATAGTATTGGACAAAATGTTTCACTCTGTCACAACTTTTAAGCATTAGATAGTTACGTAAGATGCACAAAATAAACTACATGTTACAACATTTAAGCATTAGATATTTCCATGACACACAGTGTAGACAATTATTTCTCCCCCTATTTAACGATCATTAGTATCAAAGGGAGTAAAGCATCTGTATGGTATTGAACACAACTGTGTACTTTGTAACGACCATTGAACACATTATTTTCACAAGGTACACAAGTTACATGAAAGTGATAATGATAGACATTTGATTGGTGATGATTAAGGGTAAGATACAATACTGATCAGATGTTTTCTAGACAGTTAAAGATCATGTACGCTTGTCATTCAGTATTTTAAATGAAGAGGGAAAGTGATGTAGAAATAGTCATGAGAGAGCTTAAACATTAACATAATAGCTTATGTATTAATGTGATTAACTTTGTTGCAGGTGCCTCACTCTGTACCAACACAACCATCGGCAACTAGTTCATACCAGAGACCAGTACCAGAGGCTGCAGGTAAATAAATGAATGAGTGTTAAGGTAAAAAAGATGACTTGTATTCATCCTTGCATTCTCTCTGTCTTTCTTCCTTTCTGTAAAAGACATTTTTTATACATATGAAAAGATGTTTGCTGCCAATACTACTGCATAGTGTTATTGGTTGAGGAGCTGTAAAGGTTGGCATTAAAACTATGCATCAATTATTCTTTTTTAAACTCATTTTTTTGCCATACCATATTGATAAAATTGCTTTTTAGCTCTCAATATAGATAATACACTGCCCACCCAAGATATACATGGACTAGTAAAGTCACTAATTTCAAACATTTCTTAAAGCAGAAATGGTACTTTTTCATTTATGTAGTGACATATACATATTCATCAGCTGTTTTCAATACCTCATTTCATCTTGTAATCAGAGGTGTGGTAATCATGCTTAGAAATAAAAGGGTGTTTAATTATGATAAATGAAGCAGCTGCTTCATTTTTCAAAGTCAATTCTGTAAATGCTTGTAGCTAAAAAGATGCTTTTACAGCAATAGGTAAGGAGATAGATATATTATGAGAAGCTGTAGATGAGTATGATATATATAGGACAAATTAGAAATAGCAGTACTTTAAGATTAGATTTTAGTTCAGGAATGTTTGGCAGATCATTAACAAGTCTTAAAAGTGGTCATAGGAAGTTAATCATACGGGACATAGGAAACAAAAGGTAGTCATCTCTGCTACTATACACTTCTAATTCTGATGTATTGGAGACTGGAGGCCTGGCCAGCTTACTACTCTTGAATGAAGAATGAGTAAAGTTAAGAAACTTGAAGTTAAATTTTCAGATGGAAGTTACAGTTTACTGAAGAGTCGATATGTGGTAGGGTTACAGAATTATGTGAAAATTGTAGTGGTATCCAAAAAAATTTACTTGCATTAGCAAATACAGAGGTATATTTTAAGTGCAGGAAAAAGATGTAGAAAGATAGTAATGGTGTAGAGGAATACAGATTCAGGTAGTGAACTACCCCAAAGATCGTGGATGTGAGTGTTGAGCCATGTGGGTTGGTAAACATTTAAATCTTTACACAAATACGTGGGTTTACTTGGTAAGTATTTTTGGGAAATTATATGGGAGGGTATCGATTGAGAGGGTCAAGGCATGTACGGACCATCAGATTGGGGAAGAGCAGTGTGGTTTCAGAAGTGGTAGAGGATGTTTAGATCAGGTGTTTGCTTTTGAAGAATGTATGTAAGAAATACTTAGAAAAGCAGATGGATTTGTATGTAGCATTTATGGATCTGGAGAAGGCATATGATAGATTAATAGAGATGCTCTGTGGAAGGTATTAAGAATATATGGTGTGGGAGGCATGTGTACGAGTAGGAAGAGAGGAAGTGATTGGTTCCCAGTGAATGTTGGTTTGCGGCAGTGGTGCGTGATGTCTCCATTGTTGTTTAATTTGTTTATGGATGGGGTTGTTAGGGAGGTGAATGCAAGAGTTTTGGAAAGAGGGGCAAGTATGCAGGCTGTTGGGGATTAGAGGTCTTGGGATGTGTCAGTTGTTGTTTGCTAATGATACAGCACTGGTGGCTGGTTTGGGTGAGAAACTGCAGAAGTTGGTGACAGTTTGGCAAAGTGTGAGAAAGAAGAAAGCTGAGAGTAAATGTGAATAAGAGCAAGGTTATTAGGTACAGTGGGGTTGAGGGACAAGTCAATTGGGAGGTAAATATAAATGGAGAAAAACTGGAGGAAGTGAGTTCTTTTAGATATCTGGGAGTGGATTTAGCATCGGATGGAACCATGGAAGCTTAAGTAAGTCACAGGGTGGGGGATGGGGCGAAGGACTTGAGAGTGTTGAAGAACATTATCTCGGAAAGCAAAAATGCATGAAGAAGGGTGGATGTGTTGGGAATGAGATGTTTGAGGACAATATGTGGTGTGAGGTGGTTTGATCGAGTAAGTAATGAAAGGGTAAGAGAGATGTGTGGTAATAAAAAGAGTATGGTTGAGAGAGCTGAAGAGGGTGTATTGAAATGGTTTGGTCAAATGGAGAGAATGAGTGAGGAAAGACTGACAAAGAGAATATATGTGTCAGAGGTGGAGGGAACCAGGAGAGGTGGGAGACCAAATTGGAGGTGGAAGGATGGAGTGAAAAAGATTTTGAGCGATCAGAGCCTGAACATGCAGGAGGGTGAAAGGCGTGCAAGGAATAGAGTGAATTGGAATGATGTGGTATACCGGGGTGGACATGCTATCAATGGATTGAACCAGGGCATATGAAGCATCTGGGGTAAAGCATGGAAAGTTTTGTGGGGCCTGGATATGGAAAGGGAGTTGTGGTTTCGGTGCATTACACAGACAGCTAGAGTCTGAGTGTGGACGAATGTGGCCTTTGTTGTCCTTTCTTAGCACTACCTCGCATGCATGCGGGGGTAGGGGGTGTCATTTCATGTGTGGTGTGGTGGCAGCAGGAATGGACGAAGGCAGCATGTATGAATATGTTATGTGCATGTGTATATTTGTATATGTCTGTGTATGTATATGTCAATTGGAAGGTAAGTTTGAATGGAGAAAAACTGGAGGAAGTAAAGTGTTTTAGATATCTGGGAGTGGATCTGGCAGCGGATGGAACCATGGAAGCGGAAGTGGATCATAGGGTGGGGGAGGGGGCGAAAATTCTGGGAGCCTTGAAGAATGTGTGGAAGTCGAGAACATTATCTCGGAAAGCAAAAATGGGTATGTTTGAAGGAATAGTGGTTCCAACAATGTTGTATGGTCGCGAGGCGTGGGCTATGGATAGAGTTGTGCGCAGGAGGATGGATGTGCTGGAAATGAGATGTTTGAGGACAATGTGTGGTGTGAGGTGGTTTGATCAAGTAAGTAACGTAAGGGTAAGAGAGATGTGTGGAAATAAAAAGAGCTTGGTTGAGAGAGCAGAAGAGGGTGTTTTGAAATGGTTTGGGCACATGGAGAGAATGAGTGAGGAAAGATTGACCAAGAGGATATATGTGTCGGAGGTGGAGGGAACGAGGAGAAGTGGGAGACCAAATTGGAGGTGGAAAGATGGAGTGAAAAAGATTTTGTGTGATCGGGGCCTGAACATGCAGGAGGGTGAAAGGAGGGCAAGGAATAGAGTGAATTGGATCGATGTGGTATACCGGGGTTGACGTGCTGTCAGTGGATTGAATCAGGGCATGTGAAGCGTCTGGGGTAAACCATGGAAAGCTGTGTAGGTATGTATATTTGCGTGTGTGGACGTATGTATATACATGTGTATGGGGGTGGGTTGGGCCATTTCTTTCATCTGTTTCCTTGCGCTACCTCGCAAACGCGGGAGACAGCTACAAAGCAAAAAAAAAAAAAAAAAATGTATATGTACGTATACGTTGAAATGTTTTGGTTGTATATGTGTGTGTGTGGGGATTTATGTATATACATGTGTATATGGGTGGGTTGGGCCATTCTTTTGTCTGTTTTCTTGTGCTACCTTGCTAACGCAGGAGACAGCGACAAAGTATGATAAAAAAAAGTATGAAAATCCTTGGTGAGTTGTAAGGGAGAGTGGTGATTGAGTGGGGTAGTGGCTTTTACAGAACATCAGACTGGTTAGGATCAATGTGGATTGAGGAATATTAGAGGATTTGCAGATGAAGGGTTTGCTTTGAAGAATGTGTGACAAGAACTTAGAGAGAGAACCAAAGGATCTGTATGTGGCATGTATGTATCTGAAGAAAGCATGTGATAGAGTTGATAGATATGTTCTGTGCATGGTGTTAATATAAATGGGAGGAAAGCTACTAGAAGTAGAAAGTGAGATTTGATCAAGAGAGCAAGGCGTGTGTGTTGTGTGTGTGTGTGTGTGTGTGTGTGTGTGTGTGTGTGTGTGTGTTTGTGTGTGTCTGTGTAAGTAGGAAGAGAGGAGGGTAAGTGTTTCCAGGTGAAGATAGGTATGTAATGTCACCATGGCTGTTCAATCTGTTTATGGAGGGGATGGTGGGGTAGATGAATGCAAGGGTCTTTGAAAGAGGGGCAGATCTGTAGTCTGTAGATGCCTGGGAGGTGAGTCAGTTATCGTTTGCCGATGACATGGCACTTGTGGCAGATTCAAGTGAGAAACTGTGGAGGGTGGTTGATAAGTTTGGGAAAGTATGTGAAAGGAGGAAGTTGAGAGTAAATGCAAATAAAAGTAAGGTTACAAGGTTTAACAGTGGAGAGAGAGAGAGACAGGTCTGTTGGAGTGTGATTTGGAGTGTAGGGAATGAGGAGGAACTGGAGTGTTTAAGATACTGAGAAGTGGACATGGCAGCAAATGGAACCATAGGACCTGAATTGATCCGCAGGGTGATCCGGTGGGGGGACTAAAGTCCTAGGCACATAGATGAGTGTGTGGACAGAGAGGTTACTGTCTATAAGGGCAGAAATGGATGTGCTTGATGGTATAGTAGTCCAGATGGTGTTATATGGATGTGAGGTGTGGGCCATTGGTCAAAACGTATAGATGAGGGTGGATGTTTGGAAGTGAATTATTTGAGGGCAGTATATGATGTAAGGAGGGTTGATTGAGTATGAATTGATAGGGTAAGAGAGAGCTGTGGTAGTTTAAGGAGTTTGTATGAGAAAGCTGAAGAGGGTGTACTGAAATAGTTGGACACATGGAGAAGATGAATGAATTGGAGATGACTAAGAGAGCAAACTTGTCAGAAGTGAAGGAAACAAGGAAAAAGGAAGAACCCAATGAGGTGTTGTTAGGATGCAGTGAAGTATGCTTTGTGTGTCTAAGGCCTAAACATGAAGAACGAGGTGAGTTTTGAATGGGTCAGAGCAAATGTGAGTGAAGTGGTGTATAGGAAGCAAGATGCTGTCATTGGGCAGAACCAAGGCATATGAAGCAGTCTGGGGAAACCTTGGAAAGGTCTTTGGGCCAGGTTGTTCATAAGAGGCTTTGGTTTCATTGCATTAGATATGACTGCTAGAGAGTGTTTGTGAGCAAATGGGACCATTCTTTGAGTTATCCTGGTGCTATCACAGGAAACAGTGAACAAGTTTGAAAAAAGTAATGATAATTATAATGGTAATCTGCTGAAGAACTTTGATGAAAAATCTTTGGGGATTTACTGTTGATTGTCTTGCTTATGTTTTTCACTAGTCACCATTTTCATCAATGAAAAATTGCTAATGCATTATGTGTACATATTGCATACTTTCATAACAAAGGTATATTAATATTCATAATTATCCATCACAGGTGGTTCAGTTGCTTGTAGTCCTGATATGATTGTGAAGGCTCAGAAATATTGTAAGTGGGCTGTATCAGCTCTTGATTATGAAGATACAAAGACTGCCATTGACAACCTTCAGAAAGCGCTGACTCTTCTTGCAACTGGTCACGACAGTTGAATACGTAGAAATGGATCAATATGCACTCTTTGCTTATGTCACTGTATGGCTGATTTTTTATTTAAGGAGGGGAATGTTCATTTGTTTATGATAAGATGAGTATGAGAATAAGTTTCAGAACATTTTTGTATTCATTTTGTCTCTTAATACACATATTTCTTTGACTTAAAAGAAGTGATGATAAGCAATGATACACATTTAACATGAACCTATATATTATGTATGTTACTTTCACCTATTGTTATGACATTGTTTATTAAAAAACTATTGATAATGAATTAATGTAAAATTAGAAGTATTCATATTCACGTGAAGTAGGAGTGGACTACGTTAAATGTACTGAGAAGCATAAAGGAAGGTTTCATTAACCTGAGTTTTACATTTTGTGTTACAAGGTTTTGAAAAATAAATATCAAGTATTATTATTATTATATACAGTTGGGCAAGGCATGAATCACTTTACCTTTCAATTTTGATGTTTTCATTTACATGTCTGCTTTTGAGAATAATGTGATAAGCATGATAAGCACACACACACACACACACACACACACACACACACACACACACACACACACACACACACACAAAGTTGGGGTCACCAGCGGTGTGTTGCTGGGCTGTCCTGGGACCATTGCTTTTCTTGATCCATGTAACTTTTTTTCAAGGTATGGGGAGAGAGCATCATACTTGTGAATCCACATCTTTTGAACCTTTTCTGCTATCATAAAGCTTTTAGATTTTTGTATGCCAGCTGCAGTAAGCATTTCTTCATGCATACTCCATTCTGCTGCCACTCTTATACTAAAAAGTAATTCAACCCTTTTTAACAGGTTTCTTTCTTAAGTTATGTCAATTTGTTATTCGATCCATACATCTCTTGAAGAACTGTTCACCATTTTTGTCATCAGTATGTTTTAAAGACATGATCTGAGCACACTTCACTCTTCTCTTTTCCAAGGTGGGGAAATTTAAGGCTTCAAGACTTTCTCAGTAACTCAACTCCTAGTCCTTTTGCCAGTTTTGTTACTCTCCTTTGGATCTTCTGTAACAGATGTTTACTTGTAAGAGCAGTGACCAAACTTAAGAAGCAAATTCTAGTTTTGTCCCAAAGTTTGCCGTAGGCAATTTGCTGAATATCTCCTTGAATTCATTTATGATATTTGGTAGCATACAGTTGGTCTCCATAATTATCCTGGTGAAGTGAGACTTTGAGGACAGGTTGACTCCCAAGTTTTTTTCACACACAGATTCATGCAGCTTATTTTGTGCTAGATTATAATCATAGTGAGGTTTTCTTTCACTGTGACCCATTCTCATTACTGTACATTTACTTGTGTTGAACTTTATCGATCATATATCAGGCCATCTTTGGAGAGTGTCAAGATACTCTTGTAAGTTTATGTAATCATCTTGGCTTTTCACTTCCCTCATGACCTGTGCATTATTTGCAAACATATTCAGTTAGTAGTCCATACCTTCTGATAAGTCATTTCTTTGGATCAAAATGAGTAATGATTCCAGAACAGAATCCTTGAGCACTCTGCTGATGACTTCACCCTACAGAGAGAGGGCTTTTCTGATGTGCAGCCTTTGTTTCTTTCACTAAAATCATTTTCTGTCCATTGAGGGACTGTCTCCCTTATTCCTGTATGGCAATCCAGTTTCGTAATCAGTCTTCTATGAGGTATATTGTCAAATGCTTTATCTGACAGTCCAGAAACAAACACCCCATCTAGTCTTCCCTTTTGTCCAAGACACAGCTCACTCTCTCCTAGAAATCCAAGAGGTTTGTGACACATGACCTCCTTTTCCTAAGACCATGCCGTCTCTCACTTAGGTAACTTCTCATTTGAGGAAAGTTATCCATTTGCTCTCTATTTATCTTTTTCAGAACCTTACAGACTGCAATCATCAGTGAGATTGGCTTATAGTTCAGTGCCTCTTCCCGGTCTCCTTTCTTGTAGACAGATATGACTTTGCCCTTTTCCACTCCCTTAGGACGTTACCTTTCTCCAGCAACATTTGAGGAGTATTTCAAGAAGTCTGTCAAGTGTATCTGTATACATCTTTAGCACATGTGATGAAATGACATCAGGACCATGGGCTTCGTATGGGCTAAGACCTTTGAGTACTTTGTTCTTTTCTATATTTTTCTTCATATGCATTTGTCATTTCCTACATTAGCAGGGTAGCATCAGGAACACATGAAGAAATGACTTTATTCTCTATCCACTCTCAAACTTTCATGTATAATGCACCAAGACCAAACCTCCCTGTGCACAATTGGGCCCCACAGACCCTTTCATGGTTGCCCCTGACTGCTTCACACACCCTGGTTTAGCCTGTTGATATCATGTCATCATCTGTAAACCCCATTACTTCATTTCAGTCCATCCCTTGCAAGCCTCACACCCTTCTGCATGTTCAGGCCCTGAGCCTTCAAAGCATTTTTCACTCAATCCTTTCACCTTCTTCTGTGTTCCCCTTTTCCTTGCTTCCTCTGCTGCTCACATGTATACTCTCTTAGTCATTATTTCTTCACTCATTCTCATTATTTGTCCAACCATTTCAGCACACACTCTTAAGCTTTCTCATACTCACTCCTCATATTACCACATCTCTCTATTACCCTTTCATTCATTACTTGATAAACCTTCCCAGCACTGCATATAGTGCGCGAAAGAGAGACTTTTGGATGTTAATGTGCTGAGAGGTGCAACTGGAGGGATGTCTGATCATTATCTTGTGGAGGCTAAGGTGAAGATTTGTATGGGTTTTCAGAAAAGAAGAGTGAATGTTGGGGTGAAGAGGGTGGTGAGAGTAAGTGAGCTTGGGAAGGAGACTTGTGTAAGGAAGTACCAGGAGAGACTGAGTACAGAATGGAAAAAGGTGAGAACAATGGAAGTAAGGGGAGTGGGGGAGGAATGGGATGTATTTAGGGAATCAGTGATGGATTGCGCAAAAGATGCTTGTGGCATGAGAAGAGTGGGAGGTGGGTTGATTAGAAAGATTAGTGAGTGGTGGGATGAAGTAAGATTATTAGTGAAAGAGAAGAGAGAGGCATTTGGACGATTTTTGCAGGGAAAAAATGCAATTGAGTGGGAGATGTATAAAAGAAAGAGACAGGAGGTCAAGAGAAAGGTGCAAGAGGTGAAAAAGAGGGCAAATGAGAGTTGGGGTGAGAGAGTATCATTAAATTTTAGGGAGAATAAAAAGATGTTCTGGAAGGAGGTAAATAAAGTGCATAAGACAAGGGAGCAAATGGGAACTTCAGTGAAGGGCGCAAATGGGGAGGTGATAACAAGTAGTGGTGATGTGAGAAGGAGATGGAGTGAGTATTTTGAAGGTTTGTTGAATGTGTTTGATGATAGAGTGGCAGATATAGGGTGTTTTGGTCGAGGTGGTGTGCAAAGTGAGAGGGTTAGGGAAAATGATTTGGTAAACAGAGAAGAGGTAGTGAAAACTTTGCGGAAGATGAAAGCCAGCAAGGCAGCAGGTTTGGATGGTATTGCAGTGGAATTTATTAAAAAAGGGGGTGACTGTATTGTTGACTGGTTGGTAAGGTTATTTAATGTATGTATGACTCATGGTGAGGTGCCTGAGGATTGGCGGAATGTGTGCATAGTGCCATTGTACAAAGGCAAAGGGGATAAGAGTGAGTGCTCAAATTACAGAGGTATAAGTTTGTTGAGTATTCCTGGTAAATTATATGGGAGGGTATTGATTGAGAGGGTGAAGGCATGTACAGAGCACCAGATTGGGGAAGAGCAGTGTGGTTTCAGAAGTGGTAGAGGATGTGTGGATCAGGTGTTTGCTTTGAAGAATGTATGTGAGAAATGCTTAGAAAAGCAAATGGATTTGTATGTAGCATTTATGGATCTGGAGAAGGCATATGATAGAGTCGATAGCGATGCTCTGTGGAAGGTATTAAGAATATATGGTGTGGGAGGCAAGTTGTTAGAAGCAGTGAAAAGTTTTTATCAAGGATGTAAGGCATGTGTACGTGTAGGAAGAGAGGAAAGTGATTGGTTCTCAGTGAATGTAGGTTTGCGGCAGGGGTGTGTGATGTCTCCATGGTTGTTTAATTTGTTTATGGATGGGGTTGTTAGGGAGGTGAATGCAAGAGTTTTGGAAAGGGGGGCAAGTATGAAGTCTGTTGGGGATGAGAGAGCTTGGGAAGTGAGTCAGTTGTTGTTCGCTGATGATACAGCGCTGGTGGCTGATTCATGTGAGAAACTGCAGAAGCTGGTGACTGAGTTTGGTAAAGTGTGTGAAAGAAGAAAGTTAAGAGTAAATGTGAATAAGAGCAAGGTAATTAGGTACAGTAGGGTTAAGGGTCAAGTCAATTGGGAGGTAAGTTTGAATGGAGAAAAACTGGAGGAAGTAAAGTGTTTTAGATATCTGGGAGTGGATCTGGCAGCGGATGGAACCATGGAAGCGGAAGTGGATCATAGGGTGGGGGAGGGGGCGAAAATTCTGGGAGCCTTGAAGAAAGTGTGGAAGTCGAGAACATTATCTCGGAAAGCAAAATGGGTATGTTTGAAGGAATAGTGGTTCCAACAATGTTGTATGGTTGCGAGGCGTGGGCTATGGATAGAGTTGTGCACAGGAGGATGGATGTGCTGGAAATGAGACGTTTGAGGACAATGTGTGGTGTGAGGTGGTTTGATCGAGTAAGTAACGTAAGGGTAAGAGAGATGTGTGGAAATAAAAAGAGCGTGGTTGAGAGAGCAGAAGAGGGTGTTTTGAAATGGCTTGGGCACATGGAGAGAATGAGTGAGGAAAGATTGACCAAGAGGATATATGTGTCGGAGGTGGAGGGAACGAGGAGAAGTGGGAGACCAAATTGGAGGTGGAAAGATGGAGTGAAAAAGATTTTGTGTGACTGGGGCCTGAACATGCAGGAGGGTGAAAGGAGGGCAAGGAATAGAGTGAATTGGATCGATGTGGTATACCGGGGTTGACGTGCTGTCAGTGGATTGAATCAGGGCGTATGAAGCGTCTGGGGTAAACCATGGAAAGCTGTGTAGGTTTGTATATTTGCGTGTGTGGACGTATGTATATACATGTGTATGGGGGTGGGCTGGGCCATTTCTTTCGTCTGTTTCCTTGCGCTACCTCGCAAGCGCGGGAGACGGCGACAAAGCAAAAAAAAAAAAAAAAAAACTTTTCATTTCCAACACATTCACCCTATCACTTATATTTTTCCTGAGGTCTACACCTCACATCTATACAGCACCAATGGAACTACTTTACCATCAAACACACTGATTTTTTGATTTTTCCCAGTAAAGACAGCAGTCTCTCTTGCTACACATTCCTCAATGGGCCGTCACCCACTCCATGGCTCATTTCTGCTCCCATAGTTCCATTCACTGTCATCTTCACTCCTAGGTTCTCTATTCAAACTCACATCCTAAGTAACCCATTTCTTTTCACTGATAAACATAGCCATATTTTTTTAAGATTTTCTCTCAATTTTCTCCTTTCATATACTCTTCCAAACTCAGACACCAACTTCTGAAGTTTCTCACTTGAATCTGCCACTGATACCACCAGCAATCAACAACAGACTCATCCCCAAGCCCCCCCCCAGCAGACTACATACCTGCTGCTCTTTCCAAGACCCTTGCATGTACCTCCATCATCACTCAATCCATGAACAGATATCTCAGTGTTTTCTAAAACCTCCTCCTCATTCCATCTCACAGTTGTCAGGGCTACAGTGTCTTCCACTGCAAAATCACCTTTGAATTTGTTTTTCAGTTCCTTACATATATTAGCATTATCCTCCAAATTTTTCCCACTAAATTCTTAAGCCTAAGTAGCTACTCTTTAACTGACAACTTATTCCTGATGATGGTGATTTTTTCCAGCCTTGTAAAATATTCTCTTCAAAGTCTTTGAATTCCTTCTATCTTATGCTGTTATACTTACTCCTTACTCTCTGATACCTTGCAAATGTTTTTTGACATCTTTCATTGGACAGTTCCTTCCTTGTTCTTAACCTTTTCTGTATTCAAGGCTAGAGTTACCAATGTTCTTTCTTTGTTGTAATTTTCGCAGAACCTCTCACCACAGTGCTGTAGTTCTAGCTGCTATACTCCGTTTCTTAATCTTTGTTCCCATAGAATAGTTGAAGTTTCTATAGTTTCCATGATTATGTCTCCTTTTTAGGCCTTGTCTCATTTCTGCTCTTTTAATTCCCTCATGTAAAACATAGCCAGACTTGAGCATTATGTGATCACTTTTTCTGATGGTGTTTTTTTCTCTTATTTTATACATATTCTTTATATACATTATATTATATTATTGTTATACTTTGTTGCTGCCCACATTAGCAAGGTAGCGCAAGGAAACAGACGAAAGAATGGCCCAACCCACCTACATACACATGTATATACATACACGTTCACACATGCACATATACATACCTGTACATTTCAATGTATACATATAAATACATAAACAGATGGTATTGCAGTGGAATTTATTAAAAAAGGGGGTGACTGTATTGTTGACTGGTTGGTAAGGTTATTTAATGTATGTATGACTCATGGTGAGGTACCTGAGGATTGGCGGAATGCGTGCATAGTGCCATTGTACAAAGGCAAAGGGGAGAAGAGTGAGTGCTCAAATTACAGAGGTATAAGTTTGTTAAGTATTCCTGGTAAATTATATGGGAGGGTATTGATTGAGAGGGTGAAGGCATGTACAGAGCATCAGATTGGGGAAGAGCAGTGTGGTTTCAGAAGTGGTAGAGGATGTGTGGATCAGGTGTTTGCTTTGAAGAATGTATGTGAGAAATACTTAGAAAAGCAAATGGATTTGTATGTAGCATTTATGGATCTGGAGAAGGCATATGATAGAGTTGATAGAGATGCTCTGTGGAAGGTATTAAGAATATATGGTGTGGGAGGCAAGTTGTTAGAAGCAGTGAAAAGTTTTTATCGAGGATGTAAGGCATGTGTACGTGTAGGAAGAGAGGAAAGTGATTGGTTCTCAGTGAATGTAGGTTTGCGGCAGGGGTGTGTGATGTCTCCATGGTTGTTTAATTTGTTTATGGATAGGGTTGTTAGGGAGGTGAATGTAAGCGTTTTTGAAAGAGGGGCAAGTATGAAGTCTGTTGGGGATGAGAGAGCTTGGGAAGTGAGTCAGTTGTTGTTCGCTGATGATACAGCGCTGGTGGCTGATTCATGTGAGAAACTGCAGAAGCTGGTGACTGAGTTTGGTAAAGTGTGTGGAAGAAGAAAGTTAAGAGTAAATGTGAATAAGAGCAAGGTTATTACGTACAGTAGGGTTGAAGGTCAAGTCAATTGGGAGGTGAGTCTGAATGGAGAAAAACTGGAGGAAGTGAAGTGTTTTAGATATCTGGGAGTGGATCTGGCAGCGGATGGAACCATGGAAGCGGAAGTGGATCATAGGGTGGGGGAGGGGGCGAAAATTCTGGGAGCCTTGAAGAATGTGTGGAAGTCGAGAACATTATCGCGGAAAGCAAAAATGGGTATGTTTGAAGGAATAGTGGTTCCAACAATGTTGTATGGTTGCGAGGCGTGGGCTATGGATAGAGTTGTGCGCAGGAGGATGGATGTGCTGGAAATGAGATGTTTGAGGACAATGTGTGGTGTGAGGTGGTTTGATCGAGTAAGTAACGTAAGGGTAAGAGAGATGTGTGGAAATAAAAAGAGCGTGGTTGAGAGAGCAGAAGAGGGTGTTTTGAAATGGTTTGGGCACATGGAGAGAATGAGTGAGGAAAGATTGACCAAGAGGATATATGTGTCGGAGGTGGAGGGAACGAGGAGAAGAGGGAGACCAAATTGGAGGTGGAAGGATGGAGTGAAAAAGATTTTGTGTGATCGGGGCCTGAACATGCAGGAGGGTGAAAGGAGGGCAAGGAATAGAGTGAATTGGAGTGATGTGGTATACTGGGGTTGACGTGCTGTCAGTGGATTGAATCAAGGCATGTGAAGCGTCTGGGGTAAACCATGGAAAGTTGTGTAGGTATGTATATTTGCGTGTGTGGACGTATGTATATACATGTGTATGGGGGTGGGTTGGGCCATTTCTTTCGTCTGTTTCCTTGCGCTACCTCGCAAACGCGGGAGACAGCGACAAAGCAAAAAAAAAAAAAAAAAAACATACACAGACATATACATATATACATGAGTACATAATTCATACTTGCTGCCTTTATTCATTCCCGTCGCCACCCTGCCACACATGAAATAACAACCCCCTCCCACCGCATGCTCGCAAGGTAGCGCTAGGAAAAGACAACTAAGGCCACATTCATTCACAATCAGTCTCTAGCTGTCATGTATAATGCACCAAAACCACAGCTCTCTTTCCACATCTAGGCTCCACAGAACTTTCCATGGTTTACCCCAAACGCTTCACATGCCCTGGTTCAATCCATTGACAGCACGTTGACCCTGGTATACCACATCGTTTCAATTCACTCTATTCCTTGCACGCCTTTCACCCTCCTGCATGTTCAGGCCTCGATTACTCAAAATCTTTTTCACTCCATCCTTCCACCTCCAATTTGGTCTCCCACTTCTCGTTCCCTCCACCTCTGACACATATATCCTCTTTGTCAATCTTTCCTCACTCATTCTCTCCATGTGACCAAACCATTTCAAAACACCCTCTTCTGCTCTCTCAACCACGCTCTTTTTATTACCACACATCTCTCTTACCCTTTCATTACTTACTCGATCAAACCACCTCACACCACATATTGTCCTCAAACATCTCATTCCCAACACACCCACCCTCCTCCGCACAACTCTATCTATAGCCCATGCCTCGCAACCATATAACATTGTTGGACCCACTATTCCTTCAAACATACCCATTTTTGCTTTCCAAGATAATGCTCTCACCCACACATTTTTCAACGCTCTCAGAACTTTTGCCCCCTCCCCCATCCTGTGGCTCACTTCCGCTTCTTTGGTTCCATCCGCTGCCAAATCCACTCCCAGATATCTAAAACACCTCACTTCCTCCAGTTTTTCTCCATTCAAACTTACTTCCCAAATGACTTGTCCCTCAACTCTACTGTACCTAATAACCTTGCTCTTATTCACATTTACTCTCAGCTTTCTTCTTTCACACACTTTACCAAACTCAGTCATCAGCTTCTGCAGTTTCTCACCCGAATCAGCCATCAGCACTGTATCATCAGCGAACATCAACTGACTCACTTCCCAAGCCCTCTCATCCATAACAGACTGCATACTTGCCCCTCTTTCCAAAACTCTTGCATTTACCCCCTTAACAACCCCATCCATAAACAAATTAAACAACCTTGGAGATATCACGCACCCCTGCCGCAAACCGACATTCACTGAGAACCAATCACTTTCCTCTCTTCCTACTCATACACATGCCTTACATCCTCGATAAAAACTTTTCACTGGTTCTAACGACTTGCCTCCCACACCATCCATATATTCTTAATACCTTCCACAGAGCATCTCTATCAACTCTATCATATGCCTTCTCCAGATCCATAAATGCCACATACAAATCCATTTGCTTTTCTAAGCATTTCTCACATACATTCTTCTTTATACCATACATTATTAATATCCATGCTGATATATATGAAGATATGATATAGCAATGAGTGTATCAGACCAGTTGAGTGTTTTCACTGACATGTTGACATAAGAAATTTTCCCGTATATGGTTTGAACATATTGTTTTTCATTTACTCATTGTAACTATGAGAATCCAGAATTCCCCAGTCTATAGTCTGTCACTTTGTAAGTGAAATACCATGTCAGTAGTACTTCACCATCTCTGAGAAGTGCCTGCTTTACTGGTTTTAGTACCATCTGGTTTTTCCTTCACTGTTATCATTGTATACTTGTTCTGGATTGTTAGAATTCTTTGGAGGATTATATGATATCAACACCATAATGCACTTCTTTCTTACAGTTACTCTCCCATTATATATTGTCTGAATGGGCCATCTTCCAGTATTTCCTGAAACATGGATATATATCTTTTAAAGGGCCATTGTGAGGGAGATAAAGACAGAGGAGGATTGCAGCAACTTACAGGGGGACCAAGCAAAAGCCAAAATTGGTTTAGTATGTGGTTGATAGATTTCAGTCCGAGTAACTGTAATGTAGTGAGGATGGGACGCTAAAAACGGCCTTAATACAAATATTATCTTCCAGAAAAAAAATGCTGCAGGAGTTTGTGTGGGAGGGCTTTAGAAGTTGATTTTGTACCTCACCTGTTGCTAGACCCTAACCTTAGGAGGATTGAAAAGGAGACAAAATGTTGGGTGGTGGGTATTAGAACTGCATTCAGTTACATGAGTAATGTGCTGTTCAGCATGTTGCACACTTATTAGGTCAAAACTAAAATAGACTTGTTAGATCTGGTCAATGTCCTTAAACTAGCACAAAGAGCCAATTAGTCTTGGCTCCAGATTCTTTACAAGTTATATTTCTAGATTGGTCCATCATGAGAAGCTGTGTGTGCTTATTCTTAATTTCCTCTATTCTTTGAATGGAATTTAGTTGGGGTACAGAATTTTGACCTTTGGAAGACTGTTAGATACTGTTTTTATGTACTACTGATTTCTAAGTTTGATTTGATTTCAGTTTGTTGTGTTAGAAGGACAATGAAATTGATAGGTGTTCTATGTGTTATGATGAATGTATTCTGCTCTGTTGCACTAATTTACACATATTTATGTTATGTGAGGGATGGTAATATTAAAGTTGTATTCATGTGATTAAATGTGCTAAGAGTCTGCTTGTGCACATTTTCCAATCTACACAGAGTTGTTTTTGTGCACATTCCAGTTGCAAATGTTATACAGCATTAGTAAGGTATACTAAAATATTTTAGGGCATGTGCTTCTGTGTTTGTGCCTTTTCCTGTACTTGCCTGTTGTCTGACATGTTTTTTCCAAGACTTCATGATAAAGAATTAAAAGGAAAACAAGAGTAGGAACATAAAATCTGAATCCTGATTGGCTTCTGAAACAAGATATACCAAATATTCAAGACGTAAAGCTGTACTGGTTGTTCTCATGGCTGGGTTCAAAAAAAGTCCTAGAAGTTGACATTGAAATAAATCCCAAGGTACAAAGTTACAAAAGTCTTTGTGAATAAATATCACTTACTGTAATTTGCCAGTGATAGCAGTTGGCTATATACTGCTTCATCAGAGGTGGCCTTATTAGAGTTGTTGGGGCCCTTGGAAAGAGGCAAATGGCACCCCTCTGAGGTGTACTTTTGATGATCTGTAATCTTGTTGAACGTTTTCATTTCAGTTTCTTTTTGTCCTATCCATGAAACTAATGAAAGTATGTTAAGGCAGTAATATGAATGATAAAAATCAGGTCAGAATACAAAGATTTAGGGACCTCCTAAAATATGATGCCACAAATAGTTGTCTGATTTGCCCTCCCCTAAGGCTACCACTGAACCCATCTGAAGTAGCAGATTCCCTGAAAGGTTCAATGAAGACAAACCAGAAACTTGGCATTGAATTCGCTGTTGTGTCACAGAATATAGATATATATATAAAACAGCTCATCACTCAATCGAGAAAATCCAGAAGACTTGGTAGATCCCACATGCTCATTAACTTCCTGGGTACATTTGGAATGCCTTTTATAAATATCTCTCAAGGATATTTGTTCTGGCCAAAGTGCTGCTGGAGGGAACTACAAAGCCTCTCATGGATGATTACAATAATGCTAGAGCATGGTATTTGACTCAAGTTGTGGCTCATGTATCTTGAATTGATGGAAATGGCCTTGCAGTTTGTGCATGTAGATGGAGATGCAATATGATCAGGACACATTTCAGCTACATTGTTTATATAATCATACATCATCAGTGTTGGACATCATTGATATAATATTTTCCTTGTAAACTACCTGGAGGAAAAAAGAAACTTGCCTGACAGGGTAACAGAAGAAACAGAACAATTTGAGAGGTGCATTCTTTGCACTCAAGCAGAAGGAAAATTCAATTGCATTTAGATAGACCAAGCCCTTGAATGGAGTTAGAACTTAAATGCCATAGAAAGATCACAGATGGCAGAACTCCAGGGGATAACAGTGAGTGGAAGAAAAAAAAAGCTTTTTCTTGCCCCATACCATAAAAATGGGCGTTTTCATCTATCAGTTACTTGTTACAGTCTAAGGAACAAATGGAGGCAAGAGGCAGGATCATTGATGTCACATCAAAGTCTTTGGTTCCTTCTTCACTACAACAATAGACCTTATCAACATGCCATCGGAAATATAGCTTCCAGGGATGTGATAGGGAAGCTATTTTGTGCCAAAGAATTAAGCATAAAGGCCCATAACAGTTACCTACTTGGAGCGTGCTAGTGTTGCAAACATTAAACTGAAGACTTTTGCTACAAGAGCTTTTACAATATGAGATCCTACCATATCCACCTGCCCTGGCTGATTGGTGGCTTCTGGATGCATGGAAGAAACAAGGCAGCTGTGTTGGAGTACATGAGAAAGAGGATTATTGTAGTTGCCTGATTTGAAGGTTTACCCAACAATGAGCAAAAGCTAGACTATGGTTATGTCGTTGACCTAATGAAATTCATCAAAGCCAAGATGCTACAGCATAGAGAAGTGGCCAAAATACTAACAGATCAAGTCCTGACCACCATTATTCATAACAGACCCACTGACTGAGATACACGTTGTAAAAATTGTGAAATGTTTTATGTTGGGCAGACTGGTAAAGATCTTTATGTTAGATTTAAGCAACATGAATATAGTATAAAAACAAGACAAGAATCAAATGCCTAGTTTAATCATATTAAAAAATTATGATCATTGTATTGACTGGAGTAATGCCATCTCTAACAACTGTACCATGAGAAATATCACTGAATCTTCTATTGTTAAATACACAATGAATTGTAACATTAATATTAATGAAGGTCTTTTCAAATTGAATAGCTTTAGTATTGATAAAATTTATAAACTTCCCTTTCATGTCCACATAATGAAAGTATTATGATACACATGTTGCCAGACTTAAACGCACCCGATCTACATTCGGGTAGTCACTTGTTTACCAAATGGCGTCCCAGCTGCGTCTCTTGTTATATATCAACTGACTTATTTCTTTCTTGTATCTCCCCTGATGATAAGATCATTACATGAAAGTGCACTTGGGAACTTATCATGTTTTATTTCCTCATGGATAAAAAGGAACCATGGAAGTGGAAGTAAGTCATAGGATGGAGGAGGGGGTGAAGGTTCTGGGAGTGATGAAGAAGGCGTGGAAAGAAAGAAAGTTATCTCTTAGAGAAAAATGGATATGTTGGAAGTAATAGTAGTTACAACAATATCATGTGGTTGCAAGACATGGGCTATACATAGGGTTGTACGGAGGAGGGTGTGAGATGTGTTGGAAATGAAATGTTTTAGGACAATTTGTGGTGTGAGGTGGTTTGATCAAGTAGGTAATGAAAGGGTCAGAGAGATGTGGGGTTATGAAAAGATTATAGTTGAGAGAGCAGAAGAGGGTGTGTTGAAATGGTTTGGACATACAGAGAGAATGAGTGAGGAAAGGTTGACAAAGAGGATATATGTGACAGAGGTGGAGGGAACAAGATGCAAGAGACCATATTGGAGGTGGAAGGTTGGAGTAAAAATGATTTTGAATGATTGAGGCCTGAACATGCAGGAGGGTGAGAGGCATGTAAGGAATAGAGTAAATAGGAACGATGTGGTATACCAGGGTCAACGTGCTGTCAATGGACTGAACTAGGGCATGTGAAATGTCTGGGATAAACCATGGAAAGGTCTGTGGGAGCTGGATGCGGATAGGGAGCAGTGCTTTCCGTGCATTACACATGACAGCTAGAAACTGTTTGTGAAAGAATTTTTCTTTTTTTGTCTGTTTTCCTGGCACTACCTTGCTGACACGGGGTGGCAATGCTGTTTTCTTATATATTTATTTGTTTCATTATTCTTTGTCGCTGTCTGATACGTTAGCGAGGTAGTGTAAGGAAACAAATGAAAGAATGGCCCAACCCACTCACATACGCATGTATATACATAAACGCCCTCAAATGCACATATACATTTTAACATATATATACATATACATACACAGACATATACATATATACACATATACATATTCATACATGCTGCCATTCATCTATTCTAGCTGCCACCCTGCCACACATGAAATGGCACTCCTCTCCCCTGCGTGCGCGTGAGGTAGTGCTAGGAAAAGACAACAAAAGCCACATTCATTCACACTCAGTCTCTAGCTGTCATGTGTAAAGCTCTGAAACCACAGCTCCCTTTCCACATTCAGGTCCCACAAAACTTACCATGGTTTACCCAAGACACTTCACATGCCCTGGTTCAATCCATTGACATCACATCGACCCAGGTATACCACATCGTTCCAATTTATTCCTTGCATGCTCTTCACCCTCCTTTATGTTCAGGCCCCAATCGGTTAATGTCTTTTTCACTCTATCCTTCCACCTCCACTTTTGTCTCCCACTTCTCCTCATTCCCTTTACCTCTGACACATATATCCTCTTTGTCAATCTTTCCTTACTCATTCTCTCCATGTGACCATACCATTTCAGTACACCCTCTTCTGCTCACTCAACCACACTTTTAATTACGATTTATCTCTCTTACCCTTTCATTACTTACTCTATCAAACCACCTTACACCACATATTATCCTCAAACAAATCATTTCCAACATATCCAACCTCCTTTGCACAACCCTATCTATATCCCATGCCTCACAACCATATAACATTGTTGGAAGCATTATTCCTTCAAACGTACCCATTTTTTTGCTCTGAGATAATGTTCTCACCTTCCACACATATTCTTCAATGCTCCCAGAACCTTCGCCCCCTCCCCCGCCCTGTGACTCGCTTCCACTTCCATGGTTTCATCTGCTGCTAAATCCACTCCCGGATATCTAAAACACTTCATCTTTCTCCAGTTTTTCTCCATTCAAATGTATCTCCTAATTAACTTGTCCCTCAACCCCATTCAACCTAATAACCTTGCTCCTATTCACATTTACTCTCAACTTTCTTCTTTCACACACTTTACCAAAGTCAGTCACCAACCCCTGCAGTTTCTTACCCGATTCAACCACCAGTGCTGTATCATCAGTGGACAACAGCTGACTCACTTTCCAAGCCCTCTCATCCACATCAGACTGCACATTTGCCTCTCTCTCCAAAACTCTTGCATTCACCTCCCTAACCACCTCATCCATAAACAAATTAAACAACCATGGAGACATCATGCACCCCTGCCGCAAACCGAGATTCACTGAGAACCAGTTATTTTTCTCTCTCCCTACTTGCACACATGCCTTACATCCTGAATAAAAACTTTTCACTCCTTCTAGCAATTACCTCCCACACCATATACTCTTAATTCCTTTCACAGAGCATCTCTATCAACTCTATCATATGCCTTCTCCAAATCCATAAATACAAATCCATTTGTTTTTCTAAGTATTTCTCACATATATTCCTCAAAGCAAACACCTGATTCACACATTCTCTACTACTTCTTAAACCACACTGCTCTTCCTCAGTCTGATGCTCTGTACATGCCTTCACCCTCTCAATCAATATCCTCCAATATAATTTCCTAGGAATACTCAACAAACTTGTACCCTGTAATTTAAACACACCTTTATCCCCTTTGCCTTTGTACAATGGCACTAGGCATGCATTCCACCAATCCTCAGGCACTTCACCATGAACCATAGATACACTGAATATCCTAACCAAACAGTCACCCCCTTTTTTAATGAATTTCACAGCAGAACCATCCAAACCCGCCGCCTTGCTGGCTTTCATCTTCCGCAAAGCTTTCACTACCTCTTCTCTGTTTACCAAACCATTCTCCCTGACCCTCTGACTTCGCACACCACCTTGACCAAAACACCCTATATATGCTACTCTATCATCAAACACATTCAACAAACCTTCAAAATACTCCATCTCCTCACTTCACCACTACTTATTATTACCTCCCAATTAGCCCACTTCACCGATGTTCCCATTTGTTCTCGTCTTGCACACTTTATTTACCTCCTTCCAAAACATCTTTTTATTCTCCCTAAAATTTGATGATACTCTCTCACTCCAACTCTCATTTGCCCTTTTTCACCTTTTGCACTTTTCTCTTGGCCTCTTGCCTCTTTCTTTTACACATCTCCCAGTCATTTGCACTATTTCCCTACAAAAATTGTCCTAATGCCTCTCTCTTCTCTTTCACTAACAATCTTACTTCATCCCATCACTCACTACCCTTTCTAATCTACCCACCTCCAACCTTTCTCATGCCACAGGCATTTTTTGCACAAGCCATCACTGCTTCCCTAGATACATCCCATTACTCCCCCACTCCCCTTACATCATTTCCTCTCAACTTTTTCCATTCTGCACTCAATCTCTCCTGGTACTTCCTCACACAAATCTCCTTTCCAAGCTCACTTACTCTCACCACTCTCTTCATCTCAACATTCTCTCCTCTTTTCTGATAACCTCTTCAAATCTTCACATTCGTCTCCACAAGATAATGATCAGACATACCTCTAAGTTGCCCCTCTCAGCACATTAACATCCAAAGTCTCTCTTTCTTGGATCTATCAATTAACACATAATCCAATAATGCTCTCTGGCCATCTCTCCTACCTACATACATATACTTTTGTACATCTCTCTTTTTAAACCAGGTATTCCCAGTCACCAGTCCTTTTTCAGCACACAAATCTACAAGCTCTTCACCATTTCCATTTACAACACTGAACACCCCATGTACACCAATTATACCCTTGACTGCCACATTACTCACCTTTGCATCCAAATCACCCATCACTATAACCCAGTCTCATGCATCAAAGCTACTAACACTCTCACTGAGCTGCTCCCAAAACACTTGCCTCCCACACCATATATTCTTAATACCTTCCACAGAGCATCTCTATCAACTCTATCATAAGCCTTCTCCAGATCCATAATTGCCACATACAAATTTATTTGCTTTTCTAATTATTTCTCACATAAATTCTTCTCAGCAAACACCTGATCCACACATCCTCTACCACTTCTGAAACCACATTGCTCTTCCCTAATTTGATGCTCTGTACATGCCTTCACCCTCTCAGTCAATACCCTCCCATATAATTTGCCAAGAATACTCAAGAAACTTATACCTCTATAATTTGAGCACTCACCTATATCCCCTTTGCCTTTGTACAGTGGCACTATTCATGCATTCCGCCAATCCTCAGGCATCTCACCATGAATCATACATACATTAAATATCATTACCAACCAATCAACAACACAATCACCCCCTTTTTTAATAAATTCCACTGCAGTACCATCCAGACCTGCTGCCTTGCCAGCTTTCATCTTCTGCAAAGCTTTTACTACCTCTTCTCTGTTTACCAAATCATTCTCCCTAACCCTCTCACTCCGCACACCACTTCGACCAAAACACCTTATATCTGCCACTCTGTCATCTAACACATTCAACAAACCTTCAAAATACTCACTCCATCTCCTTCTCACATCGCCACTACTTGTTATCACCTTCCCATTAGTCCTCTTTACCCACGTTCCCATTTGTTCTCTTGTCTTACGCACTTTATTTACCTCCTTCCAAAAGATCTTTTTATTCTCCCTGATATTTTGATTATACTCTCTTACCCCAACTCTCATTTGCCCTCTTTTTCACATCTTGCACCTTTCTCTTCACCTCCTGCCTCTTTCTTTTATACATCTCCCAGTCGTTTGCACTACTTCCATTCAAAACTCATACAAATGCCTCTCTCTTTTCTTTCTCTAACAATCTTACTTCTAAATCCCACCACTCTCTACCTTTTTTAATCTGCCCACCTCCCATGCTTCACATGCCACAAGCATCTTTTGTGCAAGCCATCACTGCTTCCCAAGATACATCCCATTACTCCCCTACTCCCCTTATATCATTTGCTCTCAACTTTTTTCCATTTTATACTCAATCTCTCCTTGTACTTCCTCACACAAGTCTCCTTCCCAAGCTCTTACTCTCACCACTCTCTTCACCCCAACATTCTCTCTTCTTTTCTGAAAACCTCTACAAATCTTCACCTTCGCCTCCACAAGATGATGATCAGACATCCCTCCAGTTGCACCTCTCAGCCCATTAACATCTAAAAGTATCTCTTTCGTGTGCCTATCAATTTACACGTAATCCAATAATGCTCTCGGGCCATCTCTCCTCCTTATATACGTATGTATGTTATTTATTTATTTTTATTGTACTATACTTTGTCGCTGTCTCCCGCGTTAGGTAGTGCAAGGAAACAGATGAAAGAGTGGCCAAACCCAGCCACATACACATGTATATACATACACTTCCACACACACACATATACATACCTATACATTTCTACATATACATACATACACAGACATGTATTATTTTTATTTATTTTGCTTTGTCACTGTCTCCCACATTTGCGAGGTAGCGCAAGGAAACAGAAGAAAGAAATGGCCCAACCCACCCCCATACACATGTATATACACACACGTCCACACACGCAAATATACATACCTATACATCTCAATGTACACATATATATACACACACAGACACATACATATATACCCATGCACACAATTCACACTGTCTGCCTTTATTCATTCCCATCGCCACCTTGCCACACATGGAATACCATCCCCCTCCCCCCTCATGTGTGCGAGGTAGAGCTAGGAAAAGATAACAAAGGCCCCATTCGTTCACACTCAGTCTCCAGCTGTCATGCAATAATGCCCAAAACCACAGCTCCCTTTCCACATCCAGGCCCCACACACTTTCCATGGTTTACCCCAGACGCTTCACATGCCCTGATTCAATCCACTGACAGCACGTCAACCCCGGTGTACCACATCGATCCAATTCACTCTATTCCTTTCCCGCCTTTCACCCTCCTGCATGTTCAGGCCCCGATCACTCAAAATCTTTTTCACTCCATCTTTCCACCTCCAATTTGGTCTCCCACTTCTCCTTGTTCCCTCCACCTCCGACACATATATCCTTTTGGTCAATCTTTCCTCACTCATTCTCTCCATGTGCCCAAACCATTTCAAAACACCCTCTTCTGCTCTCTCAACCACGCTCTTTTTATTTCCACACATCTCTCTTACCCTTACATTACTTACTCGATCAAACCACCTCACACCACACATTGTCCTCAAACATCTCATTTCCAGCACATCCACCCTCCTGCGCACAACTCTATCCATAGCCCATGCCTTGCAACCATACAACATTGTTGGAACCACTATTCCTTCAAACATACCCATTTTTGCTTTGCGAGATAATGTTCTCGACCTCCACACATTCTTCAAGGCTCCCAGGATTTTCGCCCCCTCCCCCACCCTATGATCCACTTCCGCTTCCATAGTTCCATCCGCTGCCAGATCCACTCCCAGATATCTAAAACACTTTACTTCCTCCAGTTTTTCTCCATTCAAACTTACCTCCCAGTTGACTTGACCCTCAACCCTACTGTACCTAATAACCTTACTCTTATTCACATTTACTCTTAACTTTCTTCTTTCACACACTTTACCAAACTCAGTCACCAGCCTCTGCAGTTTCTCACATGAATCAGCCACCAGCGCTGTATCATCAGCAAACAACAGCTGACTCACTTCCCAAGCTCTCTCATCCCCAACAGACTTCATACTTGCCCCTCTTTCCAAAACTCTTGCATTCACCTCCCTAACAACCCCATCCATAAACAAATTAAACAACCATGGAGATATCACACACCCCTGCCACAAACCTACATTCACTGAGAACCAATCACTTTCCTCTCTTCCTACACATACACATGCCTTACATCCTCGATAAAAACTTTTCACTGCTTCTAACAACTTGCCTCCCACACCATATATTCTTAATACCTTCCACAGAGCATCTCTATCAACTCTATCATATGCCTTCTCCGGATCCATAAATGCTACATACAAATCCATTTGCTTTTCTAAGTATTTCTCACATACATTCTTCAAAGCAAACACCTGATCCACACATCCTCTACCACTTCTGAAACTACACTGCTCTTCCCCAATCTGATGCTCTGTACATGCCTTCACCCTCTCAATCAATACCCTCCCATATAATTTACCAGGAATACTCAACAAACTTATACCTCTGTAATTTGAGCACTCACTCTTATCCCCTTTGCCTGTATTATATACACATTTATATAATTCGCACTTGCGGCCGTTATTCATTCCCATTGCCACCCCGCCACACATGAAATGAGAACCCCCTTCTCCCACATGCACGCGAGGTAGCACTAAGAAAAGACAAGAAATGCCACATTCGTTCACACTCAGTCTCTAGCTGTCATGTATAAAGCACCGAAACCACAGCTTCCTTTCCACATCCAGGCCCCACAAAACTTTCCATAGTTTACCCCAGACGCTTCACATGCCCTGGTTCAATCCATTGACAGCACATTGACCCCGGTATACCACATCGTTCTAATTCACTCTATTCCTTGCACGCCTTTCACCCTCTTGCATGTTTAGACCTCAATCGCTCAAAATGTTTTTCACTCCATCTTTCCACCTGCAATTTGGTCTCCCACTTCTCCTTGTTCCCTCCATCTTTGACACATATATCCTCTATGTCAATCTTTTCTCACTCATTCTCTGCATGTGACTAAACCACTTCAAAACACCCTCTTTTGCTCTCTGAACCACACTATTTTTATTACCACACATCTCTCTTACCCTTTCATTACTTACTCGATCAAACCACCTCACACCACATGTTGTCCTCAAACATCTCATTTCCAACACATCCACCCTCCTCTGCACAACTCTATTTATAGCCCAAACTTTGCAACCATATAACATTGTTGGAACCACTTTTCCTTCAAAAATACCTATTTTTGCTTTCTGAGATAATGCTCTTGCATTCCATACATTTTTCAACTCTTGCAGAACTTTTGCCCCCTCCCCCACCCTGTGACTCACTTCCACTTCCATGGTTCCATCCACTGCCAAAGACACTCCCAGATATCTAAAACACTTCACTTCCTCCAGTTTTTCTCCATTCAAACTTACCTCCCAATTGACTTGTCCCTCACCCCTACTGTACCAAATAACTTTGCTCTTTTTCACATTTACTGTCAGCTTTCTTCCTTCTCACACTTTACCAAACTCAGTCTCTAGCTTCTCCAGTTTCTCACCCGAATCAGCCACCAGCACTGTATCATCAGCGAACAACAGACAACACTTGTCCCTCTCTCGACAACTCTTCCATTCACCTCCCAAACAACCCCATCCATAAACAAATTAAACAACCATGGAGACATCATGCACCCCTGCCACTAACCAACATTCACCAAGAACCAATCACTTTCCTCTCTTCCTACTCATACACATGCCTTATATCCTCGATAAAAACTTTTCACTGCATTTAACAACTTGCCTCCCACTCTATATATTCATAATACCTTCCACAGAGTATCTCTATCAACTCTATCATATGCCTTCTCCAAATCCATAAATGCCACATACAAATCCATTTCCTTTTCTGATTATTTCTCACATAAATTCTTCAAAGCAAACACCTAATCCATATATCCTCTACCACTTATGAGACCACACTGCTCCTCCCCAATTTGATGCTTTGTACGTGGTTTCACCCTCTTAATCAATACCTTCCCATATAATTTCCCAGGAATACTCAACAAACGTATACCTCTATAATTTGAGCACTCACCTTTATTCCCTTTGCCTTTGCACAGTGGCACTATAAAGGCATTCCGCTAATCCTCAGGCACCTCACCATGAGTCATACATACATTAAGTATCTTACCAACCTGTCAACAACACAATCACCCCCTTTTTTAATAAATTCCACTGCTATACCATCCAGACCCGCTGCCTTGCCAGCTTTCATCTTCCACAATGCTTTTACTACCTCTTCTCTGTTTACCAAATCATTTTCCCTAACCCTCTCACTTCACACACCACCTCGACAAAAACACTCTATATCTGCCATTCTATCACCTGACACTTTCAACATACCTTCAAAATACTCACTCCATCTCCTTCTCACATCTCCACTACTTGTTATCACCTCCCCATTAGCCTCTTTCATTGATGTTCCTTTTTGTTCTCTTGTCTTACGCACTTTATTTACCTCCTTCCAAAAGATCTTTTTGTTCTTAAAATTTAATTATACTCTCTCAACCCAACTCTCACTTGCCCTCTTTTTAACCTCTTGCACCTTTCTCTTGACCTCCTGCCTCTTTTTTTTTATACATCTCCCAGTCATTTGCACCACTTCCCTGCAAAACTCGTCCAAATGCCTCTCTCTTTTCTTTCACTAACAATCTTACTTCTTCATCCCACCACCCTCTACCCTTTATAATCTGCCCACCTCCCATGTTTCTCATGCCACAGGCATCTTTTGCGCAAGCCATCACCGCTTCCCAAAATACATGTCATTCCTCCCCCACTCCTCTTACGTCCTTTCCTCTCACCTTTTTCCATTTTTCACTCAGTCTCTCCTGGTACTTCCTCACACAAGTCTCCTTCCCAAGCTCACTTACTCCCACCTTTCTCTTCACCCCAACATTCTCTCTTCTTTTCTGAAAACCTCTACAAATGTTCACCTTCGCCTCCACAAGATAATGATCAGACATCCCTGCAGTTCCACCTCTCAGCACATTATCATCCAAAAGTCTCTCTTTTGCAGGCCTATCAATTAACCCTTAATCCAATAATGCTCTCTGGCCATCTTTCCTCCTTACATACGTATATATATTATTCATTCATTTTTATTTTATTATGCTGTGTCGCTGTCTCCCACATTAGCGAGGTAGCGCAAGGAAACAGATGAAAGAATGGCCCAACCCACCCACATACACATATATATACATATACTTCCACACGTGCACATATACATACCTTTACATTTCAACTGATACATATATATACATACACAGACATATACATATATACCCATGTACATAATTCATACTTGCTGCCTTTATTCATTCCTGTCGCCAGCCCTCCATGCATGAAATGACAACCCCCTACCCCCGCATGTGCGCAAGGTAGTGCTAGGAAAAGAACAAAGGCCAGATTAGTTAACTTTCAGTCTCATATATAATGCATTGAAACCACAACTCCCTTTCCACATCCAGGCCCCACGAAACTTTCCATGGTTTACCCCAGATGGTTCACATGCCGTGGTTCAATCCATTGACAGCACGCCGAACCCGGTATACCACATCGTTCCAATTCACTCTATTCCTTGCACGCCTTTCACCCCCCTGCATGTTTAGGCTCCGATCGCTCAAAATCTTTTTCACTCCATCTTTCCACCTCCAATTTGGTCTCCCACTTCTTCTCATTCTCTTCACCTCTGACACATATATCCTTTGTCAATCTTTCCTTGCTCATTCTCTCCATGTGAAAAAATGATTTGAAAACACCCTCTCTGCTCTCTCAGCCATACTCTTTTTATCACCACACATCTCTCTTACCCTTTCATTACTTACTCGATTAAACCACCTCACACCACATATTGTCCTGAAACATCTCACTTCCAAAACATCCACCCTCCTCCGCACAACTCTATCTATAGCCCACACCTCGCAACCATATAACATTGTTGGAACCACTATTCCTTCAAACATACCCAATTTTTCTTTCCGAGATAATGTTCTCACCTGCCACACATTTTTCAACGCTCCCAGAACTTTCGCCCTCACCCTCCCTGTGACTCACTTCCGCTTCCATGGTCCAATCCGCTGCCAAATCCACTCCCAGATATCTAAAACACTTCACTTCCTCCAGTTTTTCTCCATTCAACCTTACCTCCCAACTGACTTGTCCCTCAATCCTACTGTACTTAATAACCTTGCTATTATTCACATTTACTCTCCGCTTCATTCTCTTACACGCACTTTATGTTATTATTATTATTATTATTTTGCTTTGCTGCTGTCTCCCGCGTTAGCGAGGTAGCGCAAGGAAACAGACGAAAGAATGGCCCAACCCACCCACATACACATATATATACATACACGTCCACACACGCAAATATACATACCTATACATCTCAACGTATAAATATATATACACACACAGACATATACATATATGTACATGTACATAGTTCATACTGTCTGCCTTTATTCATTCCCATCGCCACCTCGCCACACATGAAATAACAACCCCCTCCCCCCTCATGTGTGCGAGGTAGCACTAGGAAAAGACAACAAAGGCCCCATTCGTTCACACTCAGTCTCTAGCTGTCTTGTAATAATGCATCGAAACCACAGCTCACTTTCCACATCCAGGCCCCACAGAACTTTCCATGGTTTACCCCAGATGCTTCACATGCCCTGGTTCAGTCCATTGACAGCACGTCGACCCCGGTATACCACATCGTTCCAATTCACTCTATTCCTTGCATGCCTTTAACCCTCCTGCATGTTCAGTTCCCGATCACTAAAAATCTTTTTCACTCCATTTTTCCACCTCAAATTTGGTCTCCCACTTCTCCTCGTTCCCTCCACCTCTGACACATATATCCCAGAACTTTCGCCTTCACCATCCCTGTGACTCACTTCCACTTCCATGGTTCCATCCGCTGCCAAATTCACTCCCAGATATCTAAAACACTTCAGTTTTTCTCCATTCAAACCTACCCCCCGATTGACTTGACCCTCAACCCTACGGTACCTAATAACCTTGCTCTCATTCACATTTACTCTCAACTTTCTTCTCTTACACACTTTAGCAAACTCAGTCACCAGCTTCTGCAGTTTCTCACATGAATCAGCCACCAGCGCTGTATCATCAGCGAGCAAAAACTGACTCACTTCCCAAGCTCTCTCATCCACAACAGACTGCATACTTGCCCCTCTTTCCAAAAACTCTTGCATTCATAAACATAAACAAATGAAACAACCATGGAGACATCATGCACCCCTGCCGTAAACCTACATTCACTGAGAACCAATCACTTTCTTCTCTTCCTACACATACACATGCCTTACATCCTCGATAAAAACTTTTCACTGCTTCTAACAACTTGCCTTCCACACCATATATTCTTAATACCTTCCACAGAGCATCGCTATCAACTCTATCATGTGCCTTCTCCAGATCCATAAATGCTACATACAAATCCATTTGCTTTTCTAAGTATTTCTCACATACATTCTTCAAAGCAAAAACCTGAACCACACATCCTTTACCACTTCTGAAACCACACTGCTCTTCCCCAATCTGATGCTCTGTACATGCCTTCACCCTGTCAATCAATACCCTCTCATATAATTTCCCAGGAATACTCAACAAACTTTTACCTCTGTAATTTGAGCACTCACCTTTGTCCCCTTTGCCTTTGTACAATGGCACTATGCAAGCATTCTGCCAATCCTCAGGCATCTCACCATGAATCATACATACATCAAATAACCATACCAACTAGTCAACAATACAGTCACCCCCTTTTTTTCATAAATTCCACTGCAATACCATCCAAACCCACTGCCTTGCAGGCTTTCATCTTCCTCAAAGCTTTTACTACCTCTTCTCTGTTTACCAAATCATTTTCCCTAACCCTCTCACTTTGCACACCACCTTGATCAAAACACCCTATAGCTGCCTCTCTACCATCAAACACATTCAACAAACCTTCAAAATACTCACTCCATCTCCTTCTCACATCACCACTACTTGTTATCACCTCCCCAATAGCCCCCTTCACTGAAATTCCCATTTGTTGTTCTCTTGTCTTACGCACTTTATTTACCTCCTTCCTAAATATCTTTTTATTCTCCCTAAAATTTAATGATACTCTCTCACCGCCAGTCATTTGCATTATTTCCCTGCAAAAATCATCCAAATGCCTGTCTCTTCTCTTTAATTAATAATCTTACTTCTTCATTCCACCACTCACTGCCCTTTCTAATCTGCCCACCTCCCACGCTTATCATGCCACAAGCATCTTTTGCGCAAGCCATCACTGCTTCCCTAAATACATCCCATTCCTCCCCCACTCCCCTTACATCCTTTGTTCTCACCTTTTTTCATTCTGTACTCAGTCTCTCCTGCTACTTCCTCACACAAGTCTCCTTCCCAAGCTCACTTACTCTCACCACCCTCTTCACCCCAACATTCTCTCTTCTTTTCTGAAAACCCCTACAAATCTTCACCTTCGCCTCCACAAGATAATGATCAGACATCCCTCCAGTTGCACCTCTCAGCACATTAACATCCAAAAGTGTCTCTCGCTCGCCTATCAATTAACACGTAATCCAATAACATTCTCTGGCCATCTCTCCTACTTACATACGTATACTTACGTATATCTCTCTTTTTAAACCAGGTATTCCCAATCACCAGTCCTTTTTCAGCACATAAATCTACTCTCTCACTCCCAGTCATTTGCATTATTTCCCTACAAAAATCGTCCAAATGCCTGTCTGTTCTCTTTAACTAATAATCTTACTTCTTCATTCCACCACTCACTACCCTTTCTAATCTGCCCACCTCCCACACTTCTCATGCCACAAGCATCTATTGCACAAGCCATCACTGCTTCCCTAAATACATCCCATTCCTCCCCCACTCCCCTTACGTCCTTTCTTCTCACCTTTTACCATTCTGTACTCAGTCTCTCCTGGTACTTCCTCACACAGTTCTCCTTCCCAAGCTCACTTACTCTTACCACTCTTTTCAACCCAACATTCTCTCTTCTTTTCTGAAAACCTCTACAAATCTTCACCTTTGCCTCCACAAGATAATGATCAGACATCCCTCCAATTGCACCTCTCAGCACATCCAAAAGTCTCTCTTTCGGGCGCCTATCAATTAACACGTAATCCAATAACGTTCTCTAGCCATCCCTCCTACTTACATACATATACTTATGTATATCTCTCTTTTTAAACCAGGTATTCCCAATCACCAGTCCTTTTTCAGCACATAAATCTGCAAGCTCTTCACCATTTCCATTTACAACACTGAACACCCCATGTATACCAATTATTCCCTCAACTGCCACATTACTCACCTTTGCATTCAAATCACCCATCACTATAACCTGGTCTCGTGCATCAAAACCACTAACACACTCATTCAGCTGCTCTCAAAACACTTGCCTCTCATGATCTTTCTTCTCATGCCCGGGTGCATATGCGCCAATAATCACCCATCTCTCTCCATCAACTTTCAGTTTTACCCATATCAATCTGAAGTTTACTTTCTTACACTCTATCACATACTCCCACCACTCCTGTTTCAGGAGTACTGCTACTCCTTCCCTTGCTCTTTTCCTCTCACTAACCCCTGACTTTACTCCCAATACATTCCCAAACCACTCTTCCCCTTCACCCTTGAGCTTCGTTTCACTGAGAGCCAAAACATCCAGGTTCCTTTCCTCAAACATACCACCTATCTCTCCTTTTTTCACATCTTGGTTACATCCACACACATTTAGGCACCCCAATCTGAGCCTTCGAGGTGGATCAGCATTCCCCGTGTGACTCCTTCTATTTCCCCTTTTAGAAAGTTATATATATATATATATATATATATATATATATATATATATATATATATATATATATATATATATATATATGGTTACATCCATATATATATATATATATATATTTTTTTTTTTTTTTTGCCGCTGTCTCCCGCGTTTGCGAGGTAGCGCAAGGAAACAGACGAAAGAAATGGCCCAACCCACCCCCATACACATGTATATACATACGTCCACACACGCAAATATACATACCTACACAGCTTTCCATGGTTTACCCCAGACGCTTCACGTGCCTTGATTCAATCCACTGACAGCACGTCAACCCCGGTATACCACATCGCTCCAATTCACTCTATTCCTTGCCCTCCTTTCACCCTCCTGCATGTTCAGGCCCCGATCACACAAAATCTTTTTCACTCCATCTTTCCACCTCCAATTTGGTCTCCCTCTTCTCCTCGTTCCCTCCACCTCCGACACATATATATCCTCTTTATCAATCTTTCCTCACTCATTCTCTCCATGTGCCCAAACCATTTTAAAACACCTTCTTCTGCTCTCTCAACCACGCTCTTTTTATTTCCACACATCTCTCTTACCCTTACGTTACTTACTCGATCAAACCACCTCACACCACACATTGTCCTCAAACATCTCATTTCCAGCACATCCATCCTCCTGCGCACAACTCTATCCATAGCCCACGCCTCACAGCCATACAACATTGTTGGAACCACTATTCCTTCAAACATACCCATTTTTGCTTTCTGAGATAATGTTCTCGACTTCCACACATTCTTCAAGGCTCCCAGAATTTTTGCCGCCTTCCCCACCCTATGATCCACTTCCGCTTCCATGGTTCCATCCGCTGCCAGATCCACTCCCAGATATCTAAAACACTTCACTTCCTCCAGTTTTTCTCCATTCAAACTCACCTCCCAATTGAATTGACCCTTAACCCTACTGTACCTAATAACCTTGCTCTTATTCACATTTACTCTTAACTTTCTTCTTTCACACACTTTACCAAACTCAGTCACCAGCTTCTGCAGTTTCTCACATGAATCAGCCACCAGCGCTGTATCATCAGCGAACAACTGACTCACTTCCCAAGCTCTCTCATCCACAACAGACTTCATACTTGCCCCTCTTTCCAAAACTCTTGCATTCACCTCCCTAACAACCCCATCCATAAACAAATTAAACAACCATGGAGACATCACACACCCCTGCCGCAAACCTACATTCACTGAGAACCAATCACTCTATATATATATATATATATATATATATATATATATATATATATATATATATATATATATATATATATATTCCCTCAAAGGCTCAGTCCTCTGTTCTTAACCCTACCTCGCTAATGCGGGAAATGGCGAATAGTATGAAAAAAAAAAATATATATATATATATATATATATATATATATATATATATATATATATATATATATATATATATATATATATATATATTTTGTATATATATATATATATATATATATATATATATATATATAGAGAGAGAGAGAGAGAGAGAGAGAGAGAGAGAGAGAGAGAGAGAGAGAAAGGTGCAAGAGGTGAAAAAGAGGGCAAATGAGAGTTGGGGTGAGAGAGTATCATTAAATTTTAGGGAGAATAAAAAGATGTTCTGGAAGGAGGTAAATAAAATGCGTAAGACAAGGGAGCAACTGGGAACTTCAGTGATGGGCGCTAATGGGGAGGTGATAACAAGTAGTGGTGATGTGAGAAGGAGATGGAGTGAGTATTTTGAAGGTTTGTTGAATGTGTTTGATGATAGAGTGGCAGATATGGGGTGTCTTGGTCGAGGTGATGTGCAAAGTGAGAGGGTTGGGGAAAATGGTTTGGTAAACAGAGAAGAGGTAGTAAAAGCTTTGCGGAAGATGAAAGCCGGCAAGGCAGCAGGTTTGGATGGTATTGCAGTGGAATTTGTTAAAAAAGGGGGTGACTGTATTGTTGACTGGTTGGTGAGGTTATTTAATGTATGTATGACTCATGGTGAGGTGCCTGAGGATTGGCGAAATGCGTGCATAGTGCCATTGTACAAAGGCAAAGGGGATAAGAGTGAGTGCTCAAATTACAGAGGTATAAGTTTGTTGAGTATTCCTGGTAAATTATATGGGAGGGTATTGATTGAGAGGGTGAAGGCATGTACAGAGCATCAGATTGGGGAAGAGGAGTGTGGTTTCAGAAGTGGTAGAGGATGTGTGGATCAGGTGTTTGCTTTGAAGAATGTATGTGAGAAATACTTAGAAAAGCTAATGGATTTGTATGTAGCATTTATGGATCTGAAGAAGGCATATGATAGAGTTGATAGAGATGCCCTGTGGAAGGCATTAAGAATATATAGTGTGGGTGGCAAGTTGTTAGAAGCAGTGAAAAGTTTTTATCGAGGATGTAAGGCATATGTACGTGTAGGAAGAGAGGAAAGTGATTGGTTCTCAGTGAATGTAGGTTTGCGGCAGGGGTGTGTGATGTCTCCATGGTTGTTTAATTTGTTTATGGATGGGGTTGTTAGGGAGGTGAATGCAAGAGTTTTGGAAAGAGGGGCAAGAATGAAGTCTGTTGTGGATGAGAGAGCTTGGGAAGTGAGTCATTTGTTGTTTGCTGATGATACAGTGCTGGTGGCTGATTCATGTGAGAAACTGCAGAAGCTGGTGACTGAGTTTGGTAAAGTGTGTGAAAGAAGAAAGTTAAGAGTAAATGTGAATAAGAGCAAGGTTATTAGGTACAGTAGGGTTGAGGGTCAAGTCAATTGGGAGGTAAGTTTGAATGGAGAAAAACTGGAGGAAGTGAAGTGTTTTAGATATCTGGGAGTGGATCTGGCAGCAGATGGAACCATGGAAGCGGAAGTGTATTATAGGATGGGGGAGGGGGCGAAAATCCTGGGAGCCTTGAAGAATGTGTGGAAGTCGAGAACATTGTCTCGGAAAGCAAAAATGGGTATGTTTGAAGGAATAGTGGTTCCAACAATGTTGTATGGTTGCGAGGCGTGGGCTATGGATAGAGTTGTGCGCAGGAGGGTGGATGTGCTGGAAATGAGATGTTTGAGGACAATGTGTGGTGTGAGGTGGTTTGATCGAGTAAGTAATGTAAGGGTAAGAGAGATGTGTGGAAATAAAAAGAGCGTGGTTGAGAGAGCAGAAGAGGGTGTTTTGAAATGGTTTGGGCACATGGAGAGAATGAGTGAGGAAAGATTGACCAAGAAGATATATGTGTCAGAGGTGGAGGGAACGAGGAGAAGTGGAAGACCAAATTGGAGGTGGAAAGATGGAGTGAAAAAGACTTTGAGTGATCGGGGCCTGAACATGCAAGAGCGTGAAAGGCGGGCAAGGAATAGAGTGAATTGGATCGATGTGGTATACCGGGGTTGACGTGCTGTCAGTGGATTGAATTAGGGCATGTGAAGCGTCTGGGGTAAACCATGGAAAGCTGTGTTCGGCCTGGATGTGGAAAGGGAGCTGTGGTTTCGGGCATTATTTCATGACAGCTAGAGACTGAGTGTGATCGATTGAGGCCTTTGTTGTCTTTTCCTAGCGCTACCCTGCACACATGAGGGGGGAGGGGGATGGTATTCCATGTGTGGCGAGGTGGCAATGGGAATGAATAAAGGCAGACTGTGTGAATTGTGTGCATGGGTATATATCTATGTGTCTGTGTGTGTATATATATGTGTACATTGAGGTGTATAGGTATGTATATTTGCATGTGTGGACGTATGTGTATATACATGTGTATGGGGGTGTGTTGGGCCATTTCTTTCGTCTGTTTCCTTGCGCTACCTCGCAAACGCGGGAGACAGCGACAAAGCAAAAATAAATATTTTTATTTATTTATTTCATTTAGCTTTGTCGCTGTCTCCCGTGTTAGCGAGGCAGCGCAAGGAAACAGACGAAAGAATGGCCCAACCCACCCAAATACACATGTATATACATACACATCCACACACGCAAATATCCATACCTATACATCTCAACGTATATATAAATATATACACATACAGACATATACATATATACACATGCACATAATTCATACTGTCTGCCTTTATTCATTCCCATTGCCACCCCGCCACACGCACACACACACACACACACACACACACACACACACACATATATATATATATATATATATATATATATATATATATATATATATATATATATATATATATATATATATATTTTTTTTTTTTTTTTTTGCTTTGTCGCTATCTCTCGCGTTTGCGAGGTAGTGCAAGGAAACAGACGAAAGAAATGGCCCAAACCACCCCCATACACATGCCTTGATTCAATCCACTGACAGCACATCAACCCCGGTATACCACATCGCTCCAATTCACTCTATTCTTTGCCCTCCTTTCACCCTCCTGCATGTTCAGGCCCCGATCACACAAAATCTTTTTCACTCCATCTTTCCACCTCCAATTTGGTCTCCCTCTTCTCCTCGTTCCCTCCACCTCCGACACATATATCCTCTTGGTCAATCTTTCCTCACTCATTCTCTCCATGTGACCAAACCATTTCAAAACACCCTCTTCTGCTCTCTCAACCACGCTCTTTTTATTTCCACACATCTCTCTTACCCTTACGTTACTTACTCGATCAAACCACCTCACACCACACATTGTCCTCAGACATCTCATTTCCAGCACATCCATCCTCCTGCACACAACTCTATCCATAGTCCACGCCTCGCAACCATACAACATTGTTGGAACCACTATTCCTTCAAACATACCCATATTTTGCTTTCCGAGATAATGTTCTCGACTTCCACACATTCTTCAAGGCTCCCAGAATTTTCGCCCCCTCCCCCACCCTATGATCCACTTCCGCTTCCATGGTTCCATCCGCTGCCAGATCCACTCCCAGATATCTAAAACACTTCACTTCCTCCAGTTTTTCTCCATTCAAACTCACCTCCCAATTGAATTGACCCTCAACCCTACTGTACCTAATAACCTTGCTCTTATTCACATTTACTCTTAACTTTCTTCTTTCACACACTTTACCAAACTCAGTCACCAGCCTCTGCAGTTTCTCACATGAATCAGCCACCAGCGCTGTATCATCAGCCAACAACAACTGACTCACTTCCCAAGCTCTCTCATCCACAACAGACTTCATACTTGCCCCTCTTTCCAAAACTCTTGCATTCACCTCCCTAACAACCCCATCCATAAACAAATTAAACAACCATGGAGACATCACACACCCCTGCCGCAAACCTACATTCACTGAGAACCAATCACTTTCCTCTCTTCCTACACATACACATGCCTTACATCCTCGATAAAAACTTTTCACTGCTTCTAACAACTTGCCTCCCACACCATATATTCTTAATACCTTCCACAGAGCATCTCTATCAACTCTATCATATGCCTTCTCCAGATCCATAAATGCTACATACAAATCCATTTGCTTTTCTAAGTATTTCTCACATACATTCTTCAAAGCAAACACCTGATCCACACATTCTCTACCACTTCTGAAACCACACTGCTCTTCCCCAATCTGATGCTCTGTAGATGCCTTCACCCTCTCAATCAATACCCTCCCATATAATTTACCAGGAATACTCAACAAACTTATACCTCTGTAATTATAGCACTCACTCTTATCCCCTTTGCCTTTGTACAATGGCACTATGCACGCATTCCGCCACTCCTCAGGCACCTCACCATGAGTCATACATACATTAAATAACCTTAGCAACCAGTCAACAATACAGTCACCCCCTTTTTTAATAAATTCCACTGCAATACCATCCAAACCTGCTGCCTTGCCGGCTTTCATCTTCCACAAAGCTTTTACTACCTCTTCTCTGTTTACCAAATCATTTTCCCTTACCCTCGCACTTTGCACACCACCTCGACCAAAACACCCTATATCTGCCACTCTATCATCAAACACATTCAACAAACCTTCAAAATACTCACTCCATCTCCTTCTCACATCACCACTACTTGTTATCACCTCCCCATTTGCGTCCTTCACTGAAGTTCCCATTTGCTCCCTTGTCTTACGCACTTTATTTCCCTCCTTCCAGAACATCTTTTTATTCTCCCTAAAATTTAATGACACTCTCTCACCCCAACTCTCATTTGCCCTTTTTTTCACCTCTTGCACCTTTCTCTTGACCTCCTGTCTCTTTCTTTTATACGTCTCCCACTCAATTGCATTTTTTCCCTGCAAAAATCATCCAAATGCCTCTCTCTTCTCTTTCACTAATACTCTTACTTCTTCATCCCAGCACTCACTACCCTTTCTAATCAACCCACCTCCCACTCTTCTCATACCACAAGCATCTTTTGCGCAATCCATCACTGATTCCCTAAATACATCCCATTCCTCCCCCACTCCCCTTACTTCCATTGTTCTCACCTTTTTCCATTCTGTACTCAGTCTCTCCTGGTACTTCCTCACACAAGTCTCCTTCCCAAGCTCACTTACTCTCACCACCCTCTTCACCCCAACATTCACTCTTCTTTTCTGAAAACCCATACAAATCTTCACCTTAGCCTCCACAAGATAATGATCAGACATCCCTCCAGTTGCACCTCTCAGCACATTAACATCCAAAAGTCTCTCTTTCGCGCGCCTGTCAATTAACACGTAATCCAATAACGCTCTCTGGCAATCTCTCCTACTTACATAAGTATACTTATGTATATCTCGCTTTTTAAACCAGGTATTCCCAATCATCAGTCCTTTTTCAGCACATAAATCTACAAGCTCTTCACCATTTCCATTTACAACACTGAACACCCCATGTATACCAATTTTTCCCTCAACTGCCACATTACTCACCTTTGCATTCAAATCACCCAACACTATAACCCGGTCTCGTGCATCAAAACCACTAACACACTCATTCAGCTGCTCCCAAAACACTTGCCTCTCATGATCTTTCTTCTCATGCCCAGGTGCATATGCACCAATAATCACCCATCTCTCTCCATCAACTTTCAGTTTTACCCATATTAATCGAGAATTTACTTTCTTACATTCTATCACATACTTCCACAACTCCTGTTTCAGGAGTACTGCTACTCCTTCCCTTGCTCTTGTCCTCTCACTAACCCCTGACTTTACTCCCAAGACATTCCCAAACCACTCTTCCCCTTTACCCTTGAGCTTCGTTTCACTGAGAGCCAAAACATCCAGGTTCCTTTCCTCAAACATACTACCTATCTCTCCTTTTGTCACATCTTGGTTACATCCACACACATTTAGGCATCACAATCTGAGCCTTCGAGGAGGATGAGCACTCCCCGTGTGACTCCTTCTTCTGTTTCCCATTTTAGAAAGTTAAAAAAAAAATATATATATATATTTTTTTTTTTTTTTTTTATACTTTGTCGCTGTCTCCCGCGTTTGCGAGGTAGCGCAAGGAAACAGACGAAAGAAATGGCCCAACCCCCCCCATACACATGTACATACACACGTCCACACACGCAAATATACATACCTACACAGCTTTCCATGGTTTACCCCGGACACTTCACATGCCTTGATTCAATCCACTGACAGCACGTCAACCCCTGTATACCACATCGCTCCAATTCACTCTATTCCTTGCCCTCCTTTCACCCTCCTGCATGTTCAGGCCCCGATCACACAAAATCCTTTTCACTCCATCTTTCCACCTCCAATTTGGTCTCCCTCTTCTCCTCGTTCCCTCCACCTCCGACACATATATCCTCTTGGTCAATCTTTCCTCACTCATTCTCTCCATGTGCCCAAACCATTTCAAAACACCCTCTTCTGCTCTCTCAACCACGCTCTTTTTATTTCCACACATCTCTCTTACCCTTACGTTACTTACTCGATCAAACCACCTCACACCACACATTGTCCTCAAACATCTCATTTCCAGCACATCCATCCTCCTGCGCACAACTCTATCCATAGCCCACGCCTCGCAACCATACAACATTGTTGGAACTACTATTCCTTCAAACATACCCATTTTTGCTTTCCGGGATAATGTTCTCGACTTCCACACATTTTTCAAGGCTCCCAAAATTTTCGCCCCCTCCCCCACCCTATAATCCACTTCCGCTTCCATGGTTCCATCCGCTGACAGATCCACTCCCAGATATCTAAAACACTTCACTTCCTCCAGTTTTTCTCCATTCAAACTCACCTCCCAATTGACTTGACCCTCAACCCTACTGTACCTAATAACCTTGCTCTTATTCACATTTACTCTTAACTTTCTTCTTCCACACACTTTACCAAACTCCGTCACCAGCTTCTGCAGTTTCTCACATGAATCCGCCACCAGTGCTGTATCATCAGCGAACGACAACTGACTCACTTCCCAAGCTCTCTCATCCCCAACAGACTTCATACTTGCCCCTCTTTCCAAGACTCTTGCATTTTCCTCCCTAACAACCCCATCCATAAACAAATTAAACAACCATGGAGACATCACACACCCCTGCCGCAAACCTACATTCACTGAGAACCAATCACTTTCCTCTCTTCCTACACGTACACATGCCTTACATCCTCGATAAAAACTTTTCACTGCTTCTAACAACTTGCCTCCCACACCATATATTCTTAATACCTTCCACAGAGCATCTCTATCAACTCTATCATATGCCTTCTCCAGATCCATAAATGCTACATACAAATCCATTTGCTTTTCTAAGTATTTCTCGCATACATTCTTCAAAGCAAACACCTGATCCACACATCCTCTACCACTTCTGAAACCACACTGCTCTTCCCCAATCTGATGCTCTGTACATGCCTTCACCCTCTCAATCAATACTCTCCCATATAATTTACCAGGAATACTCAACAAACTTATACCTCTGTAATTTGAGCACTCACTCTTATCCCCTTTGCCTTTGTACAATGGCACTATGCACGCATTCCGCCAATCCTCAGGCACCTCACCATGAGTCATACATACATTAAATAACCTTAGCAACCAGTCAACAATACAGTCACCCCCTTTTTTAATAAATTCCACTGCAATGCCATCCAAACCTGCTGCCTTGCCGGCTTTCATCTTCCGCAAAGCTTTTACTACCTCCTCTCTGTTTACCAAATCATTTTCCCTAACCCTCTCACTTTGCACACCACCTCGACCCAAACACCCTATATCTGCCACTCTGTCATCAGACACATTCAACAAACCTTCAAAATACTCATTCCATCTCCTTCTCACATCACCACTACTTGTTATCACCTCCCCATTTACGCCCTTCACTGAAGTTCCCATTTGCTCCCTTGTCTTACGCACCCTATTTACCTCCTTCCAGAACATCTTTTTATTCTCCCTAAAATTTACTGATAGTCTCTCACCCCAACTCTCATTTGCCCTTTTTTTCACCTCTTGCACCTTTCTCTTGACCTCCTGTCTCTTTCTTTTATACTTCTCCCACTCAATTGCATTATATATATATATATATATATATATATATATATATATATATATATATATATATATGTATGTATGTGTCTATGTATATATATGCATATATATGTATATTATCCCTGGGGATAGGGGTGAAAGAATACTTCCCTCGCATTCCTCGCGTGTCGTAGAAGGCGACTATAGGGGACGGGAGCGGGGGGCCAGAAATCCTCCCCTCCTTGTATTTTTTAACTTTTTAAAATGGGAAACAGAAGAAAGAGTCACGCGGGGAGTGCTCATCCTCCTTGAAGGCTCAGACTGGGGTGTCTAAATGTGTGTGGATGTAACCAAGATGTGAAAAAAGGAGAGATAGGTAGTATGTTTGAGGAAAGGAACCTGGATGTTTTGGCTCTCAGTGAAACGAAGCTCAAGGGTAAAGGGGTAGAGTGGTTTGGGAATGTCTTGGGAGTAAAGTCAGGGGTTAGTGAGAGGACAAGAGCAAGGGAAGGAGTAGCAGTACTCCTGAAACAGGAGTTGTGGGAGTACGTGATAGAATGTAAGAAAGTAAATTCTCGATTAATATCGGTAAAACTGAAAGTTGATGGAGAGAGATGGGTGATTATTGGTGCATATGCACCTGGGCATGAGAAGAAAGATCATGAGAGGCAAGTGTTTTGCGAGAAGCTGAATGAGTGTGTTAGTGATTTTGATGTACGAGACCGGGTTATAGTGATGGGTGATTTGAATGCAAAGGTGAGTAATGTGGCAGTTGAGGGAATAATTGGTATACATGGGGTGTTCAGTGTTGTAAATGGAAATGGTGACGAGCTTTTAGATTTATGTGCTGAAAAAGGACTGGTGATTGGGAATACCTGGTTTAAAAAGCGAGATATACATAAGTATACGTATGTAAGTAGGAGAGATGGCCAGAGAGTGTTATTGGATTACGTGTTAATTGACAGGCGCGCGAAAGAGAGACTTTTGGATGTTAATGTGCTGAGAGGTGCAACTGATCATTATCTTGTGGAGGCTAAGGTGAAGATTTGTATGGGTTTTCAGAAAAGAAGAGTGAATGTTGGGGTGAAGAGGGTGGTGAGAGTAAGTGAGCTTGGGAAGGAGACTTGTGTGAGGAAGTACCAGGAGAGACAGAGTAGAGAATGCAAAAAGGTGAGAACAATGGAAGTAAGGGGAGTGGGGGAGGAATGGGATGTATTTAGGGAATCAGTGATGGATTGCACAAAAGATGCTTGTGGCATGAGAAGAGTGGGAGGTGGGTTGATTAGAAAGGGTAGTGAGTGCTGGGATGAAGAAGTAAGATTATTAGTGAAAGAGAAGAGAGAGGCATTTGGACGATTTTTGCAGGGAAAAAATGCAATTGAGTGGGAGATGTATAAAAGAAAGAGACAGGAGGTCAAGAGAAAGGTGCAAGAGGTGAAAAAGAGGGCAAATGAGAGTTGGGGTGAGAGAGTATCATTAAATTTTAGGGAGAATAAAAAGATGTTCTGGAAGGAGGTAAATAAAGTGCGTAAGACAAGGGAGCAAATGGGAACTTCAGTGAAGGGCGCAAATAGGGAGGTGATAACAAGTAGTGGTGATGTGAGAAGGAGATGGAGTGAGTATTTTGAAGGTTTGTTGAATGTGTTTGATGATAAAGTGGCAGATATAGGGTGTTTTGGTCGAGGAGGTGTGCAAAGTGAGAGGGTTAGGGAAAATGATTTGGTAAACAGAGAAGAGGTAGTAAAAGCATTGCGGAAGATGAAAGCCGGCAAGGCAGCAGGTTTGGATGGTATTGCAGTGGAATTTATTAAAAAAGGGGGTGACTGTATTGTTGACTGGTTGGTGAGGTTATTTAATGTATGTATGACTCATGGTGAGGTGCCTGATGATTGGCGGAATGCATGCATAGTGCCATTGTACAAATGCAAAGGGGATAAGAGTGAGTGCTCAAATTTCAGAGGTATAAGTTTGTTGAGTATTCCTGGTAAATTATATGGGAGGGTATTGATTGAGAGGGTGAAGGCATGTACAGAGCATCAGATTGGGGAAGAGCAGTGTGGTTTCAGAAGTGGTAGAGGATGTGTGGATCAGGTGTTTGCTTTGAAGAATGTATGTGAGAAATACTTAGAAAAGCAAATGGATTTGTATGTAGCATTTATGGATCTGGAGAAGGCATATGATAGAGTTGATAGAGATGCTCTGTGGAAGGCATTAAGAATATATGGTGTGGGAGGCAAGTTGTTAGAAGCAGTGAAAAGTTTTTATCGAGGATGTAAGGCATGTGTACGTGTAGGAAGAGAGGAAAGTGATTGGTTCTCAGTTAATGTAGGTTTGCGGCAGGGGTGTGTGATGTCTCCATGGTTGTTTAATTTGTTTATGGATGGGGTTGTTAGGGAGGTGAATGCAAGAGTTTTGGAAAGAGGGGCAAGTATGAAGTCTGTTGTGGATGAGAGAGCTTGGGAAGTGAGTCAGTTGTTGTTCGCTGATGATACAGCGCTGGTGGCTGATTCATGTGAGAAACTGCAGAAGCTGGTGACTGAGTTTGGTAAAGTGTGTGAAAGAAGAAAGTTAAGAGTAAATGTGAATAAGAGTAAGGTTATTAGGTACAGTAGGGTTAAGGGTCAAGTCAATTGGGAGGTAAGTTTGAATGGAGAAAAACTGGAGGAAGTAAAGTGTTTTAGATATCTGGGAGTGGATCTGGCAGCGGATGGATCCATGGAAGCGGAAGTGAATCATAAGGTGGGGGAGGGGGCGAAAATCCTGGGAGCCTTGAAGAATGTGTGGAAGTCGAGAACATTATCTCGGAAAGCAAAAATGGGTATGTTTGAAGGAATAGTGGTTCCATCAATGTTGTATGGTTGGGAGGCGTGGGCTATGGATAGAGTTGTGCGCAGGAGGGTGGATGTGCTGGAAATGAGATGTTTGAGGATAATGTGTGGTGTGAGGTGGTTTGATCGAGTAAGTAACGTAAGGGTAAGAGAGATGTGTGGAAATAAAAAGAGTGTGGTTGAGAGAGCAGAAGAGGGTGTTTTGAAATGGTTTGGGCACATGGAGAGAATGAGTGAGGAAAGATTGACCAAGAGGATATATGTGTCGGAGGTGGAGGGAACGAGGAGAAGAGGGAGACCAAATTGGAGGTGGAAAGATGGAGTGAAAAAGATTTTGTGTGATCGGGGCCTGAACATGCAGGAGGGTGAAAGGAGGGCAAGGAATAGAGTGAATTGGATCGATGTGGTATACCGGGGTTGACGTGCTGTCAGTGGATTGAATCAGGGCATGTGAAGCGTCTGGGGTAAACCATGGAAAGCTGTGTAGGTATGTATATTTGCGTGTGTGGACGTATGTATATACATGTGTATGGGGGTGGGTTGGGCCATTTCTTTCGTCTGTTTCCTTGCGCTACCTCGCAAACGCGGGAGACCAGGAAAAAAAAAAAAATATATATATATATATATATATATATATATATATATATATATATATATATATATACATAATATACATTTTTTCATACTATTCGCCATCTCCCGCACTAGCAAGGTTGCGCTAAGAACAGAGGACTGGACCCCTGAGGGAACATCCTCACCTGGCCCACCCCTCTGTCCCTTCCTTTGGAAAATTAAAAAAACCGAGAGGGGAGGATTTTCAGCCCCCCGCTCCCTTCCCTTTTAATCGCCTTCTACAACACGCAGGGAATACATGGGAAGTATTATTTCTCCCCTATCCCCATATATATATATATATATATATATATATATTTTTTTTTTATTGGTTTGTCGCTGTCTCCCGCGTTTGCGAGGTAGCGCAAGGAAACAGACGAAAGAAATGGCCCAACCCACTCCCATACACATGTATATACATACGTCCACACACGCAAATATACATACCTACACAGCTTTCCATGGTTTACCCCAGACACTTCACATGCTCTGATTCAATCCACTGATAGCACGTCAACCCCGGTATACCACATCGATCCAATTCACTCTATTCCTTGCCCTCCTTTCACCCCCCTGCATGTTCAGGCCCCGATCACACAAAATCTTTTTCACTCCATCTCTCCACCTCCAATTTGGTCTCTCACTTCTCCTCGTTCCCTACACCTCTGACACATGTATCCTCTTGGTCAATCTTTCCTCACTCATTCTCTCCATGTGCCCAAACTATTTCAAAACACCCTCTTCTGCTCTCTCAACCACGCTCTTTTTATTTCCACACATCTCTCTTACCCTTACGTTACTTACTCGATCAAACCACCTCACACCACATATTGTCCTCAAACATCTCATTTCCAGCACATCCACCCTCCTGCGCATAACTCTATCCATAGCCCACGCCTCGCAACCATACAACATTGTTGGAACCACTATTCATTCAAACATACCCATTTTTGCTTTCTGAGATAATATTCTCAACTTCCACACATTCTTCAAGGCTCCTAGGATTTTCGCCCCCTCCCCCACCCTATGATCCACTTCCGCTTCCATGGTTCCATCCGCTGCCAGATCCACTCCCAGATATCTAAAACACTTTACTTCCTCCAGTTTTTCTCCATTCAAACTTACCTCCCAATTGACTTGACCCTTAACCCTACTGTACCTAATAACCTTGCTCTTATTCACATTTACTCTTAACTTTCTTCTTTCACACACTTTACCAAACTCAGTCACCAGCTTCTGCAGTTTCTCACATGAATCCGCCACCAGCACTGTATCATCAGTGAACAACAACTGACTCACTTCCCAAGCTCTCTCATCCACAACAGACTTCATACTTTCTCCTCTTTCCAAAACTCTTGCATTCACCTCCCTCTCAACACATCAAAAATAGTGATAAAGGTAGGAGACAGTTCTCCCTCAACCCATCAAAGATAATAAGTGAGGTAGCAGACTGTTTTCCCTCAACACACAAAAGAGGATGATAGAGGTAGGTGATTGTTCTCCCTCAACATATCAAAGATAATGATGGAGGTACCAGACTCCTCTACCTCAAGACATGAAAGCTAATGATGGAGGTACCACATTGTTTTCCCTCAAGACATGAAAGATAGTGACGGAGGTATCAGACACTTCTCTCTCAACACACTAAAGATAAAGATGGAGATAGCAGACTCTTCTCCCTCAACACATCAAAAATTAAAATAGAGGTAGCAGACTGATCTCCCTCAACATATGAAAGATAATGATAGAGGTACCACACTGTTCTCCCTTAACACATGAAAGATGATGGAGGTAACAGTGTGTTCTCCCTCAACACATGAAAGATAATGATAGAGGTCCCACACTGTTATCCCTAAACATATAAAAGATGATGGAGGTACGATACTATTCTCCCTCAACACAAAAGAGATAATACTTAGATAATACTTGAGAAAGAAGACCGTTCTCCCTCAACAAATGAAAGTTAACGATGAAGGTAGCAGACTGTTCTCCCGCAACACATCAAAGATAACAATGGAGGTAGGAGACTGTTCTCCCTCAACACATGAAAGATAAAGGATAGAGATACCACACTTCTCCCTTAAAGATAGGAAAGATGATGGAGGTAGCAGAATGTTCTCCCTCAACACATCAAAGATAGTAATGGACCTAGCATACTTTTCCTCAACACATCAAATATGATGATTGAGGTAGTGTACCGTTCTCCCTCAACACATGAAAGATAATGATGGAGGTACCATACTGTCCTCCCTCAACAAATGAAATATAATTCTTGAGGTAGTATGTCATTCTCCCTCAACACATCAAAGATAATAATGAAGGTAACACACTGTTCTCCCTTAACAAATGAAATATAATTCTGGAGGTAACACACTGTTCTCCCTTAACAAATGAAATATAATTCTGGAGGTAGCAGATTGTTCTCCCTTAAACAAATCAAAGATAATGATGGAGGTAGCACACTGTTTTCCCTCACCACATCAAAGATAATGACAGAGGTAGCAGACTGTTCTAACTCAACACTTCAAAGATAATGATGGAGGTACTACACTGTTCTCCCTCAACACATGAAAAATAATGATGGAGGTAGCCTACTTTTCTCCCACAGCATATCAAAGATCATGATGGAAGTACCAGGCTGTTCTCCCTTAATACATCAAAGATAATGATTGAGGTACCACTCTCTTCTCCCTCAACACATCAACGATAGTGATGAAGGTAGGAGATTGTTCTCCATCCATCCATCAAATATAATGAGGGAGGTAGCACACTGTCCTTCCTTAACACATCAAAGATGATGATAGAGGTAGGAGATTGTTCTCTCTCAACACATCAAAGATAATGATGGAGGTACCATACTGCTCTAGCTCAAGACGTAAATGTTAATGATGGAGGTCAAAAACTGTTCTCCCTCAAGACATGAAATATAGTGATGGAGGTATCAGACTGTTCTCCCTCAACAGATCAAAGAAAAAATGGAGGTAGCACACTGTTCTCCCTCAACACATCAAAGATAATGACGGAGGTAACATACTGTTCTCACTCAACACATCACCGATAATGAAGGTTGTCCCTCAACACATCAAAGTTAATGATGGAGGTATTACACTGTTCTCCCTCAACACATCAAAGATAATGATGGAGGTACCATATTGTTCTCCCTCAATATATCAAAGATAATTATGGAGGTAACAAAATGTTTTCCCTCAACAGATCAAAAACAATGATGGAGGTAGTAGACTACTCTCCCTCAACACATGAAAAACAATGATGGTGGTACCACATTGATCTCCTCAACACACCAAAGATAGAAATGAGGTAGGAGAATGTTCTCCCTCAACCCATCAAAGATAATGATGGAGGTAGCAGACTGTTCTCCCTCAACACATCAAAGATAATGATGGAGGTAGTAGACTGTTCTCCATCAACACATCAAAGATAGTGATGGACGTAAAACACTCTTCTCCCGCAATACATCAAATATAATGGTTGAGGTATTATACCTTTCTCCCTCAACACATCAAAGGTAATGATGGAGGTAACGCACTGTTCTCCCTCAACAAATAAAATGTAACTCTGGAGGTAGCAGATTGTTCTCCCTTAAACAAATCAAAGGCAATGATGGAGGTACCACACTGTTTTCTCTCAACACAACAAATATAATGATGGAGGTAGCAGACTGTTCTGATTCAACACATCAAAGATAATGATGGAGGGACTACAGCGTTCTCCCTCAACACATGAAAAATAATGATGGAGGTAGCCTACTTTTCTCCCACAACACATCAAAGATCATAATGGAGGTAGCAGACTGCTCTTCCTTAATACCGCAAAGATAATGATTAAGGTACCACTCATCTCCCTCAACACATCGAAGATTAGTGGTGAAATTAGGAGACTGTTCTCCCTCCACCCATCAAAGATAATGAGGGAAGTGGAACTCTGTTCTCCCTTAGTACATCAAAGATGATGATAGAGGTAGGAGATTGTTCTCCCTCAACACATCAAAGATAATGATGGAGTTACCACACTGCTCTCCTTGAAGAAATAAATGTCAATGATTGAGGTACCATATGGTTCTCCCTCAAGACATGAAAGATAGTGATGGAGGTATCAGACTGTTCTCCCTCAACACATCAAAATTAATGACGGAGGTACCATACTGTTCTCACTCAATACATCAACGATAATGAAGGTAGCCGAGAATTCTCCCTCAACATATCAAAGATAATGATGGAGGTACCACACTTGTCCCTCAACACATGAAATATAATGATGGAGGTAGCAGACTGTTCTCCCTCAACACATAAAATATTGTGATGGAGGTAGCAGACCGTTCTCCCTAAACACAAGAAAGATAATGATAGAGGTACCAAACTGTTCTCCCTTAACATATGAAAGATGATGGAGGTAACAGACTGTTCTCCCTTAAAACATCAAAGGTAATGATGGAGGTAGCAAAATGTTTTCCTTCAACACATCAACGATAATGATGGAGGTAGCAGACTGTTCTCCCTCAACATATCAAAGATAATGATGCAAGTAGCATTTCTTTCTTCCTTAACACATCAGAGATAATGATAGAGGTAGCAGACTGTTCTCACTCAACACATAAAAGATAATGATGAAGATTCCACACTATTATCCCTCAACACATCAAAGATAATGATGGAGGCACCAAACTGTTCTCCCTCAACTTATCAAACATAATGATGGATGTACTACACTGTTGTCCCTCACACATTAAAGTTAATGATGGAGGTATTACACTGTTCTCCGACAACACATCTAAGATAATGATGGAGGTACCATATTTCTTTCCCTCAACACATCAAAGATAACAATGGAGGTACGACAATGTTCACCTCAACACATCAAAAACAACGATGGAGGTAGGAGAATGTTCTCCCTCAACGCATCACAGATGATGATGGAGGTAGCAAGATGTTTTCCTTCAACACATCAACGATAATGAAGGAGATAATGGACTGTTCTCCCTGAACATATGCATTGATGCAGCTAGCATTCCGTTCTCCCTCAACACATCAAAGATAATGATGGAGGTACCACACTGTTCCCCCTCAACACACAAAAGAAAATGATGCAGATAGCAGACTGTTCTCCCTCAACACATGAAAGTTGATAATGGAGGTAGCAGATTGTTCTCCATCAACACATGAAAGTTAATAATGGAGGAAGCAGACTGTTCTCCCTTGACATATCAAACATAATGATGGAGGTAGCAGACCGTTCTCCCTTAACACATAAAATATTATGATGGAGGTAGCAGAGTGTTCTCCCTCAACACATCAAAGATAATGATGGAGGTAGCAGAATGTTTTCCTTCAATATATCAACAATAATGATGGAGGTAGCAGACTGTTCTCCCCCAACATATCAAAGATAATGATGCAGGTAGCATTCCATTCTCCCTCAACGCATAAAAATAATGATAGAGGTAGCAGACTGTTCCCCCACAACATGTTAAAGATAATGATGAAGGTACCAGTCTATTCTTCCTCAACACATCAAAGATAATGATTGAGGGTCCAAACTGTTCTCCCTCAACACATCAAAGACAATGATGGATGTACCACACTGTTGTCCCTCTCCACAACAAAGATAATGATGGAGGTACCATATTGTTCACCCTCAACGCATCAAAGATAATGATGGAGGTGCCACGATGTTGTCCCTCAACACATAAAAAACAATGATGGCGGTAGCAGACTGCTCTCGCTTAACACATGAAAGATAATGATGGAGGTACCACACTGTTTTCCCTCAACACATCAAAGATAGTGATGGAGGTAGGAGAATGTTCTCCATCAACCCATCAAAGATAATGATGGAGGTAGCAGTCTGTTCTCCCTCAACACATCGAAGCTAATGATGGAGGTGGTAGACTGTTCTCCCTCAACACATCAAAGATAATGATGGACGTACCGCACTCTTCTCCCTCAACACATCAATTATAATGATTGAGGTAGTATAACGTTCTCCCTCAACACATCAAAGATAATGATGGAGGTAACACAATGTTCTCCCTCAACAAATGAAATATAATTCTGAAGGTAGCAGATTGTTCTCCCTTAAACAAATTAAAGATAATGATGGAGGCACCACACTGTTTTCTCTCAACACATCAAAAATGATGATGAAGGTAGCGGACTATTCTAACTCAACACATCAAAGATAATGATGGAGGTAGCCTACTTTTCTCCCACAACATATCAAAGGTCATGATGGTGGTACCAGACTGTTCTCCCTTAACATATCAAAGATAATGATTGAGGTAATACTCTCTTCTCCCTCAATACATCAAAGATAGTGATGAAGGTAGGAGACTGTTCTCCCTTCACCCATAAAAGACAGAGGGAGGTAACAGACTGTCCTCCCTTAGCACATCAAAGATGATGATAGAGGTAGGAGATTGTTCTCTCTCAACACATCAAAGATAATGATGGAGGTATCAGACTGTACTCTCTTAACAGATCAAAGAATAAGATGGAGGTAGCAGACTGTTCTCCCTCAACACATCAAAGATAATGACGAAGGTACCATACTCTTCTCACTCAACACCTCGAAGATAATGATGAATGTACCGCATCATTATCCCTCAACACGTCAAAGATAATGATGGAGGTAGCAAGCTGTTCTCCCTTAACACATCGAAGGTTGAGATGCAGACTGTTCTCCGTGAACACATCAAAGATAATGACGGATATACCTCACTGTTTTCTCTCAATACATGAAAGACAATGATGGAGGTAGCACACTGTTCTCCGTCAACACACAAAAGATAATGATGGAGGTAGCAGACTGTTCTCTCTCAACACCTCAAAAATTATCATGGAGGTAGCAGACTGTTCTCCCTCAACATGTGAAAGGTACCACACTATTCTTCCTAAACACATGAAAGATGATGGAGGTAGCAAAGTGTTCTCCCTCAACACATCTAAGATAATGATGGAGGTAGCAGAATGTTTTCCTTCAACCCATCAATGATAATGATGCAGGTATCATTCCGTTCAACCTCAACACATCAAAGATAATGACAGAGGTAGCACACTGTTCTCCCTCAACACATCAAAGATAATAATGAATGTACCACATTATTATCCCTTAACACATTAAAGATAATGATGGAGGTACCACATTGTTCTCCCTCATCCCATCAATGATAATGATGGAAGTACCACAGTGTTCTCCCTCAATACATCAAAGATAATTATGGAGGTAGCAGACTGTTCTCCGTCAACACATCAAAGATAATGACGGAGATACCACACTGTTTTCTCTGAATGCATGAAAGACAATGATGGAGGTATCAGACTGTTCTCCCTCAACACATCAAAGATAATGATGAAGGTACCACACTATTCTTCCTGAACACATCAAAGATAATGATGGAGGTACCAAACTGTTCTCCCTCAACACATCAAACACAATGATGGATGTACCACACTGATGTCCCTCAACACTTCAAAGATAATGATGGAGGTACCATCCTGTTCTCCCTAAACACATCAAAGATAATGATGGAGGCACCACAATGTTCTCCCTCAAGACATCAAAAACAGTGATGGAGGTGGCAGACTGCTCTCCCTTAACACATGAAAGATAATGGAGGTACCACACTGTTCTCCCTCAACACATCAAAGATAGTGATGGAGGTAGGAGAATGTTCTTACTCAACCCATCAAAGATAATGATGGAGGTAGCAGACTGTTCTCCCTCAACACATCAAACATAATAATGAGGTAGTAGACTGTTCTCCCTCAACACATCAAAGATACTGATGGACGTACCACACTCTTCTCCCTCAACACATCAAATATAATGATTGAGGTAGTATACCGTTCTCCCTCAACACATCAAAGATAACGATGGAGGTAACACACTGTTCTCCCTCAACAAATGAAATATAATTCTGGAGGTAGCAGATTGTTCTCCCTTAACAACTCAAAGATAATGATGGAGGTACCACACTGTTTTCCCTCAACATATCAAAGATAATGATGGAGGTAGCAGACTATTCTAACGCAACACTTCAAAGATAATGATGGAGGTACTACACTGTTCTCCCTTAACACATGAAAAATAATGATGGAGGTAGTCTACTTTTCTCCCACAACATATCAAAGATCATGATGGAGGTACCAGACTGTTCTCCCTTAATACATGAAAGATATTGATGAAGGTACGAGACTGTTCTCCCTCAATCCATCAAACATAATGAGGGAAGTAGCAGACTGTTCTCCCTTAACACATCAAAGATGATGATAGAGGAAGGAGATTGTTCTCCCTCAACACGTCAAAGAAAATTATGGAGGTACCACACTGCTCTCCCTCAAGACATAAAAGTTAACCACATGGTTCTCCCTCAAGGTATGAAAGACAGTGATGGAGGTATTAGACTGTTCTCCCTCAACACATCAAAGAAAAAGATGGATGGAGCAGACTGTTCTCACTTAACATCAAAGATAATGACGGAGGTACCATACTGTTCTCACTCAACACATGAAAGATAATGATGAAGGGAGCCGAGAGTTCTCTCTCAACATATCAAAGATAATGGTGGAGGTACCACACTGTTCTCCCTCAACACATGAAATATAATGATGGAGGTAGCAGACTGTTCTCCCTCAACACATCAAAGATAATGATAGAGGTGCTACACTGTTCTCCCTCAACAAATGAAAGATAATGAAGGAGGAAGCAGACTGTTCTCCCTTAACAAATCAAAGATCATGATGGAGGAAGCAGACTGTTCTTTCACAACACACGACATAATGATGGAGATAGCAGAATGTTCTCCCTCAACACGTGAAGGTTAATAATGGAGGTAGCAGACTGTTCTCACTCAACACATCAAAGATAATGATGGAGGTAGCCGAGTGTTCTCCATCAATATATCAAAGATAATGATGGAGAAACCATACTGTTCTCCCTCAACGCATGAAATATCATGATGGAGGTAACAGACTGTTCTCATTCAAAACATCAAAGATTATGATGGAGTTACTACACTGTTCTGCCTCACCATATGAAAGATAATGATGGAGGTAGCAGACTTTTCTCCCTGAACACATTAAAGATCATGATGAAGGTAGCAGACTGTTCTGCATCAACACATCAAAGATAATGATGGAGGTACCACATTCTTCTCCCTCATCCCATCAATGATAATGAGGGAAGAACCACACTGTTCTCCCTCAACACATCAAAGATAATGATGGAGGTAGCAGACTGTTCTCCGTCAACACATCAAAGATAATGACGGAGATACCACACTGTTTTCTTTGAAAGCATGAAAGACAATGACGGAGGTAGCGCAATGCTCTCCGTCAACACACAAAAGATAATGATGGAGGTAGCAGGCTGTTCTCCCTCAATACATGAAAGGTCATCATGGAGGTAGCAGACTGTTCTCCCTCAACACATGAAAGGTACCGCACTATTCTCCCTTAACACATGAAAGATGATGGAGGTAGCAAAGTGTTCTCCCTCAACACATCTAAGATAATGATGGGGATAGCAGAATGTTTTCCTTCAACACATCAATGATAATGATGCAGGTATCATTCCGTTCAACCTCAACACATCAAAGATAATGACAGAGGTAGCACACTGTTCTCCCTCAACACATCAAAGATAATGATGAATATACCACATTATTCTCCCTTAACACATCAAAGAAAATGATGGAGGTACCAAGCTGTTCTCCCTCAACACATCGAAGACAGTGATGGAGGTAGGAGACTGTTCTTCCTCAACCCATCAAAGATAGTGATGGAGGTAGCAGACTGTTCTCCCTCAACACATCAAAGATCATGATGGAGGTAGCAGAGTGTTCTCCCTTAATATATCAAAGATAATGATTGAGGTACCACTATTCTCCCTCAACACATCAAAGATAGTGATGAAGGTAGGAGACTTCTCTCCCTCAATCCATTAAGTATACTGAGGGAGGTAGCAGCCTGTTTTCCCTTAACACATCAAAGATGATGATATAGGTAGAATATTGTTATCCCTCAACACATCAAAGATAATGGTGGAGGTACCATACTGATATACCTCAAAACATGAAAGCTAATGATGGAGGTACCACATTGTTCTCCCTCAAGACATGAAAGATAGTAATGGAGGCATCAGACTATTCTATCTCAACACATCAAAGATAACGATGGAGGTAGCAGAATGTTTTCCATCAACACATCAGCGATAATGATGGAGGTAGTAGACTGTTCTCCCTCAACATATCAAAGATAATGATGCAAGTAGCATTCCATTCTCCCTCAACATATCAGAGATAATGATAGAAGCAACAGACTGTTCTCCCTCAACACATCAAAGATAATGATGAAGGTACCACACTATTCGTCCTCAACACATCAAAGATAATGATGGAGGTACCAAACTGTTCTCCCTCAACACATCAAAGATAATGATGGAGGTACCACAATGTTCTCCCTCAACACATCAAAAACAGTGATGGAGGTGGCAGACTGCTTTCCCTCAACACATGAAAGATAATGGAGGTACCACACTGTTCTCCCTCAACACATCAAAGATAGTGATGAAGGTAGGAGACTGTTCTCCCTCCATCCATCAAAGATAATGAAGGAAGTAGCAGACTGTTCTCCCACAACACATCAAAGATAATGATGAATGTACCAAATTATTCTCCCTTAACACATCAAAGACAATGATGGAGGTACCAAGCTGTTCTCTCTCAACACATCGAAGATAGTGATGAAGGTAGGAGACGGTTCTTCCTCAACACATCAAAGATAATGATAGAGGTAGCAACCTGTTCTCCCTCAACATATCAAAGATAATGAAGTTACCACACTATTCTTCCTGAACACATCAAAGATAATGATGGATGTACCAAACTGTTCTCCCTCAACACATCAAACACAGTGACGGATGTACCACACTCATGTCCCTCAACACATCAAAGATAAAGATGGAGGTAGCAGACTGTTCTCCCTCAACACATCAAAGATTATGATGGAGGTAACAGAGTGTTCTCCTTCAAGATATCAAAAACTGTGATGGAGGTAGCAGACTGCTCTCCCTCAACACATGAAAGATAATGGAGGCACCACATTGTTCTCCCTCAACACATCAAAGATAGTGATGGAGGTAGGAGAATGTTCTCACTTAACCATCAAAGATAATGATGGAGGTAGCAGACTGTTCTCCCTCAACACATCAAACATAATAATGAGGTAGTAGACTGTTCTCCCACAACACATCAAAGATACTGATGGACGTACCACACTCTTCTCCCTCAACACATCAAATATAATGATTGAGGTAGTATACCGTTCTCCCTTAACACATCAAAGATAATAATGGAGGTAACACACTGTTCTCCCTCAACAAATGAAATATAATTCTGGAGGTAGCAGATTGTTCTCCCTTAACAACTCAAAGATAATGATGGAGGTACCACACTGTTTTCCCTCAACACATAAAAGATAATGATAGAGGTAGCAAACTATTCTAACTCAATACTTCAAAGATAATGGAGGTGCTACACTGTTCTCCCTCAACACATGATAAATAATGATGGAGGTAGCCTACTTTTCTCCCACAACATATCAAAGATCATGATGGAGGTACCAGACTGTTCTCCCTTACTACATGAAAGATATTGATGAAGGTAGGAGACAGTTCTCCCTCAATCCATCAAACATAATGAGGGAAGTAGCAGACTGTTCTCCCTTAACACATCAAAGATGATGATAGAGGTAGGAGATTGTTCTCCCTCAACACATCAAAGAAAATGATGGAGGTACTATACTGTTCTCACTCAACACATGAAAGATAATGATGAAGGTAGCCGAGAGTTCTCCTTCAACATATCAAAGATAATGGTGGAGGTACCACACTGTTCTCCCTCAACACATGAAATATAATGATGGAGGTAGCAGACTGTTCTCCCTCAACACATCATAGATAATGATAGAGGTGCTACACTGTTCTCCCTCAATAAATGAAAGATAATGAAGGAGAAAGCAGACTGTTCTCCCTTAACAAATCAAAGATAATGATGGAGGAAGCAGACTGTTCTCCCTCAACACATCAAAGAATAACATGGAGGTAGCAGACTGTTCTCAACACATGAAAGATACCACACTATTCTCCCTTAACACATTAAAGATGATGGAGGTAGCACAGTGTTCTCCCTAAGCACATCTAACATGATAATGGTGGTAGCAGAATTCCGTTCTAACTCAACACATCAAAGAAAGTGATAGAGGAAACAGGCTGTTCACCCTCAACACATCAAAAATGATAATGAATGTACCACATCATTCTCCCTCAACACATCAAAGATAATGATGAAGGTACCAAACTGATCTCCCTCAACACATCAAAGACAATGATGGAGGTACCACACTGTTGTCCCTCAATACATCAAACATAATGATGGAAGTACCATACTGTTCTCCCTCAACACATCAAAAACAATGATGGAGGTTACAGGCTGCTCTCCCTCAACATATAAAAGATAATGATGGAGGTACCACGCCGTTCTCCCTCAACACATCAAAGATAGTGATGGAGGTAGGACACCATTCTCCCTCAACATATCAAAGATAATGATGGAGGTAGCAGAATGTTCTCCCTTAACACATCAAAGTAAATGAGTGAGTTTCAACAATGTTCCCTCAACACATCAAAGATATTGATGGAGGTAGCAGACTCACTCAACACATCAAAGACAATAATGAGGTAGCAGACTGTTCTCCCTCAACACATAAAATATAATGATGGAGGTATCAGACTGTTCTCCCTTAACACATCAAAGATAGTTATGGACGTAACAGACTGTTCTCCCGCAACACATCAAAGATAATGGTTGAGATAGTATACCTTCTTCTTCAAAACATGAAAAATAATGATGGAGGTACCACACTGCTCCCCCTAAACAAATGATATATAATTCTGAAGGTAGGAGACTGTTTTCCGTTAAACAAATCAAAGATAATGATGAAGCTACCACACTGTTTTCCCTCAACACATCAAAGATAATGATGGAGGCAGCAAACTGTTCTAACTCAACACCTCAAAGATAATGATGGAGATAGCAGACTGTTCTCCCTTAATACATGAACGATAATGAGAGGTACCACACTGTTCTCCCTCAAAACATCAAAGATAATGATGGAGGTAGAAGATTGTTCTCCCTAAACCCTTCAAAGATAATGAGGGAGGTTGCAGACTGTTCTTTAACACATCAAAGATGATGATAAATGTAGGAGATTGTTCTCGCTCAACACATCAAAGATAATGATAGAGGTACCACACTGTTCTCCCTTAACATATGAAAGACGATAGAGGTAACAGAGTATTCTCCCTCAACACATTTAAGATAATGATGGAGGTAGCAGAATGTTTTCCCTCAACAAATCAACGACAATGATGGAAGTAACAGACTGTTTTCCCACAAAATATGAAAGATAATGATGCAGGTAGTGGATCGTTCCCCCTCAACACATCAAAGATAATGATAGAGGTAACAGACTATTGTCCCTAAACACATCAAAGATAATGATGAAAGTACCAAACTATTCTCCCTCAACACATCAAAGATAATGATGGAAGTACCAAACTGTTCTCCCTCAACACATTAAAAACAATGACGGAGGTACCACACTATTGTCCCTCAACACATCAAAGTTAATGATAGAGGTATTACACTGTTCTCCCTTAAAACATCAAAGATAATGATGGAGGTACCATACTGTTCTCCCTAAACCCTTCAAAGAGAATGAGGGAGGTAGCAGACTGTTCTCTTTTAACACATCGAAGATGATGATAAAGGTCGGAGATTGTTCTCGCTCAACACATCATAGATAATGATAGAGGTACCACACTGTTCTCCCTTAACATATGAAAGATGATGGAGGTAGCAGAGTGTTCTCCCTCAACATATCTAAGATAATGATGGAGGTAGCAGAATGTTTTCCTTCAACATATCAACAACAATAATGGAGGTAGCAGACTGTTTTCCCACAGCATATGAAAGATAATGATGCAGGTAGTAGACAGTTCTCCCTCAACACATCAAAGATAATGATAGAGGTAACAGACTGTTCTCCCTGAACACATCAAAGATAATGATGAAGGTACCAAACAATTGTCCCTAAACACAAAGATAATGATGGAGATACCAAACTGTTCTCCCTCAACACATCAAAGACAATGATGGAGGTAACACACTATTGTCCCTCAACACATCGAAGTTAATGATAGAGGTATTACACTGTTCTCCCTCAACACATCAAAGATAATGATGGAGGTACCATGTTCTCCCTCAACACATCAAAGATAATGATGGAGGTAGCATACTGTTATCCCTCAACACATCAAAGATAATGATGGATGTACCACAATGTTCTCCCTCAAATCATCAAAAACAATGATGGAGGTAGGAGGCTGCTTTTCCTCAACACATGCAAGATAATGTGGGAGGTATTACACTTCTCCATCAACACATAAAAGATAATGATGGAGGTACCACACTGTTTTCCATCAATACATCAAATACAGTGATGTAGGTCGCACACTGTTCTCCCTCAAAACATCAATGATAATCATGGATGTATCACACTGTTCTCCCTCAACACATTAACGATAATGATGAGGGTAGCAGACTGTTCTCCCTCAACACATCAAAGATAATGATGGAGGTAGCAGACTGTTCTCCCTCAACACATCAAAGATAAAGACGAGGGTAGCAGGATTTTCTCCCATAGCACATCAAAGATAACCATGGAGGTACCACACTGTTCTCCCTCAACACATCAAATATAATGATGGAGGTAGCAGACTGTTCTCCCTCAATACATCAAAGATAAAGACGAGGGGTAGCAGGATTTTCTCCCATAGCACATCAAAGATAACCATGGAGGTACCACACTGTTCTCCCTCAAAACATCAAAGATAATGATGATGGTAACAGACTGTTTTCCTTGAACATATACAAAAGTGTGGAGGTACCACACTTCTTCCTCAACCCATCAATGATAATGATCGAGGTTCTCCCTCAACACATCAAACATAATGATGGAGGTAGCAGACTGTTTTCCCTCACCAATTCAAAAATAATGATGGAGGTACTATACTGTTCTAACTCAACACATCAAAGATAATGTTGGAGGTAGCAGACTGTTCTTAGTACATTAAAGATAATGATGGGGGTACCACACAGTTCTTCCTCAACACATCAAAGATAATAATGTTGGTAGCAGACTGTTCTCCCTCAACACAATAAAGATAATGATGGAGTTACCACAATGTTCTCACTCAACACATCAAAGATAATGATGGAGGTAGCAGACTGTTCGTCAAAACACTAAAGATAATGATGGAGGCATCACAATTTTCTTCCTCAACACACCAAAGATAATGATGGAGGTAGCAGACTCTCCCTCAACACATCAAAGATAATCATGGAAGTAGCAGACTATTCTCCCACATCACATGAAAGATAATGATGCAGCTACCACACTGTTCTCCCTCAACATATAAAAGATTATGATAGAGGTTGCAGACTGTTCTCCCTCCACACATGAAATATAATGATAGAGGTACCAAACTGTTCTCCCTGAACATATGAAAGATGATGGAGGTAGCGAAATGTTTTCCTTCAACACATCTAAGATAATAATGGAGGCAGCAGAATGTTTTCCTTCAACACATCAACGATAATAATGGAGGTAGCAGACTGTTCTCCATCAACATATGAAAGATAATGATGCAGGTAGAAGACCGTTCTCCCTCAAAACATCAGATAATGATAGCGATAACAGAATGTTCTCCCTCGACACATCAAAGATAAAGATGATGTTACCACACAATTCTCCCTCAACACATCAAAGATGGTGGAGTTACGAAACTATTTTCCCTTAATACATGAAAGACAATGATGGAGGTACCACACCATTGTCCCTCAACACATCAAAGTTAATAATAGAGGTATAACACTGTTCTCCCTCAACACATCAAAGACATTGATGGAGGTACCACACTATTGTCCCTGAACACATCAGTCAATAATGGAGGTATTACACTGTTCTCCCTCAACACATCAAAGACCATACTGTTCTCCCTTAAGACAACAAAGAAAATGATGTATGTACCAAAATGGTCTCCCTCAACACATCAAAAACAATGATGGATGTAGCAGACTGCTCTCCCTCAAAACATGAAAGGTAATGTGGGAGGTACTACAGTGTTCTCCATCAAAACATAAAAAGATAATGATGGAGGTCGCACACTGTTCTTTCTCAACATATCGAAGATAATGATGGAGGTACCACATTGTTCTCCCTCAACACATCAAAGATGATGATAAGAGTAGCACAAAGTTCTCCCTCAACACATTAGAAAAATGACGGAGTTACCACACTGTTCTCCCTCAACACATCAAAGATAATGATGGAGGTACCACACAGTCCCTCCTTAACGCATCTAAGAAAATGATGTAGGTATCAGACTGTTCTCCCTCAACACATCAAAGATAATGATGATGGTACCATACTGTTCTCCCTGAACACATCTAAGATGAATATGGAAGTAGCAGACTAATCTCACACACCACATGAAAGATAATGATGGAGCTACCCCACTTTTCTCTCTCAACACATCAAAGATGAGGGAGGTAGCAGACTATTCACCCTCACACATCAAAGATAATTATGGAGGTAGCAGACTGTTATTCCTCAACACATCAAAGATAATGATGAGGGTAGCAGGATTTTCTCCCTTAGCACAGTAAAGATAATGATGGAGGTACCACACTGTTCTCCCGCAACACATAAAAAATAATGATAGAGGTACCACACAGATCTCCCTCAAAACATCAAAGATAATGATGAGGGTAGCACCCTGTTCTCCTTGAACATATAGGAAAATAATGATAGAGGTACCACAGTGTTCTCCATAATCCCATCAATGATAATGATCGAGGTTGTCCCTCAACACATCAAATGTAATGATCGAGGTAGCAGACTGTTCTCCCTCAACACTTCAAAAATAATGATGGAGGTACTACACTGTTCTCACTCAACACATGAATGATAATGTTGGAGGTAACAGACTGTTTCTCAATATATCAAAGATAATGATGGAGGTACCACAGAGTTCTTCCTCAACACATCAAAGATAACAATGTTGGAAGCAGACTGTTCTTCCTGAACATATTAAAGATAATGATGGAGTTACCACAATGTTCTCTCTCAACACATCAAGGATAATGATGGGGGTAGCAGGCTGTTCCTCAATACATTGAAAATAATGATGGAGGTACCACACAGCTTTTACTCAACACATCAAAGATAATGATGGAAGTAGCAGACTGTTCTCCCTCAATACATCAAAGATAATGATGGAGGTACCATACTGTTCTCCCTTAACACATCAAGGATAATGATGGAAGTACTACACTGGTCTCCTTCAACACATGAAAGATAATAATGAAGGTAGCAGACTGTTCTCCCTAAACACATCAAAGATAAACATGGAAGTAGCAGACTGTTCTCCTACATCACATGAGAGATAATTATGGAGTAATCATGGAAGTAGCAGACTGTTCTCCAACATCACATGAGAGATAATGATGGAGCTACCAAACTCTTCTCCCTCAACACATCAAAGATAATGGAGGTACCACAACTGTTCTCCCTCAACACTTCAGAGATAATGATGGAGGTACTACAGTGTTCTCACTCAACAGATGAAGGATAATGATGGAGATAGTAGACTGTTCCTCAATACATTAAAGATAATGGTGGAGGCACCATACAGTTCTTCCTCAACACATCAAAGATACTGATGTTGATACCAGACTGTTCTCCCTTAACACATTAAAGATACCACACTGTGCTACCTCAACACATCAAAGATAATGATGGAGGTAGCAAAGTGTTCCTCAATACATTAACGATAATGATGGAGGTATCACAGAATTCTTCTCAACACATCAAAGATAATGATGTAGGTAACAGTCTGTTCTCCCTCAACACATCAAAGATAATGATGGAGGTACCATACTGTTCTCCATCAACACATAAAAGATCATGATGGAAGTACTACACTGGTCTCCTTCAACACATGAGAGATAATGATGTAGGTATTAAACTGTTCTCCCTCAAGACATCAAAGATTATTATTGAAGTAACAGACAGTTCTCCCACATCACATGAAAGATAATGATGGAGCTACCACCAAGTTCTCCCTCAACACCTCAAAGATGATGGAGGTACCACACTGTTCTCCCTCAACACATTAATGATGAGGGTAGCAGAGTGTTCTCCCTCAACATATTAAAGATAATGATGGAGTTACCACATTGTTCTCCCTCAGCACATCAAAAACAATGACGGAGGTAGCAGACTGTTCCTCAATACATTAAATATAACGTTGGAGGTATCACACAGTTCTTCCTCAGCAAATCAAAGATAATGATGGTGGTAGCAGACTGTTCTCCCTCAACACATCAAAGATGATGCTACGGGTTGCAGACTGTTATCCCTCAACACATCAAAGATAATGATGAGGTTAGCAGGCTTTTCTCCCTTAACACATCATAGATAATGATGGAGGTACCACACTGTTCTCCCTCAACACATCAAAGATAACGATGGAAGTACCACACTGTATCCCTCAGCACATTAAAGATAATGATGAAGAAAGCAGGCTTTTCTTCTTCAACACATCGAAGATAATGATGAAGGTAGCAGACTGTTCTCCCTCAAAACATCAACGATAATGATGGAAGTAGCAGACTATTCTCCCTCATCATATGAAAGATAATGATGGAGGTACCAAACTGTTCTCCCTCAACACATCAAAGATGATGGAGATATCACACTCTTCTCACTCAAATCATCAAAGATAATGATGGAGGTAGCAGTCTGTTTTCTTTCAACATTAATGATGATGATAGCAGACTGCTCCCCCTCAACACATCAAAGATATTGATGCAGCTAGCAGACCGTTCTGCTTCAACACATCAAAGATAATGATGAAGGTAGAGAACTTTTCCCACAACACGAAAAAGATAATGGTGGATGTACAACACTATTCTTCCTCAACACATCAAAGATAGTTATGGAGGTACCACATTGTTCTCACTCAACACATGAAAGATGATGGAGGTAGCAGACTGTTCTCTCTCAACACATCAAAGATAATGATGGAGGTAGCAGTTTGTTTTCTTTCAACACATAAAGGATAATGATGGTGATAGCAGACTGCTCTCCCTCAACACATCAAAGAATATTATGCAGCTAGCAGACCGTTCTCCTTCAATACATCAAAAGCAATGATGGAGGTAGAGGACTTCTCCCTCAACACATAAAAGGTAAAGGTGGAGGTACAACACTATTCTCCCTCAACACATGAAAGATAATTATGGAGGTACCACACTGTTCTCCCTCAACACATCAAAGATGATGATGGCGGTACCACACTGTTCTCCCTCAATACATCAAACATAATGATGGAGGTACCACACTGTTGTCCCTCAACACATCAAACGTAATGATGGCGGTACCAGCCTGTTCTCTGTCAACACATCAAAGATAATGATGGAGGTACAACACTGTTCTTCCTAAACACATCAAAGATAACGATGGAGGTAGCAGACTCTTCTCCCTCAACAAGTCTAAGATAATGATGGAGGTAGCAGACTGTTATCCCTCAAGACATCAGAGATAATGATCAGGGTAACAGGCTTTTCTCCCTTAGCACAAAATAATGGAGGTACCACAATCTTCTCCCTCAACACATCATAGATAATTATGAGGGTAGCAGACTGTTCTCCTTGAACTTATACATGATAATAGTGAAAGTAACACACTGTTCTCCCCCAACTCATGAATGACTATGATCAAGGTTCTACCTCAAAATATCAGAGATAATGATGAAGGTAGCAGACTGTTCTCCCTCAACACATCAAATATAATTATGGAAGTAGCACACTGTTCTCCCACATCACATGAAAGATAATGATGGAGCTACCACACTGTTCTCCATCAACACCTCAAAGATGATGGAGGTACCACACTGTTCTACCTCAACACATTAAAGATAATGATGAGGATAGCAGACTATTCTCCCTCAATACATTAAAGATGATGATGGACTTACCATAATGTTCTCCCTCAACACATCAAACAAAAATGATGGAGGAAGCAGACTGTTCCTCAATACATTAAAGATAATGGTGGAGGTACCGTACAGTTCTTCCTCAAAACATCAAAGATAATGATGAAGGTAGCAGATTGTTCTCCCTCAACACATCAAAGATAATTATGGAGACACTATACTGTTCTCCCTCAACACATCAAAGATAATGATGGAGGTAAAACACTGGTCTCCTTCAACACATGAAAGATAATGATAGACGTAACAGACTGTTCTCCCTCAACACATCAAAGATAATTATGGAGTAGGAGACTGTTCTCCCCATCACATGAAAGATAATGATTGAGCTACCACACACTTCTCCCTCAACACATCAAAGATGATGGAGGTAGCAGACTGCCTTGCCTCAACACATCAAAGATAATGATGAAGGTAGCAGGCTGTTATCCCTCATCACATCAAACATAATGATGAGGGTAGCAGCATTTTCTCCCTTAGTACATCATAGATAATTATGGAGGTAGCACAATGTTCTCCCTCAACACATCAAAGATAATGATGAAGGTACCACAGTTCTCGCACAAAAGATCAGAGATAATGATGAGGGTAGCAGACTGTTCTCCATGAACATATACAAAATAATGGTGGAGCTACCACACTGTTCTCCCTCAACATATCAAAGATAATGATGGAGGTACCACACTGTTCTCCCTCAACACATCAAATGTATTGATGAGGCTACCAGACTGATGTCCTTGAATTTTATACAAAATGATGATGGAGGTGCCACACTGTTCTTCCTCAACCCATCAATGATAATGATCGAGGTTCTACCTTAACACATCAAAGATAATGATGGAGGTAGAAGAATGTTCCCCCTCAACATTTCAAAGATGATGATGGAGGTAGCAGAATGTTCTCCCTCAACATTTCAAAGATGATGATGGAGGTAGCAGAATGTTCTCCCTCAACATTTCAAAGATGATGATGGAGGTACTAAACTGTTCTCACTTAAAACATGAAATATAATAATGGAGGTACCAGACTGTCCTACAATACATTAAAGATAATGGTGGAGGTACCACACAGTTCTTCCTCAACACATCAAAAATAATGATGTTGGTATCAGACTGTTCTCCCTTAACATGTTAAAGATAATGATGGAGTTCCTACACTGTTCTCACTCAAAACATCAAAGATAATGATGGAAGTAGCAGACTGTTCATCAATATATTAAAGATAATGATGGATGTACCACACAGTTCTTCACTGTTCTCCCTCAAAACATCAAAGATAATGATGGAGGTAGAAGACTGTACGTCAATACATTAAAGACAATGATGGAGGTACCATACAGTTTTTCCTCAACACATCAAAGATAATGATGGAGGTAACAGACTGTTCTCCCTCAACACATCAAAGAATCAAAGATATTGATGGAGACACAATACTGTTCTCCCTAAACACATCAGAGATAATGATGGAGGTACTACACCGGTCTCCTTCAACACATGAAAGATAATGATGGGGTAGCACACTGTTCTCCCTCAACACATCAAAGATAATTATGGAAGTAGCAGACTGTTCTCCCCATCATATAAAAGATAATGACTGACCTACCATACTGTTCTCCCTAAACACATCAAGGATGATGGAGGTAGCAGACTGTTCTCGCTGAACACTTCAAAGATAATGATGGAGGTAGCAGACTGTTATCCCTCAACACATCAAATATAAGGATGAGGGTAGCAGGCTATTCTCTCTTAGCACATCATAGATAATGATGGAGGTACCACAATGTTCTCCCTCAACACATCAAAGATAATGATGGAGGTACCATACTCTTCTCCCTCAAAACATCAAAGATAATGATGAGGGTAGCAGACTGTTCTCCTTAAACATATACAAATTAATGGTGGAGGTACCACACTGTTCTCCCACAACCCATCAGTGATAATGATCGAGGTTCTCCCTCAACACATCAAAGATAATGATGGAGGTAGCAGACTGTTCTCCCTCAACACTTCAAAAATAATGATGGAGGTACTACAAGGTTCTCACTAAACACATGAAAGAAAATGTTGGAAGTAGCATACTGTTCCAAAATACATTAAAGATTATGATGGAGGTACCACACAGTTCTTCCTCAACACATCCAAGATCATGATGTTGATAGCAGACTGTCATCCCTCAACACATGAAAGATCATGATGGAGTTACCACACTGTTCTCACTGAACACATCAAAGATAATAATGGAGGTAGCAAACTGTTCCTCAATTCATTAAAGATAATGATGGAGGTACCACACGGTTCTTCCTCAACACATCAAAGATAATGATAGAGGTAGCATACTGTTCTCCCTCAACACATCAAAGTTAATGATGCAGGTACCATACAGATCTTCCTCAACACAGCAAAGATAATGATGGAAGTACTGCACTGGTCTCCTTCAACACATGAAAAATAATGATGAAGGTAGCAGACTCTTCTACCTCAACATATCAAAGATAATCACGGAAATAGCAGACTGTTCTCCCACATCAAATGAAAGATAACGATGGAGCTACCACACTATTCTCCCTGAACACATCGAAGATGATGGAGGTACCTCACTGGTTTCCCTCAACACATTAAAGATAATGATGAGGGTAGAACACTGTTCTCACAAAAGATATTAAATTTAATCTGTCAACCGTAATGGAGAAGACTGTTCCCCAATACATTAAAGATAATGATGGAGGTACCACACAGTTTTCCTAAACACATCAAGATAATGATGGAGTAGCAGACTCTTTCCCTCAATCACATGAAAGATAATGATGGAGTACCACACTGTTCTCCCTCAAACATCAAATAAGATGGGGTAGAAGACTTGTTTCCCTCAACACATCAAAGATAATGATGGAGGTAGCACACTGTTATCCCTCAACACATCAAAGATAATGATGGAAGTAGGAGACTCTTCTCCCACATCACTTGAAAGATAATGATTGAGTACCACACATGTTCTCCCTCAACAATCAAAGATAATGGGGTAGTACAGCTGTCTCCCTCAACACATAAAATAATGATGGAGGTATCAACTCTTCTCCCTCAACACATCAAATAATGATGGAAGTACAGACTGTTCCTTGAATAAAAAATAATGATGGAGGTACCACACTGTTCTTCCTCAACCCATCAATGATAATGATCGAGGTTCTCCCTAAACACTTCAAAGATAATGATGGAGGTACTACGCTGTTCTCACTCAACAAATGAAATATAATGATTGAGGTACCAGACCGTCCCACAATACAATAAAGATAATGATGAGGGTAGCAGACTTTCTCCTTAAACATATACAAATTAATGATTTTGTCAGCAGACTGTTCTCCCTCAACACATTAAACATAATGATGGAGTTCCCACACTGTTCTCCATCAAAACATCAAAGGTAATGATGGAAGTAGCAGACTGTTCCTCAAGATAATAAAGATAATGATGGAGGTACCACACAGTTCTTCATCAACACATCAAAGATAATGATTTTGTCAGCAGACTGTTCTCCCTCAACACATTAAAGATAATGATGGAGTTCCCACACTGTTCTCCATCAAAACATCAAAGATAATGATTGAGGTAGAAGACTGTACGTCAATATATTAAAGATAATGATGAAAGTGCCACACAGTTTTTTCCTCAACATATCAAAGATAATGATGGAGGTAACAGACTGTTCTCCCTCAACACATCAAAGGTAATGATGGAGACACCATACTGTTCTCCCTCAACACATCAAAGATAATGATGGAGGTACTACACTGGTCTCCTTCAACAGATGAAAGATAATGATGGAGGTAGCAGACTGTTCTCCCTCAACACATCAAAGATAATTATGGAAGTAGCAGACTGTTCTCCCCATCACATAAAAAATAATGATTGCCCGACCACACTGTTCTCCCTCAACACATCAAAGATGATGGAGGTAGCAGACTGTTATCCCTCAACACATCAAAGATAAGGATGAGGGTAGCAGGCTTTTCTATCTTAGCACATCATAGATAATAATGGAAGTACCACAATGTTCTCCCTCAACACATCAAAGATAATGATGGAGGTACCACACTCTTCTCCCTCAAAACTTCAAATATAATGATGAGGGTAGCAGACTGTTCTCCTTAAACATATACAAATTAATGGTGGAGGTACCACACTGTTCTCCCACAACCCATCAGTGATAATGATCGAGGTTCTCCCTCAACACATCAAAGATATTGATGGAGGTAGCAGACTGTTCTCCCTCAACACTCCAAAAATAATGACTGAGGTACTACACTGTTCTCACTCAACACATGAAAGATAATGTTGGAGGTAGCAGACTATTTAAATACATTAAAGATAATGATGGAGGTACCACACAGTTCTTCCTCAAGACAGCCAAGATCATGATGTTGGTAGCAGACTGTTAACCCTCAACACATGAAAGATCATGGTGGAGTTACCAAACTGTTCTCACTCAACACATCAAAAATAATAATGGAGGTAGCAGACTGTTCCTCAATACATTAAAGATAATGATGGAGGTACCACACAGTTCTTCCTCAAACATCAAAGATATTGATGGAGGTCGCAGACGTTTCTCCCTCAACACATCAAAGGTAATGATGCAGGTACCATACTGTTCGACCTCAACATATCCAAGATAATGATGGAAGTACTACAGTGGTCTCCTTCAACACATGAAAAATAATGATGAAGGTAGGAGACTGTTCTACCTCAACACATCAAAGATAATGATGGAAGTAGCAAACTGTTCTCCCACATCACATGAAAGATAATGATGGAGCTACCACGCAGTTCTCCCTCAACACATCAAAGATGATGGAGGTACCACAGTGTTCACCCTCAACACATTAAAGATAATGATAATGGTAACAGAATGTTCTCCATCAAGACATTAAAGACAATGATGGAGTTATCAAACTTTTCACCCCCAACACATCAAAGTAATGATGGAGGTAGCACACTGTTCCCCAATACATTAAAGATAATGATGGAGGTACCACACAGTTTTTCCTCAACACATCAAAGATAATGATGGAAGTAGCAGACTGCTCTCCCATATCACATGAAAGATAATGATTGAGCTACCACACTGTTCTCCCTCAACACATCAAAGATGATAGGGGTAGAAGACTTGTCTCCTTCAACACATCAAAGATAATGATGGAGGTAGCACAGTGCTATCCTTCAACATATCAAAGATAATGATGAGGGTAGCAGGCTTTTCTCCCATAACACATCATTGATAATAGACACACCACACTCTTCTCCCTCAACACATCAAAGATAATGATGGAGATACCACACTGTTCTCCCTCAACATGTCAAAGATATTGATGAGGATAGCTGACTGCTCTCCTTTAACATATAGAAAATAATGATGGAGGTACCACACTGTTCTACCTCAACCCATCAATGATAATGATCGAGGTTCTGCCTCAACACATCAAAGATAATGATGGAGGTAGGAGACTGTTGTCTCTCAACATTTCAAAGATAATGATGGAGGTACTAAACTGTTCTCACAACACATGAAAGATAATGATGGAGGTAGCAGACTGTTCTCCTTCAACAAATCAATGACAATGATGGAGGTACCATACCGTTCTCCCTTAACACATCAAAGATGATGATGGACGTACTACACTGGTCTCCTTCAATGCATGAAACATAATGATAGAAGTAGGAGACTGTTCTCCCTGAAGACATCAAAGATAATCATGGAAGTAGCAGACCGTTCTCCCACATCACTTGAAAGATAATGATAGAGCTACCACCCTGTTATCCCTCAACACATCAAAGATGATGGAGGTACCACTCTGTTCTCTCTCATCATATTAAAGATAATGATGAGGGTAGCAGACTTCTCTCCCTCAACACATTAAACATAATGATGGATTTACCACACTGTTCTGCCTCAACACATCAAAAATAATGATAAAGGTAGCAGACTGTTCCTCAATACATTAAAGATAATAATGGAGGTACGATACTGCTCTCCCTCAACACATCAAAGATAATGATGGAGGTGCTACACTGGTATCCTTGAACACATGAAAGATAATGATCGAAGAAGCACACTCTTCTCCCTCAACACATCAAAGATAACTAATGAAGTAGCAAAGTGTTTTCCCATATCACATGAAAGATAATGATGGAGCAACCACACTGTTCTCCCTCAACACATCAAAGATGATAGAGGTAGCAGACTGTTCTCCTCAACACACCGAAGGTAACGATGGAGTCAGCAGACTGTTATCCCTTAACTCATCATAGATAATGATGGAGGTAGCAGACTGTTATCACTTAACATATCAAATAAAAAGATGAGGGTAGCACGCTTTTCTCCCTTAACACATCATAGATAATGATGGAGGTACGACACTGTTCTCCCCCAACACATGAAAGATAATGATGGAGGTTCCACACTGTTCTACCTCAACACATCAAAGATAATGATGAGGGTAGCAGAATGTTCTCCTTGAACGTATATAAAATAATGATGGAGTTATCACACTCCCCCAACTCATCAATTATAACCATCGAGGTTCTCCCTCAACATATTAAATATAACGATGGAGGTGGAAGACTGTTCTCCCTCACTTCAAAGATAATGATGGAGGTACTACACTGCTCTCCCTCAACACAAGAAAGATAATGATGGAGGTAGCAGACTGTTCCTCAATACATTAAAGATAATGATGGAGGTACCACACAGTTCTTCCTCAACACATCAAAGATAATGATGTTGGTAGCAGACTGTTTTCCCTCAACACATCAAAGATAATGATGGAGGTACCAGACTTTTCCTCAATGCATTAAAGATAATGATGGAGGTACAACACAGTCCTTCCTCAACACATTAAAGATAATGATGTTGGTAGCAGACTGTTCTCCCTCAACACATTAAAGATAATGAAGAAATTCCCACACTTTTCTCGCTCAACATATCAAAGATAATGATGAAGGTAGCAGACTATTCCTCAAAACATTAAAGATGATGATGGAGGTACCACACAATTTTTTCTCACCACATCAAAGATAATGATGGAGGTAACACACTGTTCTCGTTCAACACATCAAAAATAATGATGGAGACATCATACTGTTCTTCCTCAACACATAAAAGATAATGATGGAGGTACTACACTGGTCTCCTTCAACACATGAAAGATAATAATGGAGACAGCAGACTGTTCTCCCTGAACACATCAAACTTAATTATCGAAGTAGCAGACTGTTCACCCCATAACATGAAAGATATATATTGAGCTACCACACTGTTGTCCCTCAACACATCAAAGATGTTGGAGGTAGCAGATTCTCCTCCTTCAACACATGAAAGATAATGTTGGAGGTAGCAGGCTGTTATCCCTCAACACATCAAATATAATGATGAGGGTAACAGGCTTTTCTCCCTAACCACATCATAGATAATGATGGAGGTACCACAATGTTCTCCCATCAACACATCAAAGATAATGATGGAGGTACCACACTCTTCTCCCTCAAAACATCAAAGATAATGATGAGGGTAGCTGACTGTTCTCCTTAAACACATACAAATTAATGATGGAGGTACCACAGTGTTCTCCCTCAACCCATCAATGATAATGATCGAGGTTCTCCCTCAACACATCAAAGATAATGATGGAGGTAGCAGACTGTTCTCAATCAACACTTGAAAAATAATTATGGAGGTACTACACTATTCTCACTCAACACATGAAAGATAATGTTGAAGGTAACAGACTGTTCCTCAATACATTAAAGATAATGATGGAGGTACCACACATTTCTTCCTGAACACATCAAAGATCATGATGTTGGTAGCAGACTCTTATCCCTCAACACATGAACGATCATAAGGGAGTTATCACACTGTTCTCACTCAACTTATCAAAGATAATGATGGAGGTAGCAGAGTGTTCCTTAATACATTAAAGATAATGATGGAGGTACCACACAGTTCTTCCTCAACACATCAATGATAATGATGCAGGTAGCAGACTGTTCTCCCTCAACACATCAAAGATAATGATGCAGGTACCATACTCTTCTCCCTCAACACATCAAAGATAATGATGGAAATACTACACTGGCCTCCTTCAACACATGAAAAATAATGATGAAGGTAACAGACTGTTCTACCTCAACACATCAAAGATAATCATGGAAGTAGCAGACTGTTCTCCCACATCACATGAAAGATAATGATGGAGCTACCACACTGTCCTCCCTCAACACATCAAAGATGATTGAGATACCACACTGTTCTCCCTCAACGCATTAAAGATAATGATGAGGGTAGCTAACTATTCTCCCTCAATATATTAAAGACAATGATGGGGGTAGCAGACTGCTCCTCAATACATTAAAGATAATGATGGAGCTATTACACAGTTTTTCCTCAACACATCAAAGCTAATGATGGAAGTAGCAGAATGTTCTCCCACATCACATGAAAGATAATGATTGAGCTACCACACTGTTCTCCCTCAACATATCATAGATGTTGGGGGTAGGCTTATCTCCCTTAACACATCAAAGATAATGATGGAGGTAGCAGACTGTTATCCCTCAACACATCAAAGATAATGATGAGCGTAGCAGGCTATTCTCCTATATCATTGATAAAGATGCAGATATCACACTCTTCTCCCTTAACGCATCAAAGATAATGATGGAAGTACCACAATATCCTCCCTCAACACATCAAACATATTCATGAGGGTAGCGTACTGTTCTCCTTGAACATATACAAAATAATGATGAAGGTACCACACTGTTCTTCCTCAACCCATCAATGATAATGATGGAGGTTCTCCCTCAACACATCAATGACAATGATGGAGGTAGCAGACTGTTCTCTCTTAACATTTCAAACATAATGATGGAGGTACTAAACCGTTCTCACTCAACACATGAAAGATAATGATGAAGTTAGCAGACTGCTCCTCAATACATTAAAGATAATGATGGAGTTACCACACAGTTTTTCCTCGACACATCAAAGATAATGTTGTTGGTAGCAGATTGTTCTCACTCAGCACATTAAAGATAACGATGGAGTTCCCACACAGTTCACCAACAACACATCAAAGATAATGATGGAGATATCAGACTGTTCCTTAATGCATTAAAGATAATGATGGAGGTACCACACAGTTTTTCCTCAACACATTAAAGATATTGATGTTGGTAGCAGACTGTTCTCCCTCATCAAATTAAAGATAATGGTGGAGTTCCCACACTGTTCTCCTTCAACACATCAAAGATAATGATGAAGGTAGCAGACTATTCCTCAAAAGATTAAAGATAATAATGGAGGTACCACACAGTTTTTCCTCGACACGTCAAAGTTAATGATGGAAGTAACAGACTGTTCTCACTCAACACATCAAAGATAATGATAGAGACATCATACTGTTCTTCCTCAACACATGGAAGATAATGATGGAGGTACTACACTGGTCTTCTTCAACATATGAATGATAATGATGGAGACAGGAGACTGTTCTCCCAGAACACTTCAAAGTTAATTATCGAAATAGTAGACTGTTTTCCCAATAACATGAAAGATAAAGACTGAGCTACCACACTGTTTCCCCTCAACACATCAAAGATGATAGAGGTAGCAGACTGTTTTCCATGAAAACATCAAAGACAATGATGGAGTTAGCAAATTGTTATCCCTCAACATATGAAAGATAATGATGAGGGGTAACAGGCTTTTCTCACTTAGCACATCATAGATAATGATGGAGGTACCACAATGTTCTCCCTCAACGCAAAGATAATGATGGCGGTACCACACTCTTCTCCCTCAAAACATTAAAAATAATGATGAGGTTAGCAGAATGTTCTCCTTAAACATATACAAATTAATGATGGAGGTACCACACTGATCTCCCTCAACCCATAAATGATAATGATCCAGGTTCTCCCTCAACACATAAAAGATAATGATGAAGGTACTACACTGTTCTCCCTCAACACTTCAAAAATAATGATGGAGGTACTACACTTTCTCACTCAACACACGAAAGATAATGATGAAGGTAGCACACTATTCCTCAATACATTAAAGATAATGCTGGAGGTACCACACAGTTCTTTCTCAACACATCATAGATCATGTTGTTGGTAGCAGACTCTTATCCACTCAACACATGAAAGATCATGAGGGAGGTACCACACTGTTCTCACTAAAAACATCAAAGATAATGATGGAGGTAGCAAGCTGTTCCTCAATACATTGAAGACAATGAGGGACTTACCACACAGTTCTCCCTCAACACATCAAAGATAATGATGGAGGTACCAGACTGCTCTCCCTCAACATATCAAAGATAATGATGCAGGTACCATACTGTTCGACCTCAACACAGCAAAAATAATGATGGAAGTACTACACTGGTCTCCTTCAACACATGAAAAATAAAGATGAAGGTAGCAGACTGTTCTACCTCAACACATCAAAGATAATGATGGAAGTAGCAAACTGTTCTCCCACATCACATGAAAGATAATGATGGAGCTACCACACTGTTCTCCCTCAACACATCCTAGATGATTGAGATACCACACTGTTCTCACTCAACACATTAAAGATAATGATGAGGGTAGCAGACTGTTCTTCCTCAACACACTAAAGATAATGATGGAGCTACCAAACTGTTCTCCCTCAACACATCAAAGATAATGGTGGAGGTAGCAAACTGTTCCTCGATACATTAAAGATAATGATGGAGGTACACAGAGTAATTTCCTCAACACATCAAAGATAATGAAGAGGTAGCAGACTGTTCTCCCACATCACATGGGAGATAATGATTGAGCTACCACACTGTTCTCCCTCAACACATCAAAGATGAGCGGGGTAGAAGACTTGTCTCCGTCAACACATCAACGATAATGATGGAGGTAGCACAGTGTTATCCCTCAACACATCAAAGATAATGATGAGGGTAGCAGGCTTTTCTCCCATAACACACAATTGATAATGATGGAGATACCACACTCTTCTTCCTCGACATATCAAACAAAATGATGGAGGTACCATACTGTTCTCCCTCAACACATCAAAGATATTGATGAGGGTAGCAGACTGTTCTCCATGAACATATACAAAATAATGGTGGAGGTACCACACTCTTCTTCCTCAACCCATCGATGATAATGATCGAAGTTCTCCCTCAACACAGCAATGATAATGATGGAGGTAGCAGACTGTTCTACCCCAACACTTCAAAGATAATGATGGAGGTACTAAACTGTTCTCAATCAACATATGAAAGATAATGAGGGAGGTAGCAGACTGTTCCTCAATACACTAAAGATAATGATGTAGGTACCACACAATTCTTCCTCAACATATCAAAGATAATGATGTTGGTAGCAAACATTTCTCCCTCAATACATTAAAGATAATGATCTAGTTCCCACACTGTTCTCCCTCAACCCATCAAAGAAAAAGATGGAGGAAGCAGACTGCTCCTCAATACATTAAAGATAATGATGGAGGTACCATACAGTTCTTCCTCAACACATCAAAGATAATGATGTAAATAGCAGACTGTTCTCCTTCAACACATCAAAGATAATGATGGAGGTACCATACTGTTCTCCCTCAACACATCAAAGATAATGACGGAAGTACTACACTGGTCTCCTTCAACACATGATAGATAATGATGGAGGTAGCAGACAGTTCTCCCTCAAGACATCAAAAATAATTATCGAAGTAGCAGACCGTTCTCCCACATCACATAAAAGAAATGATGAAGCTAACACACTGTTCTCCCTCAACACATCAGAGATGATGGACGTACCACACAATGATGAGAGTAGCAGACTGCTCTCCCTCAACACAAATATATTGATAGAGTTACCACACTGTTCTGCTTCAACACATGAAAAATAATGATGAAGGTAGCAGACTGTTCCTTAACACATCAAAGATAATGATGGAGGTACCATACTGCTCTCCCTCAACACATCAAAGATAATGATGGAGGTACTTCACTGGTCTCCCTCAACACATCAAAGATAATGATGGATGTACTACAGTGGTCTCCTTCAACACATGAAAGATAATAATGCAGGTAGCAGACTGTTTTCCCACATCACATGAAAGATAATGATGGAGCTAAAACACTATTCTCCCTCAACACATCAAAGATGATAGAGGTAGCAGACTGTTCTTCCTCAACACATCGAAGACAATGATGGAGTTAGCACGACTGTTATCCCTCAACACATCAAAGATAACCATGAGGCTAGGAGAGTGTTCTCCTTGAACATATACAAAATAATGATGGAGGTACCACACTGTTTTCCCTCATTTCATCAATGATAATGATCGAGGTTCTCCCTTAACACATCAAAGATAATGATGGAGGTACCACACTGTTCTCCCTCAACACATCAAAGATAATGATGAGGCTAGCAGAGTGTTCTCCTTGAACATATACAAAATAATGATGGAGGTACCACACAATTCTCCCTCATCTCATCAATGATAAGATCGAGGTTCTCCCTTAACACAAGATAATGATGGAGGTAGCAGACTGTTCTTCCTCAACACTTCAAAGATAATGATGGAGTTACTACACTGTTCTCCCTCAACACTTCAAAAATAATGATGGAGGTACTACACTGCTCTCACTCAACACGTGAGAGATAATGATGAGGGTAGCAGACTGTTCTCCAAGAACATATACAAAATAATGGTGGAGGTACCACACTCTTCTTCCTCAACCCATTGATGATAATGATCGAGGTTCTCCTTCAACACATCAAACATAATGATGGAGGTAGTAAACTGTTCTACCTCAACACTCCAAAGATAATGATGGACGTACTAAACTGTTCTCACTCAACACATGAAAGATAATTAGGGAGGTAGCAGACTGTTCCTCAATACACTAAAGATAATGATGGAGGTACCACACAGTTCTTCCTCAACACATCAAAGATAATGATGCTGGTAGCAGACTGTTCTCCCACATGACATGAAAGATAATGATGGAGCTAAAGCACTATTCTACCTCAACACATCAAAGATGATAGAGGTAGCAGACTGTTCTCCCTCAACACATCGAAGATAATGATGGAGTTAGCAGACTGTTATCCCTCAACACATCAAGATAACCTGAGGGTAGCAGGCTTTTCTCCCTTAACACATCATACATATTGATGGAGGTACCACACTATTCTCCCTCAACACATCAAAGATAATGATGAGGCTAGCACAGTGTTCTCCTTGAACATATACAAAATAATGATGGTGGTACCACATAGTTCTCCCTCATGTCATCAATGATATTGATCGAGGTTCTCCCTTAACAGATCAAAGATAATGATAGAGGTAGGAGACTGTTCTCCCTCAACATTTCAAAGATAATGATGGAGGTACTATACTGTTCTCCCTCAACATTTCAAAAATAATGATGGGGGTACTACACTGTTCTCACTCAACACAAAAAATACAATGATGAAGTTAGCAGACTGTTCCTCAATACATTAAAGATAATGATGGAGGTACCACATAGTTTTTCCTCAACACATCAAAGATAATGATGTTGGTACCAGACTCTTATCGCTCAACACATGAAAGATCATGAGGGAGGTACCACACTGTTCTCAATCAACACATCAAAGATAATGATGGAGGTAGCAGACTGCTCCTCAATACATTAAAGATAATGATGGAGGTACCATAGTTTTTCCTCAACACATCAAAGCTTATTGATTCAGTGGTGAAATTAATGAGAACTGCTATTGAAGTTTGTGTGAATAAATTGTACATTTCCTTTTCCATAGCCAGAGGTTGAACCATTATGTGACGTTCATTTTTTTTCATTCATTTCAAGCTAAAAGTTTGTTTTCTAAATTGTTTCTTACATTTTTCATATGTATATATATGTATGTGTGTGTGTGTGTGTGTGTGTGTGTGTGTGTGTGTGTGTGTGTGTGTGTGTGTGTGCGTGTGTGTGTGTGTGTGTGTGTGTATATATATATATGTATATTATCCCTGGGGATAGGGGTGAAAGAATACTTCCCACGTATTCCTCGCGTGTCGTAGAAAGCGACTAGAGGGGACGGGAGCGGGGGGCCGGAAATCCTCCCCTCCTTGTATTAACTTTCTAAAATGGGAAACAGAAGAAGGAGTCACGCGGGGAGTGCTCATCCTCCTCGAAGGCTCAGAGTGGGGTGCCTAAATGTGTGTGGATGTAACCAAGATGTGAAAAAAGGAGAGATAGGTAGTATGTTTGAGGAAAGGAACCTGGATGTTTTGGCTCTGAGTGAAACGAAGCTCAAGGGTAAAGGGGAAGAGTGGTTTGGAAATGTCTGGGGAGTGAAGTCAGGGGTTAGTGAGAGGACAAGAGCAAGGGAAGGAGTAGCAATACTCCTGAAACAGGAGTTGTGGGAGTATGTGATAGAATGTAAGAAAGTAAATTCTCGATTAATATGGGTAAAACTGAAAGTTGATGGAGAGAGGTGGGTGATTATTGGTGCATATGCACCTGGGCATGAGAAGAAAGATCATGAGAGGCAAGTGTTTTGGGAGCAGCTAAATGAGTGTGTTAGCGGTTTTGATGCACGAGACCGGGTTATAGTGATGGGTGATTTGAATGCAAAGGTGAGTAATGTGGCAGTTGAGGGAATAATTGGTATGCATGGGGTGTTCAGTGTTGTAAATGGAAATGGTGAAGAGCTTGTAGATTTATGTGCTGAAAAAGGACTGATGATTGGGAATACCTGGTTTAAAAAGCGAGATATACATAAGTATACTTATGTAAGTAGGAGAGATGGCCAGAGAGCGTTATTGGATTACGTGTTAATTGACAGGCGTGCGAAAGAGAGACTTTTGGATGTCAATGTGCTGAGAGGTGCAACTGGAGGGATGTCTGATCATTATCTTGTGGAGGCTAAGGTGAAGATTAGTATGGGTTTTCAGAAAAGAAGAGTGAATGTTGGGGTGAAGAAGGTGGTGAGAGTAAGTGAGCTTGGGAAGGAGACCTGTGTGAAGAAGTATCAGGAGAGACTGTGTACAGAATGGAAAAAGGTGAGAACAATGGAAGTAAGGGGAGTGGGGGAGGAATGGGATGTATTTAGGGAATCAGTGATGGATTGCGCAAAAGATGCTTGTGGCATGAGAAGAGTGGGAGGTGGGCTGTTTAGAAAGGGTAGTGAGTGGTGGGATGAAGAAGTAAGAGTATTAGTGAAAGAGAAGAGAGAGGCATTTGGACGATTTTTGCAGGGAAAAAATGCAATGGAGTGGGAGAAGTATAAAAGAAAGAGACAGGAGGTCAAGAGAAAGGTGCAAGAGGTGAAAAAAAGGGCAAATGAGAGTTGGGGTGAGAGACTATCAGTAAATTTTAGGGAGAATAAAAAGATGTTCTGGAAGGAGGTAAATAGGGTGCGTAAGACAAGGGAGCAAATGGGAACTTCAGTGAAGGGCGTAAATGGGGAGGTGATAACAAGTAGTGGTGATGTGAGAAGGAGATGGAATGAGTATTTTGAAGGTTTGTTGAATGTGTCTGATGACAGAGTGGCAGATATAGGGTGTTTGGGTCGAGGTGGTGTGCAAAGTGAGAGGGTTAGGGAAAATGATTTGGTAAACAGAGAAGAGGCAGTAAAAGCTTTGCGGAAGATGAAAGCCGGCAAGGCAGCAGGTTTGGATGGTATTGCAGTGGAATTTATTAAAAAAGGGGGTGACTGTATTGTTGACTGGTTGGTAAGGTTATTTAATGTATGTATGACTCATGGTGAGGTGCCTGAGGATTGGCGGAATGCGTGCATAGTGCCATTGTACAAAGGCAAAGGGGATAAGAGTGAGTGCTCAAATTACAGAGGTATAAGTTTGTTGAGAATTCCTGGTAAATTATATGGGAGGGTATTGATTGAGAGGGTGAAGGCATGTACAGAGCATCCGATTGGGGAAGAGCAGTGTGGTTTCAGAAGTGGTAGAGGATGTGTGGATCAGGTGTTTGCTTTGAAGAATGTATGTGAGAAATACTTAGAAAAGCAAATGGATTTGTATGTAGCATTTATGGATCTGGAGAAGGCATATGATAGAGTTGATAGAGATGCTCTGTGGAAGGTATTAAGAATATATGGTGTTGGAGGCAAGTTGTTAGAAGCAGTGAAAAGCTTTTATCGAGGATGTAAGGCATGTGTACGTGTAGGAAGAGAGGAAAGTGATTGGTTCTCAGTGAATGTAGGTTTGCGGCAGGGGTGTGTGATGTCTCCATGGTTGTTTAATTTGTTTATGGATGGGGTTGTTAGGGAGGTAAATGCAAGAGTCTTGGAAAGAGGGGCAAGTATGAAGTCTGTTGGGGATGAGAGAGCTTGGGAAGTGAGTCAGTTGTTGTTCGCTGATGATACAGCGCTGGTGGCGGATTCATGTGAGAAACTGCAGAAGCTGGTGACGGAGTTTGGTAAAGTGTGTGGAAGAAGAAAGTTAAGAGTAAATGTGAATAAGAGCAAGGTTATTAGGTACAGTAGGGTTGAGGGTCAAGTCAATTGGGAGGTGAGTTTGAATGGTGAAAAACTGGAGGAAGTGAAGTGTTTTAGATATCTGGGAGTTTATCTGTCAGCGGATGGATCCATGGAAGCGGAAGTGGATCATATGGTGGGGGAGGGGGCGAAAATTCTGGGAGCCTTGAAAAATGTGTGGAAGTCGAGAACATTATCCCGGAAAGCAAAAATGGGTATGTTTGAAGGAATAGTAGTTCCAACAATGTTGTATGGTTGCGAGGCGTGGGCTATGGATAGAGTTGTGCGCAGGAGGATGGATGTGCTGGAAATGAGATGTTTGAGGACAATGTGTGATGTGAGGTGGTTTGATCGAGTAAGTAACGTAAGGGTAAGAGAGATGTGTGGAAATAAAAAGAGCGTGGTTGAGAGAGCAGAAGAGGGTGTTTTGAAATGGTTTGGGCACATGGAGAGAATGAGTGAGGAAAGATTGACCAAGAGGATATATGTGTCGGAGGTGGAGGGAACGAGGAGAAGAGGGAGACCAAATTGGAGGTGGAAAGATGGAGTGAAAAGGATTTTGTGTGATCGGGGCCTGAACATGCAGGAGGGTGAAAGGAGGGCAAGGAATAGAGTGAATTGGAGCGATGTGGTATACAGGGGTTGACGTGCTGTCAGTGGATTGAATCAAGGCATGTGAAGCGTCCGGGGTAAACCATGGAAAGCTGTGTAGGTATGTATATTTCTGTGTGTGGACGTGTGTATGTACATGTGTATGGGGGGGGTTGGGCCATTTCTTTCGTCTGTTTCCTTGCGCTACCTCGCAAACGCGGGAGACAGCGACAAAGTATAAAAAAAAAAAAAAAAAAATCAAAGATAATAATGGAGGTAGCAGACTGTTCTCCCTCAACACATCAAAGATAATGATGCAGGTAACATACTGTTTGAGCTCAACACATCAAAGATAATGATGGAAGTACTACACTGGTCTCCTTCAACACATGAAAAATAATGATGAAGGTAGCAGACTGTTCTACCTCAACACATCAAAGATAATCATGGAAGTAGCAGACTGTTCTCCCATATCACAGGAAAGATAATGATTGAACTACCACACTGTTCTCCCTCAACACATCAAAGATGATGGAGATACCACACTGTTCTCCCTTAATACATTAAAGATAATGATGAGGGTAGCAGACTGTTCTCCCTTAACACATTAAAGATAATTATGAGTGTAGCAGACTGCTCTCCCTCAACACATTAAAGATAATGACGAAGGTAGTAGACTGTTCTTCCACATCACATGAAAGATAATGATTGAGATATCACACTGTTCTCCCTCAACACATCAAAGATGATGGGGGTAGAAGACTTGTCTCCCTCAACACATCAACGATAATGATGGAGGTAATAAACTGTTCTCACTCAACACATGAAAGATAAAGATGGAGGTAGCAGACTGTTCCTCAATACATTAAAGATAATGATGGAGGTACCATACTGCTCTCCCTCAAGACATCAAAGATAATGATGGAGGTACTTCACTGGCCTCCCTCAACACATCAAAGATAATGTTGGATGTATTACAGTGGTCTCTTTCAACACATGAAAGATACTGATGGAGGTAGCAGACTGTTTTACCACATCCCATGAAAGATAATGATGGAACTAAAACACTATTCTCCCTCAACACATCAAAGATGATAGAAGTAGCAGATTGTTCTCCTTCAACACATCGAAGATAATGATGGAGTTAGCAGACTGTTATCCCTCAATATATCAAAGATAACCATGAGGGTAGCAGGCTTTTCTCCCTTAACACATAGATAATGATGGAGGTACCACACTCTTCTCCCTCGACATATCAAAGATAATGATGGAGGTACCACACTGTTCTCCCTCAACACATCAAAGATAATGATGAGGCTAGTAGAGTGTTCTCCTTGAACATATACAAAATAATGATGGAGGTACCACACTGTTCTCCCTCATCTCATCAATGATAATGATCGAGGTTCTCCCTTAACACATCAAAGATAATGATGGAGGTACCACACTGTTCTTCCTCAACATTTCAAAGATAATGATGGAGGTACTACACTGTTCTCCCTCAACACATAAAAGATAATGATGGAGGTAGCAGACTGTTCTCCCTCAACAGATAATGATGGAGGTACCATACTGTTCCTCAATACATTAAAGATAATGATGGAGGTACCACACAGTTCTTCCTCAACACATCAAAGATCATGATGTTGGTAGTAGATTGTTATCCCTCAACACATGAAAGATCATGATGGAGTTACCACACTGTTCTCACTCGAGACATCAAAGATAATGATGGAGGTGGCAAGCTGTTCCTCAATACATTAAAGATAATGATGGAGGTATCACACAGTTCTTCCTCAACACATCAAAGATAATGATGTAAGTAGCAGACTGTTCTCCTTCAACACATCAAAGATAATGATGGAGGTACCATACTGTTCTCCCTCAACATATCAAAGATAATGATCTAAGTACTACACTGGTCTCCTTCAACACATAAAAAATAATGATGGAGGTAGCAGACTGTTCTCCCTCAACACATCAAAGATAATCATGGAAACAGCAGCCTGTTCTCCCACATCACATGAAAGGTAATGATGGAGCTACCATACTGTTGTTCCTCAATACATCAAAGATGATGGAGGTACGACACTGTTCTCCTTCAACATATTAAAGATAATTATGAGAGTAGCAGACTTTTCTCCCTTAACACATTAAAGATAATGATGAAGGTAGCAGACTGTTCTCCCTCAACACATTAAAGATAATAATGGAGGTACCAAACTGTTCTCCCTCAACACATCAAAAATAACGATAGAGGTAGCAGACTGTTCCTCAATACATTAAAGATAATGATGGAGGTACCATACTGCTCTCCCTCAACACATCAAAGATAATTATGCAGGTGCCACACTGTTCTCCCTCAACACATCAAAGGTAATGATGGAGGTACCAGATTGTTGTCTCTCAACACATCAAAGATAATGATGGAGGTACAACACTGTTCTTCCTCAACACATCAAAGATAGTGATGGAGGTAGGAGACTGTTTTCCCTCAACTCATCAAAGATAATGATGGAGGTAGCAGACTCTTCTCCCTCAACACATCAAAGATAATGATGGAGGTACCACACTGTTCTCCCTCAACACATCAAAGATAGTGATGGAGGTAGGAGACTGTTTTCCCTCAACTCATCAAAGATAATGATGGAGGTAGCAGACTCTTCTCCCTCAAAACATTAAAGATAATGATGAAGGTAGCAGAATTTTCTCCCTTAACACACCAAAGATTATGAGAGAGGTACCACAGTTCTCCCTCAACCCATCAATAATAATGATCGAGGTTCTCCCTTAACACATCAAAGATAATGATGGGGGTAGCAGACTGTTCTCCCTCAACACAAAAGAGAGAATGATGGAGGTAGCAAATGTTCTCCCTCATCACATGAAAGATAATGATGGAGGTACCACATTATTCTCCCTCAACACATAAAAGATGATAGATGTAGTAGACTGTTCTCCCTCAACACATCAAAGATAATGATGGCGGTAGCAGACTGTTCTCCCTTAACACGTCAAAGGTAATGATGGAGGTACCACACTGTTCTTCCTCAACATATCAAAGATAATGATGGAGGTACCACACTGTTCTCCCCCAACACATCAAAGATAATGATGGACGTACCACACTATTCTCCCTCAACACATCTAAGAAAATGGAGGTACTACAGTTCTCCCTCAACACATCGAAGATAATGATGGAGGTACAACACTGTTCTCCCTCAACATATCAAAGATAATGATGGAGTTAGGAGACTGTTCTCCCTCAACACATTAAAGATACTGAGGGAGGTACCACACTGTTCTCCCTCAACACATCTAAGAAAATGGAGGTACTACAGTTCTCCCTCACCACATCGAAGATAATGATGGAGGTACCACACTGTTCTCCCTCAACATATCAAAGATAATGATGGAGTTAGGAGACTGTTCTCCCTTAACACATTAAAGATACTGAGGGAGGTACCACACTGTTCTCCCTCAACACATCAAAGATAACGATGGAGGTACCATATTGTTCTTCCTCAATACATCAAAGATAATGATATAGGTAGCAGACTGTTCTCCCTCAACACATCCAAGATAATGATGAGGGTAGCAGACTATTGTCCCTTAACACATCAAAGATAATGGTGAGGGTAGCAGACTGTTTTCCCTTAACACAACAAAGATAATGATGAGGGTAGCAGACTTACAACACATGAAAGACAACATATTTTCCCAGGTTCATCATCTGCTGCACCAGTTGTTTCACTGTTTTATAATTATAAATGAAAAAAAATGTTAAAATTCTAAAATAAAAGTGGTACTTACAAATACATTCTATCTTACAAAACTTTGGGGCTTTTTGAGGTAACTAAGTGTTAAATCAAATCAATAATATTAGTGAAATTCTCAAAAATGAATATAGCTTTTGTATAAAACATGATTATGATAGTGATCACTTTTAGATAAAATTAGACTTATAATATTTGATAATGTGCAACAGCTGATCGTCATAATGGAACAAACTAATATGTTTCACCAAACAGGGATAATTTCTTTATAATAAAGTTATTATATATATTATCCTCTTCGCCAACGGAACTACCTTGGCCCACCAGTGATGCTACTACGTTTGTGAATCAAGAACCATTGCAACACAAACCTCGCCAGGTGGTAGAGTGTCCCGCAGTGTATCGAGTCAGACTTCCCCAGAACTTTTTTTAAAGGGGAAGTAAATGTTTATAGTTGTGTTACTGGAGTGATAGTTTTCATACATGGTGCTTTGACAAGAAAATAGTGAAATTGGAAAAAATGTAGCTTAGACATTGAAGCTTATTGATACAGTGGTTAAATTGATGAGAACTACTATTGACGTTTGTGTAAATAAATTATACATTTCCTTTTTCCATAGCCAGAGGTTGAACCATTATGTGACATTCATTTTTTCATTTCATTTCAAGCTAGAAGTTTCAGTTTTCTAAATTGTTTCTTACATTTTTCATATGTATATATATGTGTGTGTGTGTGTGTGTGTGTGTGTGTGTGTGTGTGTGTGTGTGTGCGTGTGTGTGTGTGTGTATATATATATATATATATATATATATATATATATATATATATATATATATATATATATATATATATATATATATATTTTTTTTTTTTTTTTTTTTTTTTTTTTTTTATATACTTTGTCGCTGTCTCCCGCGTTTGCGAGGTAGCGCAAGGAAACAGACGAAAGAAATGGCCCCCCCCCCCCCATACACATGTACATACACACGTCCACACACGCAAATATACATACCTACACAGCTTTCCATGGTTTACCCCAGACGCTTCACATGCCTTGATTCACTCCACTGACAGCACGTCAACCCCTGTATACCACATCGCTCCAATTCACTCTATTCCTTGCCCTCCTTACACCCTCCTGCATGTTCAGGCCCCGATCACACAAAATCTTTTTCACTCCATCTTTCCACCTCCAATTTGGTCTCCCTCTTCTCCTCGTTCCCTCCACCTCCGACACATATATCCTCTTGGTCAATCTTTCCTCACTCATTCTCTCCATGTGACCAAACCATTTCAAAACACCCTCTTCTGCTCTCTCAACCACGCTCTTTTTATTTCCACACATCTCTCTTACCCTTACGTTACTTACTCGATCAAACCACCTCACACCACACATTGTCCTCAAACATCTCATTTCCAGCACATCCATCCTCCTGCGCACAACTCTATCCATAGCCCACGCCTCGCAACCATACAACATTGTTGGAACCACTATTCCTTCAAACATACCCATTTTTGCTTTCCGAGATACTGTTCTCGACTTCCACACATTTTTCAAGGCTCCCAAAATTTTCGCCCCCTCCCCCACCCTATGATCCACTTCCGCTTCCATGGTTCCATCCGCTGACAGATCCACTCCCAGATATCTAAAACACTTCACTTCCTCCAGTTTTTCTCCATTCAAACTCACCTCCCAATTGACTTGACCCTCAACCCTACTGTACCTAATAACCTTGCTCTTATTCACATTTACTCTTAACTTTCTTCTTCCACACACTTTACCAAACTCAGTCACCAGCTTCTGCAGTTTCTCACATGAATCAGCCACCAGCGCTGTATCATCAGCGAACAACAACTGACTCACTTCCCAAGCTCTCTCATCCCCAACAGACTTCATACTTGCCCCTCTTTCCAGGACTCTTGCATTTACCTCCCTAACAACCCCATCCATAAACAAATTAAACAACCATGGAGACATCACACACCCCTGCCGCAAACCTACATTCACTGAGAACCAATCACTTTCCTCTCTTCCTACACGTACACATGCCTTACATCCTCGATAAAAACTTTTCACTGCTTCTAACAACTTGCCTCCCACACCATATATTCTTAATACCTTCCACAGAGCATCTCTATCAACTCTATCATATGCCTTCTCCAGATCCATAAATGCTACATACAAATCCATTTGCTTTTCTAAGTATTTCTCACATACATTCTTCAAAGCAAACACCTGATCCACACATCCTCTACCACTTCTGAAACCGCACTGCTCTTCCCCAATCTGATGCTCTGTACATGCCTTCACCCTCTCAATCAATACCCTCCCATATAATTTACCAGGAATACTCAACAAACTTATACCTCTGTAATTTGAGCACTCACTCTTATCCCCTTTGCCTTTGTACAATGGCACTATGCACGCATTCCGCCAATCCTCAGGCACCTCACCATGAGTCATACATACATTAAATAACCTTACCAACCAGTCAACAATACAGTCACCCCCTTTTTTAATAAATTCCACTGCAATACCATCCAAACCTGCTGCCTTGCCGGCTTTCATCTTCCGCAAAGCTTTTACTACCTCTTCTCTGTTTACCAAATCATTTTCCCTAACCCTCTCACTTTGCACACCACCTCGACCAAAACACCCTATATCTGCCACTCTGTCATCAGACACATTCAACAAACCTTCAAAATACTCATTCCATCTCCTTCTCACATCACCACTACTTGTTATCACCTCCCCATTTACGCCCTTCACTGAAGTTCCCATTTGCTCCCTTGTCTTACGCACCCTATTTACCTCCTTCCAGAACATCTTTTTATTCTCCCTAAAATTTACTGATAGTCTCTCACCCCAACTCTCATTTGCCCTTTTTTTCACCTCTTGCACCTTTCTCTTGACCTCCTGTCTCTTTCTTTTATACTTCTCCCACTCAATTGCATTTTTTCCCTGCAAAAATCGTCCAAATGCCTCTCTCTTCTCTTTCACTAATACTCTTACTTCTTCATCCCACCACTCACTACCCTTTCTAAACAGCCCACCTCCCACTCTTCTCATGCCACAAGCATCTTTTGCGCAATCCATCACTGATTCCCTAAATACATCCCATTCCTCCCCCGCTCCCCTTACTTCCATTGTTCTCACCTTTTTCCATTCTGTACACAGTCTCTCCTGGTACTTCCCCACACAGGTCTCCTTCCCAAGCTCACTTACTCTCACCACCTTCTTCACCCCAACATTCACTCCTCTTTTCTGAAAACCCATACTAATCTTCACCTTAGCCTCCACAAGATAATGATCAGACATCCCTCCAGTTGCACCTCTCAGCACATTAACATCCAAAAGTCTCTCTTTCGCACGCCTGTCAATTAACACGTAATCCAATAACGCTCTCTGGCCATCTCTCCTACTTACATAAGTATACTTATGTATATCTCGCTTTTTAAACCAGGTATCCCCAATCATCAGTCCTTTTTCAGCACATAAATCTACAAGCTCTTCACCATTTCCATTTACAACACTGAACACCCCATGCATACCAATTATTCCCTCAACTGCCACATTACTCACCTTTGCATTCAAATCACCCATCACTATAACCCGGTCTCGTGCATCAAAACCGCTAACACACTCATTCAGCTGCTCCCAAAACACTTGCCTCTCATGATCTTTCTTCTCATGCCCAGGTGCATATGCACCAATAATCACCCACCTCTCTCCATCAACTTTCAATTTTACCCATATTAATCGAGAATTTACTTTCTTACATTCTATCACATACTCCCACAACTCCTGTTTCAGGAGTATTGCTACTCCTTCCCTTGCTCTTGTCCTCTCACTAACCCCTGACTTCACTCCCCAGACATTTCCAAACCACTCTTCCCCTTTACCCTTGAGCTTCGTTTCACTCAGAGCCAAAACATCCAGGTTCCTTTCCTCAAACATACTACCTATCTCTCCTTTTTTCACATCTTGGTTACATCCACACACATCTAGGCACCCCACTCTGAGCCTTCGAGGAGGATGATCACTCCCCGCGTGACTCCTTCTTCTGTTTCCCATTTTAGAAAGTTAATACAAGGAGGGGAGGATTTCCGGCCCCCCGCTCCCGTCCCCTCTAGTCGCTTTCTACGACACGCGAGGAATACGTGGGAAGTATTCTTTCACCCCTATCCCCAGGGATAATATACATATATATATACATATACACACACACACACATACACACACATACGCACATACACACACACACACACACACATACATATATATACATATGAAAAATGTAAGAAACAATTTAGAAAACAAACTTTTAGCTTGAAATGAATGAAAAAAAATGAATGTCACATAATGGTTCAACCTCTGGCTATGGAAAAGGAAATGTACAATTTATTCACACAAACGTCAATAGCAGTTCTCATCAATTTCACCACTGTATCAATAAGCTTCAATGTCTAAGCTACATTTTTCTCCAACTTCACTATTTTCTTGTCAAAAACACCATGCATGAAAACTATCACTCCAGTAACACAACTATAAACATTTACTTCCCCTTTAAAAAAGTATATATATATATATATATATATATATATATATATATATATATATATATATATATATATATATATATATATATATTATCCCTGGGGATAGGGGTGAAAGAGTGCTTCCCACGCATTCCTCGCGTGTCGTGGAGGGCGACTGGAGGGGACGGGAGCGGGGGGCCAGAAACCCTCCCCTCCTTGTATTTTTTAACTTTCTAAAATGGGAAACAGAAGAAGGAGTCACGCGGGGAGTGCTCATCCTCCTCGAAGGCTCAGATTGGGGTGCCTAAATGTGTGTGGATGTAACCAAGATGTGAAAAAAGGAGAGATAGGTAGTATGTTTGAGGAAAGGAACCTGGATGTTTTGGCTCTGAGTGAAATATAGCTCAAGGGTAAAGGGGAAGAGTGGTTTGGGAATGTCTGGGGAGTAAAGTCAGGGGTTAGTGAGAAGACAAGAGCAAGGGAAGGAGTAGCAATACTCCTGAAACAGGAGTTGTGGGAGTATGTGATAGAATGTAAGAAAGTAAATTCTCGATTAATATGGGTAAAACTGAAAGTTGATGGAGAGAGATGGGTGATTATTGGTGCATATGCACCTGGGCATGAGAAGAAAGATCATCAGAGGCAAGTGTTTTGGGAGCAGCTGAATGAGTGTGTTAGTGGTTTTGATGCACGAGACCGGGTTATAGTGATGAGTGATTTGAATGCAAAGGTGAGTAATGTGGCAGTTGAGGGAATAATTGGTATACATGGGGTTTTCAGTGTTGTAAATGGAAATGGTGAAGAGCTTGTAGATTTATGTGCTGAAAAAGGACTGATGATTGGGAATACCTGGTTTAAAAAGCGAGATATACATAAGTATACTTATGTAAGTAGGAGAGATGGCCAGAGAGCGTTATTGGATTACGTGTTAATTGACAGGCGCGCGAAAGAGAGACTTTTGGATGTTAATGTGCTGAGAGGTGCAACTGGAGGGATGTCTGATCATTATCTTATGGAGGCTAAGGTGAAGATTTGTAGAGGTTTTCAGAAAAGAAGAGTGAATGTTGGGGTGAAGAGGGTGGTGAGAGTAAGTGAGCTTGGGAAGGAGACTTGTGTGAGGAAGTACCAGGAGAGACTGAGTACAGAATGGAAAAAGGTGAGAACAATGGAAGTAAGGGGAGTGGGGGAGGAATGGGATGTATTTAGGGAATCAGTGATGGATTGCGCAAAAGATGCTTGTGGCATGAGAAGAGTGGGAGGTGGGTTGATTAGAAAGGGTAGTGAGTTGTGGGATGAAGAAGTAAGAGTATTAGCGAAAGAGAAGAGAGAGGCATTTGGACGATTTTTGCAGGGAAAAAATGAAATTGAGTGGGAGATGTATAAAAGAAAGAGACAGGAGGTCAAGAGAAAGGTGCAAGAGGTGAAAAAAAGGGCAAATGAGAGTTGGGGTGAGAGAGTATCATTAAATTTTAGGGAGAATAAAAAGATGTTCTGGAAGGAGGTAAATAAAGTGCGTAAGACAAGGGAGCAAATGGGAACTTCAGTGAAGGGCGCAAATGGGGAGGTGATAACAAGTAGTGGTGATGTGAGAAGGAGATGGAGTGAGTATTTTGAAGGTTTGTTGAATGTGTTTGATGATAGAGTGGCAGATATAGGGTGTTTTGGTCGAGGTGGTGTGCAAAGTGAGAGGGTTAGGGAAAATGATTTGGTAAACAGAGAAGAGGTAGTAAAAGCTTTGCGGAAGATGAAAGCCAGCAAGGCAGCAGGTTTGGATGGTATTGCAGTGGAATTTATTAAAAAAGGGGGTGACTGTATTGTTGACTGGTTGGTAAGGTTATTTGATGTATGTATGACGCATGGTGAGGTGCCTGAGGATTGGCGGAATGCGTGCATAGTGCCATTGTACAAAGACAATGGGGATAAGAGTGAGTGCTCAAATTACAGAGGTATAAGTTTGTTGAGTATTCCTGGTAAATTATATGGGAGGATATTGATTGAGAGGGTGAAGGCATGTACAGAGCATCAGATTGGGGAAGAGCAGTGTGGTTTCAGAAGTGGTAAAGGATGTGTGGATCAGGTGTTTGCTTTGAAGAATGTATGTGAGAAATACTTAGAAAAGCAAATGGATTTGTATGTAGCATTTATGGATCTGGAGAAGGCATATGATAGAGTTGATAGAGATGCTCTGTGGAAGGTATTAAGAATATATGGTGTGGGAGGAAAGTTGTTAGAAGCAGTGAAAAGTTTTTATCGAGGATGTAAGGCATGTGTACGTGTAGGAAGAGAGGAAAGTGATTGGTTCTCAGTGAATGTAGGTTTGCGGCAGGGGTGTGTGATGTCCCCATGGTTGTTTAATTTGTTTATGGATGGGGTTGTTAGGGAGGTGAATGCAAGAGTTTTGGAAAGAGGGGCAAGTATGAAGTCTGTTGGGGATGAGAGAGCTTGGGAAGTGAGTCAGTTGTTGTTCGCTGATGATACAGCGCTGGTGGCTGATTCATGTGAGAAACTGCAGAAGCTGGTGACTGAGTTTGGTAAAGTGTGTGAAAGAAGAAAGTTAAGAGTAAATGTGAATAAGAGCAAGGTTATTAGGTACAGTAGGGTTTAGGGTCAAGTCATTTGGGAGGTGAGTTTGAATGGAGAAAAACTGGAGGAAGTGAAGTGTTTTAGATATCTGGGAGTGGATCTGGCAGCGGATGGAACCATGGAAGCGGAAGTGGATCATAGGGTGGGGGAGGGGGCGAAAATTCTGGGAGCCTTGAAGAATGTGTGGAAGTCGAGAACATTATCTCGGAAAGCAAAAATGGGTATGTTTGAAGGAATAGTGGTTCCAACAATGTTGTATGGTTGCGAAGCGTGGGCTATGGATAGAGTTGTGTGCAGGAGGATGGATGTGCTGGAAATGAGATGTTTGAGGACAATGTGTGGTGTGAGGTGGTTTGATCGAGTAAGTAACGTAAGGGTAAGAGAGATGTGTGGAAATAAAAAGAGCGTGGTTGAGAGAGCAGAAGAGGGTGTTTTGAAATGGTTCGGGCACATGGAGAGAATGAGTGAGGAAAGATTGACCAAGAGAATATATGTGTCGGAGTGGAGGGAACGAGGAGAAGAGGGAGACCAAATTGGAGGTGGAAAGATGGAGTGAAAAAGATTTTGTGTGATCGGGGCCTGAACATGCAGGAGGGTGAAAGGAGGGCAAGGAATAGAGTGAATTGGACCGATGTGGTATACCGGGGTTGACGTGCTGTCAGTGGATTGAATCAGGGCATGTGAAGCGTCTGGGGTAAACCATGGAAAGCTGTGTAGGTATGTATATTTGCGTGTGTGGACGTATGTATATACATGTGTATGGGGGTGGGTTGGGCCATTTCTTTCGTCTGTTTCCTTGCGCTACCTCGCAAACGCGGGAGACAGCGGCAAAAAAAAAAAAAAAAATGTTATGTGTCAGATGAATGACAAAAAGTATTTCAGGAAAGTTATGAAATTGATGCATGCTCTCTTTATTGGTCACCAGGAATGTGATGAAAATGACTAACATGTTTCACTAGGAAGATGGTGATGCTAACGCAAGTGTTTCATTGGTCACAAAGAAGATGGTGAAGCTGACACAAGATCTTCATGGGTCACTAGAGAGGTTGTGAAATGACACTGATTTTCCATTGGTCATTCAAAAGGTGATGAAACTGAAAAAAGTGCTTCATTGGTCACTAGGAAGGTATTGAGACAAACACAGGTGTTTCATTGATCACCAGTATAAAATCACTAAAGAAATATACATGTGAATACATCTTTTGTTACAATATAGGGACTAAAAAGGCGAAAATAATTGTAGAAATATACAAATCATCTTAAGTTAATTATATACTGTGAGGGTGAGGGTGTTTGCCCCTGCCCACCACTCACCTACCCCACTGATATGCCCCTGACCTGGTAGCTTATACAAACCTTGACCAGAAAGAATATTAATGAAAGGCTTCTGTGAAGATTCTTAATCTGCACAAACTATAGCAGGCTCTTTGACTGTGAACATTTGGATGACCTCTTACCTCCGTGAAAAGCCATGTACTACACTTAAATCCCCTGCTGAGGATGTGTCTTCTAGTAATGTGAACACTACTGAGACATGTTAGGTGAAAATTATTTATGCTTGCTTTTGATTTCAAGACTGCTTTAGAAGCAGCCTTCACATGGTACAGTCTTCTCTTACATTTCAAACTATCCCCTCCCTTGTTCCAATGTCTCCATCCTCTTTTCTAACTACCCTATTAAAAATAAGTGAACATCAATATGAATTCTTTACCAAATGAACAATTATGTGGCAGACTAAATTTGAATTCCGCGAGAGTGCTTCGGCAATACAATAATTCTCCAGGTTGCACACATGTATAAAGAACCATGTGGTACATTAAATTCCTCTCCCTGGAAAGGTTTTTTGGCAAAGTTAAAGCTAATATAGCTTTACTCCTGTATGAGCAGTCATGTGCTCCTTTAAATCACTCCTGGGAATGATCTTTTGGGCAATATGAACATTCATATAGCTTTTTTCTGTATGAACAGTCATGTAACACAATGAATCACCCTTCTGGGGAAAATGTCTTTTTGGTGATGTTAACACTCATATGGCTTCTCTCCTATATGAAGTCATGTGTCATACTAAAGGACTCCTCTGGGAGGATGTTTTTTGGCAATATGAACACTCATACGGCTTCTCTCCTGTATGAACAGCCATGTGCTGCACTAAATAGCCCTTCCGAGAGAATGTCTTCTGGGAATGTGAACACTCATACGGCTTCTCTCCTGTATGAATAATCATGTGTTCCACTAAACTTTTCCTACAAGAGAAAGTCTTTTGGCATTATGAGCACTCATATGGCTTCTCTCCTGTACGAACAGTCAAGTGCCGCATTAATTTACCTTTCCAAGAGAATGTCTTTTGGCATTATGAACACTTATGCTACTTCACTCTTGTATGAACATTCATGTGCTGCACTAAATCTATCCTACGAGAGAAATTCTTTTGGCAGTATGGACATCCATATGCCGTTCTAAAGTGCTCCTATAGGAGAACGTCTTTTGGCAATGTGAACACTCAAATGGCTTCTTACCTGTATGAGCAATCATGTGCTTCAATAAATGACCCTTACGGAAGAATGTCTTTTGGCAGGATAAACATTCATATGGCTTCTTTTCTGTATGAAGAGTTATATGCTGTGCTAAAGCACTCCTCCGGGAGAATGTCTTTAGGCAATGTGAACACTCATATGGCTTCTCTCCTGTATGAACAGTCATGTGCCGCACTAAATATCCCTTCAGGGAGAATGTCTTTTTGCAATGTGAACATTCATATGGCTTCTCACCTGTATGAGCAGTCATGTGCCGCAATAAATCACAATTACGGGAGAATGTCTTTTGGCAATATGAACATTCATATGGCTTCTCTCCAGTATGAACAGTCATATGCTGTACTAAAGTACTCTTTTGGGAGAATGTCTTTTGGCAATGTGAACACTCGTATGGCTTCTCTCCGGTATGGACAGTCATATGCCGTACTAATTTACCCCTCTGGGAGAATGTCTTTTGGCAATGTGAACACTCATATGGTTTCTCACCTGTATGAACAATCATATGCTGTGCTAAACAACTCCTATCAGAGAACGATTTTTGGCAATGTGAACACCCATATGGCTTCTCTCCTGTATGAACAGCCATATGCCGTACTAATCTACTCTTATAGGAGAATGTCTTTTGACAATGTGAACATTCATATGGCTTCTCTCCTGTATGAACAATCATATGCTGTACTAAAGTACTCCTCTGGGAGAATGTCTTTAGGCAATGTAAACACTCATATGGCTTCTCGCCTGAATGAACAGTCTTATACTGCACTGAATCACCCTTTTGAGAGAATGCATTTTGCAAGTGTGAACATTCATATGTCATCTCTCTTGTATGAGTTGTCATGTGCTGCATTAAATAACCCTTCCGGGAGAAGGTCTTTTGGCAATGTGAACATTGATATGGCTTCTCTCCTGTATGAACATTCATGTGCTGCACTAAGTATCTCTTACGAGAGAAGATCTTTCGGCAATGTGAACACTCATATGGCTTTTCTCCTATATGCATAGTCATATGCTGCCCTAAATGATGCTTCTGGGAGAATGTCTTTTGGCAATGTGAACACTCGTATGGCTTCTCTACTGTATGAACAGTCTTATACTGCACTAAATCACCCTCTCGAGAGAATGCCTTTTGCAAGTGTGAACATTCATATGTCATCTCTCTTGTATGAATTGTCATGTGCTGCACTAAATGACCCTTTTGGGAGGTCTTTCAGCACTGTGAACATTAATATGGCTTCACTCCTGAATGAGCAATCATGTGCCTCACACCTTTGGGGAAATTCTTTTGACAGTACAAACACTCATACAACTTCTCTCCTGTATGAACAGACATATTCGGCACTACATCACTCCTCTGGGAGAATGCCTTTTGCCAATGTGATTGTTCATATTGTTTCTCTCTTGTATGAAGAGTCATGTGCTAAACTAAATTACTCTGTGCAACTTGAAGACTGTCTGCCTAATAAGGGTTTTTGAGATTCCTTGAAGCAGTAAGAGATTAAATTCTGTATTTGGAACCATCTCTTGAAAACGCTGTTCGCTGATTCCCGATGAGAAAACTGGCTGTTTTGCCTCGTTATGTCAGAATCCTAGTAGGCTAAAGCCTACTCAAGGGTTGGTTGCCTCAATTTGGGCTGTGGTGAGAAACAATTGGTAGGGTCCTGGTTGGACCTGGCTTACTGAATGCTTAAAAGCTTCAGCGTGGACACCTTGTGAGGGCATCTCTTCATAGTCATTATGGCTGTGGATGAAGACCAGAGCGTAATAACAACCATAAGGTCTAGCCATTGTAATGCACAGGTAAGGTGGGGAAGTCAGGGTAGAGGTGTTCACTTGTGCCAGTAACGATGTTGCCTATACCACAATGTAATGGTGTGGGCATGGTCAAGACTATGTCCCCTTCCTGCACATGGAGCAGACCATTAAAGCACTTAAGCTGTATAGCGCGCAGCCAACATATTGATGACATATAATAGTTGACTTACTCAGGAACCAATTCCTTCTGTATGTCAGATGTGTCGGCAATGGAACCTTGTATCTATCTTACCAAAAAATTGCATCTTGGTTGGGGACTATATCTTTAATGTAACTCCTTGCTGCATCTCCTGGTGGTTGTTATGGCGGGGACCTGGAAGTCATAGTGCAAGTGTCTCCTGCAGTTCTGTCTCCCTGGGGTTGAACACATTCTTGCTATGGGGATCAGTCTGTCTGGTGGGCCTGCATATCCTGGGGGCTCTGTTGTTATCAGACTATTCCATGATATTGGCTAAGAAAGTAGAAACAATGAATGCTTCCAAACTTCGGATCAATTACTCCTCTTCGAGAGGGTGTTTTGGCAGCATGGACACTTTTATGGCATCTTTTCAACGGTATGAATTGCCACATGCTGCATCCCAGGTAAGGTCTTTCGACACAACAAACATTTAAACGTTCTCACTTGCAGGAACTTTCTAGCCCCTACTAAGTTTACAATGTTTGGTTCAAGCTTTTTTTGGCACTGTAAACACTTGAAAATCTCTTACCCATATGTTTGAACATATGCCTTTTCATGATACAGTTCTTTACAAGTGTTTTCATGCATTGTGAACATTCCACTCATTTCTCCTACATAATGAAATCTAGTAAAATAATATAGCAGAGTGCATCTATTAACTAATATGGGTGAGAGGTGCACAATACTGGTGAGGGGAACACTAGTCTCAACCTACTCCAGATAATGCAGGATCAACTGTAGTGAGATGCTCACAATGTGTGTTGTGAGTGTGTGGTAAAGCATCAACTGTAGTGAGATGCTCACAATGTGTGTTGTGAGTGTGTGGTAAAGCATCAACTGTAGTGAGATGCTCACAATGTGTGTTGTGAGTGTGTGGTAAAGCATAAAGTGGCTTAAGGTTTAATTCCTTCCAAAGTGAAGTCAAAAGCTACAACTTCCAGCTAGACATTACCCGTTAGCCTAGATAATATTCTATATTCTTTTCAATTCATACTACATTCCCACCATCAAAAGTCCGGCAGTCTCTCTGGTTGCTCATCAGTTACATTCTCTAGTCATTAATATTTAATTTTTCAGCTAATGTTACTTCATTGTTGTTACCCATGTTGTTGCTATTGCCTGTATTGTTACTGGTGCTATATACTCTCACTATCACTGATGTTTTTCAAAAGAGACTCCTTGCATCAAGGGCTACCAACAGGTAAAGATAAAAGCTGGATTTCATATGCTTATCACTTCAGTGTTGTTACCCATGTTGTTCGTACTGCTTCTATCGTTATTGGTGCTGTCACTGATGTTCTTCAGATGCTGGTGTTGCTGTTCTTGTTGCTGCAGCTGCTCCAAATATCTACCATCTTCTTTACTGATTCTGCTTCTGTTTTCTGTTGCTCTTGTTTTTAATGACACGCCTTCTGATTTCACTTATGGTGCTCTTGTTTTTGCTGATGCAGCTTCAGTTTTTACTGATGCTGCTCTTGTTATAAGTACTAGCTACAAATGCTATATTCCATTCTTGTAAAAGCCTATTATTCAAGAAAACTTGGAGACTCTTGTTCTTATGCTGAACGTAGAAACCTGCCAAAGATAAATGGGTAAATATTCACATTATTTGTTGAAAATAGTACAAGAGATCCCTTGCATCAAGGGCTGCCAACGTGTAAAGATAAAAGCTTTGTATCATATGCTTATCATACACCAAGATGAGGTTGTCAATATTAAGTACTAACACTATACTGAACCCAAGTCTTTCATGTATAAAGTCAGCATTAAAAAGGGATGAAATTTTTTGTGCTAGATATTGCTTTCCACTACAGAAAATGTTACTAACATCAAATACTGATGATCGATGCAAGAACTCTAATGTCAAATCCCAGCCAACATACATAAAAAGATCCTTACGTTCGATTCGAGTCAAACATGTACTGACAATAGAGTCTTATAAACCAAATACTAATAAAACAGGAATAATAATAATAATAATAATAATAATAATAATAATAATAATAATAATAATAATAATAATAATAATAATAATTATAATAATAATAATAATAATAATAATAATAATAATAATAATAATAATAATAATAATAATAATAATAAAATTAGGGGAGAAAGAATACTTCCCATGCATTCCTCACCTGTCGTAGCAGGCGACTAAAGGGGATGGGAGCAGGGTCTGGAAACCCTCCCCTCTTTGTGTTTTAACTTTCTAAAAGGGGAAACAGAAGAAGGAGTCAGGCGGAACACCAAGATGAGACAAGGGGAGAGATAGGTAGTATGTTTGAGGAAAGGAACCCGGATGTTTTGGCTCTGAGTGAAACGAAGCTCAAGGGTAAAGGGGAAGAGTGGTTTGGGAATGTCTTGGGAGTAAAGTCAGGGGTTAGTGAGAAGACAAGAGCAAGGGAAGGAGTAGCACTACTCCCGAAACAGGAGTGGTGGGAGTATGTGATAGAGTGTAAAAAAGTAAACTCTAGATTGATATGGGTAAAGCTGAAAGTGGATGGAGAGAGATGGGTGATTATTGGTACATATGCACCTAGACATGAGATGGAGGATCATGTGAGGCAAGTGTTTTGGGAGCAGCTGAGTGAGTGTGTTAGTAATTTTGATGCTTGAAACCGGGTTATAGTGATGGGTGATTTGAATGCAAAGGTGAGTAATGTGGCAGTTGAGGGAATAATTGGTGTACTTGGGGTGTTCAGTGTTGTAAATGGAAATGGTGAAGAGATTGCAGATTTATGTGCTAAAAAAGGACTGGTGATTAGGAATACCTGGTTTAAAAAGAGAGATATACATAAGTATACGTATGTAAGTAGGAGAGATGGCCAGAGAGCGTTATTGGATTACGTGTTAAATGATAGGCGCGCGAAAGAGAGACTTTTGGATGTTAATGTGCTGAGAGGTGCAACTGGAGGGATGTCTGATCATTATCTTATGGAGGCGAAGGTGAAGATTTGTAGAGGTTTTCAGCAAAGAAGAGAGAATGTTGGGGTGAAGATAGTGGTGAAAGTAAGCGAGCTTGGGAAGGAGACTTGTGTGAGGAAGTACCAGGAGAGACTGAGTACAAAATAGAAAAAGGTGAGAACAAAGAACGTAAGGGGAGTGGGGGAGGAATGGGATGTATTTAGGGAAGCAGTGATGGCTTGCGCAAAAGATGCTTGTGGCATGAGAAGCGTGGGAGGTGGGCAGATTAGAAAGGGTAGTGAATGGTGGGATGAAGAAGTAAGATATTAGTGAAAGAGAAAAGAGTGGCATTTGGACGATTTTTGTAGAGAAATAATGCAAATGGCTGGGAGATGTATAAAAGAAAGAGGCAGGAGGTGAAGAGAAAGGTGCAAAAGGTGAAAAGGAGGGCAAATGAGAGTTGGGGTGAGAGAGAGACATTAGATTTTAGGGAGAATAAAAAGATGTTTTGGAAGGAGGTAGATAAAGTGCGTAAGACAAATGAACAAATGGGAACTTCAGTGAAGGGGGCTGATGGGGAGGTGATAACAAGTAGTGGTGATGTGAGAAGGAGATGGAGTGAGTATTTTGAAGTTTTGTTGAATGTGTTTGATGATAGAGTGGCAGATATAGGGTGTTTTGGTCGAGGTGGTGTGCAAAGTGAGAGGGTTAGGGAAAATGATTTGGTAAACAGAGAAGAGGTAGTAAAAGCTTTGCGGAAAATGAAAGCCGACAAGGCAGCAGGTTTGGATGGTATTGCAGTGGAATTTATTAAAAAAGTGGGTGACTGTATTGTTGATCGGTTGGTAAGGTTATTGAATGTATGTATGACTCACGGTGAGGTGCCTGAGGATCGGCGGAATGCTTGCATAATGCCATTGTACAAAGGCAAAGGGGATAAAAGTGAGTGCTCAAAATACAGAGGTATAAGTTTGTTGAGTATTCTTAGGAAATTATATAGGAGGTATTGACCGAGAGGGTGAAGGCATGTGCAGAGCATCAGACTGGGGAAGAGCAGTGTGGTTTCAGAAGTGGTAGAGGATGTGTGGATCAGGTGTTTGCTTTGAAGAACGTATGTGAAAAATACTTAGAAAAGCAAATGGATTTGAATGAACCATTTATGGATCTGGAGAAGGCATATGATAGAGTTGATAGAGATGCTCTGTGGAAGATATTAAGAATATATGGCGTGGGATGCAAGTTGTTAGAAGCAGTGAAAAGTTTTTATCGAGGATGTAAGGCATGTGTACGTGTAGAAAGAGAGAAAAGTGATTGGTTCTCAGTGAATATTGGTTTGCGGAAGGGGTGTGTGATGTCTCCATGGTTGTTTAATTTGTTTATGGATGGGGTTGTTAGGGAGGTGAATGCAAGAGGGGCAAGTATGCAGTTTGTTGTGGATGAGAGAGAGCTTGGGAAGTGAGTCAGTTGTTGTTCGCTGATGATGCAGCACTGGTGGCTGATTCGTGTGAGAAATTACAGAAGCTGGTGACTGAGTTTGGTAAAGTGTGTGAAAGAAGAAAGCTGAGAGTAAATGTAAATAAGAACAAGGTTATTAGGTTCAGTAGGGTTGAGGGTCAAGTCAGTTGGGAGGTAAGTTTGAATGGAGAAAAACTGGAGGAAGTGAAGTGTTTTAGATATCTGGGAGTGGATTTGGCAGCGGATGGAACCATGGAAGAGGAAGTGAATCATAGGGTGGGGGAGGGGGCGACAGTTCCGGGAGCGTTGAAGAACGTGTGGAAGTCGAGAACATTATCTCGGAAATCAAAAATGGGTATGTTTGAAGGAATAGTGGTTCCAACAATGTTACATGGTTGCTAGGCGTGGGTTATAGATAGGGTTGTGCGGAGGAGGGTGGATGTGCTGGAAATGAGATGTTTTAGGACGATATGTGGTGAGAGGTGGTTTGATCGAGTAAGTAATGAAAGGGTAAGAGAGATGCGTGGTAATAAAAAGAGTGTGGTTGAGAGAGCAGAAGATGGTGTTTTGAAATGGTTTGGTCACATGGAGAGAATGAGTGAGGAAAGATTGACCAAGAGGATATATGTGTCAGAGGTGGAGGGAACGAGGAGAAGTGGGAGACCAAATTGGAGGTGGAAAGATGGAGTGGAAAAGATTTTGAGTGATCGGGGCCTGAACATGCAGGAGGGTGAAAGGTGTGCAAGGAATAGAGTGAATTGGAACGATGTGGCATACCGGGGTCGATGTGCTGTCAATGGATTGAACCATGGAAAGTTCTGTGGGGCCTGGATGTGGATAGGGAGCTGTGGTTTCGGTGCATTATACAACACAGCTAGAGACTGAGTGTGAACGAATGTGGCCTTTGTTGTCTTTTCCTAGCGCTACCTCTTGCACATACGGGGGAAGGGGGTTGTTATTTCATGTGTGGCGGGGTGATGATGGGAATGAAAAAAGGCAGACAGTATGAATTATTTACATGTATATATATGTATATGTCTGTGTGTGTATGTATATGTATACGTTGAGACGTATAGGTATGTATATTTGCATGTGTGGATGTTTATGTATATACATGTGTATGTGGGTGAGTTGTGCCATTCTTTCGTCTGTTTCCTTGCGCTACCTAGCAAACGCGGGAGACAGCGACAAAGTAAATAAATAACGATAATAATTATAATAATAATGATAATAACAATAATAATAATAATAATAATAATAATAATAATAATAATAATAATAATAATAATTATAATAATAATAATAATAATAATAATAATAATAATAATAATAAGAAGAAGAAGAAGAAGAAGAAGAAAGGAGTAGCACTACCCAAAAACAGGAGTTGTGGGAGTGTGTGAGAGTGTAAGGAAGTAAATTCTTGACTGATGTGGGTAAAGCTGAATGTGGATGGTATGAGATGGGTGATTATTGGTGCCTATGATTCTGGCCATAACAAGAAAGATCACGAGAGGCAAAATTTTTGGGAACAGTTGAGTGAGTGTGTCAGCAGTTTTGGTGCACGACACTGAACATTAGTGAAAGTTGATATAATGAGAAGGTAAGTAATGTGGCAGTTGAGGGTATAATTGGTGTGTATGGGGTATTCAGTATTATTAATGGAAATGAAGAGCTTGTACAGTTGTGTGCTGATAAAATATTGGTGACTGGAAAAACCTGGTTTAAAAAGAGAAAAATATACAAGTATACGTATTCATACACGAGCAGGAGAGATGGTATAGGGGCAATATTAGATTACATATTAATTGATAGGTATGTAATAGAGACTCTTGGATGTAAAAGTGCTTAAAGGGGCAACTAGTGGGATTTCTGATCAAAATCTTGTGGAGGTGAGGGTGAAGATTTTTAGAAGTCTGGAGACACTGCTGGGGTGGAAAGAGTGGTGATAGTAAATGAGCTTGGAAAGGACCCTTGTGTGACGAAATACCAGGAGAGATTGAGCATAGAATGACAAAAGGTAAGACCCAATGAGATGAGGGGAGTGGGTGAGGAACAGGAGGTATTTAGGGAAGCAGTGATGCCAAGTGCAACAGTTGCATATGACATGCAAAAGTTGGGGGGTAAGCAGATTACAAAGAGTAGTGGGTGGTAGTGCTAGTGAAAGAGAAAAGACGAGTGTTTGGGCAGTGCTTACAAGGAAGGAGTGCAAATGATTGGGAGATGTATAAAAGAAAGTGGCTGGAGGTCAAGAGGATGATGCAGGGGTTGAAAATGAGGCAAAGGAGTGAGAGTATCATTAAATTTTAGGGAGAATTAATAATGTTATGGAAGAAGTTGAATAAGGTTCAAAAGACAAGAGAACAAATGGGAACATTGGTGAAAGGGGAAAAAAGGGGGTGATAACAGGAAGTGATGGAGTAAGGAAACGGAGTGACCATTTTGATGGATAGTTAAATGTATTTGATGATAAGAGAGGCAGATGTAGGGTGTTTTGGTCAGGGTCGTATGTGAAGTGAGAGTCATGGAGAGTAGTTTGGTGAAGATAGAAGAGGTGGTAAAAACCTTGCGGATGACGAAATACGGCAAGGCAGCCAAACTGGATGGTACTGCAGTTGAATTTATCAAAAGGGAGTGACTGTGTCATTGATTGGGTGGTAAGGATATTCAATGTACGTATAGATCATGGTGAAGTAACTGAGGAATGGAAGACTGCATGAATAATGCCACAGTGTAAAGGCAAAGGGGATAAAGGTGAGCATTCAAACTACAGAGGCATAAGTTTGTTGAGTGTTCCTGGTAAATTGTAGGGAGGGTACTGATTGAGAGGGTAAAGGCATGTACAGAGCAGCAGATTGGGGAGGAGTAGTGTGGTTTCAGAAGTGGTAGAGGATGTGTGGATCAGGTGTTTGCTTCAAAGACTTGTGTGAGAAATACTGAGAAAAAGAGATGGATTTGTATGTGGCATTTATGGATCTAGAGAAGGAATATGAAAGGGTAGACTGAGATGCTATGTGGCAGATATTAAGAATATATGGAGTGGAAGGTAAGCTGTTAGAAGCAGTGAGAAGTTTTATTGGAGGTGTAAGTTGTGTGAATGAGTAGGAAGAGAGGTGAGTGATTGGTTCCCACTGTCTGTCTGCGGCAAGGATGTGTGGTATCAGCATATTAGTTAACTTGTTTATGAATGAGGTGGTGAATGAAGTAAATGCAAGAGTTTTCGAGAGAGAGGTGTTCTCTTGGGGATGTGAGGGCCTGGGAAGTGAGCCAGTTGTTGCTCACTGATGATACAGCCCTGGAGGCTGAATTCGAATGAGAAACTGCAAAAGTTGGTGACTGAGCATGGAAAACTGTGTAAAAGGACAAAGTTGAGAGTAAATATGAATAAGAGCAAAGTAATTAAGTTTAGCAGGGTTGAGGGAGAAGTTAGGTGGGATGCAAGTTTGAATGGAGAAAAACTGGAGGAAGTGAAGTGTTTTAGTTATCTAGGAATGGACTTGACAGCAAATGGAACCATGAAAGGGGATGTGAGTCACTGGGCGGGGGAGGCAGTGAAGGTTCTTAGAGCGATGAAGAATGTTTGGAAAGAGAGAACTTTATCTTGGAGCAAAAATGGGCGTCTGAAAAAATGGTAGTTCCAACAATATCATGCGGTTGCGAGACATGGGCTGTAGATACAGGTGTGCGGAGGAAGGTGGATGTGTTTGAAATGAAATGTATGAGGACAATATGTGGTGTGAGGTACTTTGATTGAGTAAATAATACACTGTATAAGGGTAAGAGAGATCTGTGGTAATTTAGTGTGTGGTTGAGAGAGCAGAAGAGGATGCATTGCATTGATTTGGACTTATGGAGAGAATGAGTGAGGAAAGGTTGACGAAGATGATATATGTGTCAGAGGTGGAAGGAACAAGGAAAACCGGGAGACCAAATTGGAGCTGGACGGATGGAGTGAAACATATTTTGAGCAATCAAGGCCTGAACATGCAGAAGGGTGAACGGCGTACAGAGAATAAAGTACATTGGAACGATGTGGTATACTGCGGTCAAAGTGCCATCGATGGACTGAGCCAGGGCATGTGAAATGTCTAAGGTAAACCATGGAAAGCTCTGTGGGGCTTGAACCTGGATGTGGATAAGGAGCTGTGGTTTTGGTGCATTACATATGATGGCTCATATATGGATGCAAACGGATGTGGCCTTTCTTTGTGTTTACTGGTGATACCCAGCTGATGCAGGGGATGGTGCTGCTGTTTGCTGTGGGGTTTGGGGGGGGGGGGCACTGGGAATGAATGAAGGTAAGCAATCATGAACATGCACATGTGTAGATATGTATATGTACAGCATATGTATGTATATGTATGTGTACATATATATGTATATATATACATACACCTGGGGATATGGGAGGAAAAATACTTCCCACATAATCCCCATGAGCTGTAGAAGGTGACTAAAGGGGGCGGGAGCGGGCAGGGCTGGAAACCCTCACCATCTTGTAACTCAATTTCTAAATGGGAAAACAGAAAGAGTCAAGCGGCGTGTGCTCATCTTCCTCAAAGGCTCAGACTGGGGTGTCTGAATGTGTGTGGATATAACCAAGGTGAGAAGAAAGGAGTAATAGGTAGTATGTTTGAGGAATGAAACCTGGATGTTCTGGCTCTGAGTGAAATGAAGCTCAAGGTAAAGGGGAAGAATGGTTTGAAAAAGTCTTGGGAGTAAAGTCAGGGGTTGGTAAGAGCTAAGGAAGGAGTAGCACTACTCCTGAAGCAGGAGTTGTGGGAGTGTGACGGAGTGTAAGAAAGTAAATTCTAGATTAATAAGGGTAAAACTAATGATGGATGGAGAGAGATGGGTGATTATTGGAGCTTATGCACCTGGTCATGAGAAGAAAGATCATGAGAGGCAAATGTTTTGGGAGCAGCTGAGTGAGTGTGTCAGCAGTTTTGGTGAACAAGACCTGGTATCAGTGATGGGCGATTTAAATGCGAAGGATTTGGTGCACAAGACCGGGTTTTAGTGATGGGTGATTTAAATTTGAAGGTAAGTAATGTGGCAGTTTTGGGTATAATTGGTGTACATGGGGTATTCAGTGTTGTGAATGGAATTGGTGAAGAGCGTGCGGATTTGTGTGCTGAAAAAAGACAGGAAATTGGAAATACCTGATTTCAAAAGGGGGATATACATAAGAAGGAGAGATGGCCAAAGGGCATTATTAGATTACATGTTAATTGCAAAGGGCATTATTAGATTACATGTTAATTGATAGGTGTGTAAAAGAGACTTTTGGATGTTTGTGTGCTGAGAGGGGCAGCTGGTGGGATGTCTGATCACTATCCTCTGGAGGCGAAGGTGAAGATTTGTTGAAATTTTCAAAAAAAAGAAGAGAAAATGTTGGGGAGAAGTTTTGAGAGTAAGTGAGCTTGGATAGGAGACTTGTGTAAGGAAGTACCAGGAGAGATTGAATGTAGAATGGCAAAAGGAAAGAACAAATGATGTGAAGGGAGTGGGTGAGGAATGGGATGTATTTGGGAAGCAGTGACGCCATGTGCAAAAGACACATCTGGCATCAGAAAAGCGGGCAATGGGCAGATTAGAAAGAGTAAAGAATGGCGGGATGAAGAAGTAAAGTTGCTAGTGAAGGAGGAGAGAGAGGCGTTTGGATGATACTTACAAGAAAGGAGTGCAAATGACGGCGAGATGTAAAAAGAAAGTGGTAGGTCAAGAGGAAAGTGTAAGGGTTGAAAAAGAGGGCAAGTGAGAGTTGAGAGTTGTAGTGAGAGAGTATTATTAAACTTTATGAAAAATAAAAAGATGTTTTGGAAGGAGGTAAACAAAGATGTTTTGGAAGGAGGTAAACAAGAGATCAAATGGGAACATCAGTAAAGGGGGGAAGGTGGGGAAGTGAGGAGATGGAGTGCATAGATATTTTGAAGGTTTCTTCAATGTGGCAGATTTAGGGTGTTTTGGTTGGGGTGGTGTGCAAAGTGAGTGGGTCAGGGAGAATGGTTTGGTTAAAAGAGGAGGTAGTGAAAGATTTGCAGAAGATGGTACTACAATTGAATTTACTAAGAAAGGGGGTGAATGACTTGTTGATTGGTTGGTAAGGATATTCAATAAATGTATGGATCATGGTGGAGTGCCAGAGGATTGGTGGAATGCATGCATAATGCCATTGTTCAAAGGCAAAGGGCATAAAAGTGAGTGCTCAAATTAGAGAGGTATTAGTTTGTTGAGTATTCCTGTGAAATTATACGGGAGGGTATTGACTGAGAGGGTGAAGGCATGTACAAAGCATCAGATTGGGGGAAAGCAGTGTGGTTTCAGAAGTGGTAAAGGATGTGTGGCTCAGGTTTTTGCCTTGAGGAATGTGTGGGAGAAATACTTAGAAAAACAAATGGATTTGTATGTAGCATTTATGGATCTAGAGAAAGCATATGATAGGATTAACAGATGCTCTGTGGAAGGTATTAAGAATATACGGTGTGGGAGGCAAGTCGCTGGAAGCGGTGAAAAGGTTTTAGCGAGGATGTAAGGCATGTGTACAAGTAGGAAAAGACGAAAGTGATCGGTTCTCAGTGAATGTCAGTTTGCGGCAGGGGTGCATGGTGTCACCATGGTTGTTTAACTTGTTTATGGATGGGGTTGTTAGGGAGGTGAATGCAAGAGTTTTGGAGAGGGGCAAGTATGCAGTCTGTTCTAGACGAGAGGGCTTGGGAAGTGAGTTAGTTGTTGTTCGCTGATGATACAGCACTGGTGGCTGATTCGGGTGAAAAACTGCAGAAGCTGGTGACTGAGTTTGGTAAGGTGTGTGAAAGAAGAAAGTTGAGAGTAAATGTGAATAAGAGAATGGTTATTAGGTACATTAGGGTTGAGGGACAAGTCAATTGGGAGGTGAGTTTGAATGAAGAAAAACTGGAGGAAGTGAAGTGTTTCAGATATCTGGGAGTGGATTTGGCAGCAGATGGAGCGAAAGTGGAAGTGGAAGTGAGTCACAGGGTGGGTGAGGGGGGCAAAAGTTCTGGGAGCGTTGAAAAATGTGTGGAAGGCAAGAACGTTATCTCGGAAAGCAAAAATGGGTATGTTTGAAGGAATAGTGGTTCCAGCAATGTTAAATGGTTGCTAGGCTTGGGCTATGGATAGGGTTGTGTGAAGGAGGGTGGATGTGTTGGGAATGAGATGTTTGAGGACAATATGTGGTATGAGGTGCTTTGATCGAGTAAGTAACGAAAGGGTAAGAGAGATGTGTGGTAATAAAAAGTGTGTGGTTGAGAGAGCAGAAGAAGGTGTGTTGAAATGGTTTGGTCACATGGAGAGAATAAGTGAGGAAAGATTAACAGAGGATATATGTGTCAGAGGTGGAGGGAACAAGAAGCGGGAGACCAAATTGGAGGTGGAAGGCTGGAGTGAAAAAAGATTTTGAGCAATCAGGGCCTGAACATGCATGAGGGTGAAAGGCGTGCAAGGAATAGAGTAAATTGGAATGATGTGGTATACCAGGGTTGAAGTGCTGTCAATAGTTTGAACCAGGGCATGTGAAGCGTCTAGGGTAAACATGGAAAGTTTTGTGGAGCCTGGATGTGGAAAGGGAGCTGTGGTTTCGGTGCAGTATACACGACAGCTTGAGACTGAGTGTGAACAAATGTGGCCTTTGTTGTCTTTTCCTAGCGCTACCTCGCGCATGTGCAGGAGGAGGGGGTTGTTATTTCATGTGTGGCAGGGTGGAGACGGGAATGAATAAAGGCAGACAGTATGAATTATGTACATGTAATATATGTATATGACTGTGCATGTATATATATGTATACGTTGAAATGTATAGGTATGTATATGTGCGTGTGTGGACGTGTATGTATGTATATATTTATGTGGGTGGGTTGGGCCATTCTTTGGTCAATTTCCTTGTGCTACCTCACTAACGCAGGAGACAGCGACAAAGTAAAATATAATAAATATAATATATATTATAATAAATATAATAAATATAATATAGAATATAATAAATATATATATACTATCCCTGGGGATAGGTGAGAAAGAGTACTTCCCACGCATTCCTCACGTGTCGTAGAAGGCGACTAAAGGGGACGGGAGCGAGGGGCTGGAAAACCCCACCTCCTTGTATGTCAACTTTCTAAAAAGGGAAACAGAAGAAGGAGTCACGCGAGGAGTGCTCATCCTCCTTGAAGGCTCAGATTGGGGTGTCTAAATGTGTGTGGATGTAACCTCGAAGGCTCAGATTGGAGTGTATAAATGTGTGTGTGGATGTAACCAAGATGAGAAAAAAGGAGGGATAGGTAGTATGTTTGAGGAAAGGAACCTGGATGTTTTGGCTCTGAGTGAAACGAATCTCAAGGGTAAAGGGGAAGAGTGGTTTGGAAATGTCTTGGGAGTAAAGTCAGGGGTTAGTGAGAGGACAAGAGCAAGGGAAGGCGTAGCACTACTCCCGAAACAGGAGTGGTGGGAGTATGTGATAGAGTGTAAGAAAGTAAACTCTAAATTGATATGGGTAAAACTGAAAGTGGATCGAGTGAGATGGGTGGTTATTGGTGCATATGCACCTGGGCATGAGAAGAAAGATCATGAGAGGCAAGTGTTTTGGGAGCAGCTGAGTGAGTGTGTTAGTAGTTTTGATGCACGAGACCGGATTATACTGATGGGTGATTGGAATGAAAAGGTGAGTAATGTGGCAGTTGAGGGAATAATTGGTGTACATGAGGTGTTCAGTGTTGTAAATGTAAATGGTGAAGAGCTTGTAGATTTATGTGCTGAAAAAGGACTGGTGATTGAGAATACCTGGTTTAAAAAGAGAGATATACATAAGTATACGTATGTAAGTAGGAAAGATGGCCAGAGAGCGTTATTGGATTACGTGTTAATTGATAGGAGCGCGAAAGAATGACTTTTGGATGTTAATGTGCTGAGAGGTGCAACTGGAGGGATGTTTGATCATTATCTTGTGGAGGCAAGGTTGAAGATTTGTAGAGGTTTTCAGAAAAGAAGAGAGAATGTTGGGGTAAAAAGAGTGGTGAGAGTAAGTGAGCTTGGGAAGGAGACTTGTGTGAGGAAGTACCAGGAGAGACTGAGTACAAAATGGAAAAAGGTGAGAACAAAGGAGGTAAGGGGAGTGGGGGAGGAAAGGGATGTATTTAGGGAAGCAGTGATAGCTTGCGTAAAAGATGATTGTGGCATGAGAAGTGTGAGGGGTGGGCAGATTAGAAAGGTAGTGAGTGGTGATATGAAGAAGTAAGATATTAGTGAAAGAGAAGAGAGAGGCATTTGGACGATTTTTACAGGGAAATAATGCAAATGAGTGGGAGATGTATAAAAGAAAGAGGCAGGAGGTCAAGAGAAAGGTGCAAGAGGTGAAAAAGAGGGCAAATGAGAGTTGGGGTGAGAGAGTATCATTAAGCTTTAGGGAGAGTAAAAAGATGTTTTGGAAGGAGGTAAATAAAGTGCGTAAGACAAGGGAACAAATAGTAACTTCAGTGAAGGGGGCTAATGGGGAGGTGATAACAAGTAGTGGTCATGTGAGAAGGAGATGGAGTGAGTACTTTGAAGGTTTGTTGAATGTGTTTGATGATAGAGTGGCAGATATAGGGTGTTTTGGCCGAGGTGGTGTGCAAAGTGAGAGGTTTAGGGAAAATGATTTAGTAAACAGAGAAGAGGTAGTAAAACCTTTGTAGAAGATGAAAGCCGGGAAGGCAGCGGGTTTGGATGATACTGCAGTGGAAATTATTTAAAAAGGGGGTAACTGTATTATTGACTGGTTGGTAAGATTATTTAATGTATGTATGACTCATGGTAAGGTGCCTGAGGATTGGCGAAATGCTTGCATAGTGCCATTGTACAAATGCAAAGCGGATAAAAGTTAGTGCTATAATTACAGGGGTAAAAGTTTGTTGAGTATTCCTGGTAAATCATATGGGAGGGTATTGATTAAGAGGGTGAAGGCATGTACAGAGCATCAGATTGAGGAAGAGCAGTGTGATTTCAGAAGTGGCAGAGGATGTGTGGATCAGGTTTTTGCTTTGAAGAATGTATGTGAGAAATACTTAGAAAAGCAAATGGATTTGTATGTACCATTTATGGATCTGGAGGAGGCATATGATAGAGTTGAAAGAGATGCTCTGTGGAAGGTATTAAAAATACATGGTGTGGGAGGCAAGTTGTTAGAAGCAGTGAAAAGTTTTTATCGAGGATGTAAGGCATGTGTACGTGTAGGAAGAGAGGAAAGTGATTGGTTCTCAGTGAATGTAGGTTTGCGGCAGGGGTGTGTGACGTCTCGATGGTTGTTTAATTTGTTTATGGATGGGGTTGTTAGGGAGGTGAATGCAAGAGTTTGGAAAGTGGGGCAAGTATGCAGTCTTCTGTGGATGAGAGAGCTTGGGAAGCGAGTCAGTTGTTGTTCGCTGACGATACAGCGCTGGTGGCTGATTCATGTGAGAAACTACAGAAGCTGGTGACTGAGTTTGGTAAAGTGTGTGAAAGAAGAAAGCTGAGTAAATGTGAATAAGAGCAAGGTTATTAGGTACAATGGGGTTGAGAGTCAAGTCAATTGGGAGGTAAGTTTGAACGGAGAAAAACTGGAGGAAGTGAAGTGTTTTAGATATCTGGGAGTGGATTTGGCAGCGGATGGAACCATGGAAGCAGAAGTGAACCATAGGGTGGGGGAGGGGGCGAAAACTCTGGATGCCTTGAAGAATGTGTGGAAGTCGAGAACATTATCTTGGAAAGCAAAAGTGGGTGTTTGAAGGAATAGTGGTTCCAACAATGTTATATGGTTGCGAGGCGTGGGCTATGGATAGAGTTGTGCGGAGGAGAGTGGATGTGCTGGAAATGAGATGTTTGAGGGCAATATGTGGTGTGAGGCGGTTTGATCGAGTAAGTAATAATAGGGTAAGAGAGATGTGTGGTAATAAAAAGAGCGTGGATGAGAGAGCAGAAGAGGGTGTTTTGAAATGGGTTGGTCACATGGAGAGAATGAGTGAGGAAAGATTGGACCAAGAGGATATATGTGTCAGAGGTGGAGGGAACGAGAAGAAGTGGGAGACCAACTTGGAGGTGGAAAGATGGAGTGAAAAAGATTTTGAGTGATCGGGGCCTGAACATACAGGAGGGTGAAAGGCGTGCAAGGAATAGAGTGAATTGGAACGATGTGGCATACCGGGGTCGACGTGCTGTCAATGGATTGAACCAGGGCATATGAAGCGTCTGGGGTAAACCTTGGAAAGTTCTGTGGGGCCTGGATGTGGAAAGGGAGCTGTGGTTTCGGTGCATTATACATGACAGCTAGAGACTGAGTGTGAACGAATGTGGCCTTTGTTGTCTTTTTTTACCGGTACCTTCTGGGGTGAGGTGGTTGTCATTTAATGTGTGGCGGGGTGGCGACGGGAATGAATACAGGATGCAAGTATGAATTATGCACATGTGTATATATGTATATGTCTGTGTATATATATAAATGTATACGTTGATATGTATAGGTATGTATATGTGCGTGTGTGGACATGTATGTGTACATATGTGTATGTGGGTGGGTTGGGCCATTCTTTCGTCTGTTTCCATGCGCTACCTCGCTAACGCAGGAGACAGCGAAATAGTATAATAATGAAATAATAACAATATATATACATATATATATATATATATATATATATATATATATATATATATATATATATATATATATATATATATATATATATATATATATATATATTGTTTTTTTTTAATTTTCCAAAAGAAGGAACAGAGAAGGGGGCCAGGTGAGGATATTCCCTCAAAGGCCCAGTCCTCTGTTCTTAACGCTACCTCGCTATCGCGGGAAATGGCTAATAGTATGAAAAAAAAAAAAAAAAAAAAAATATATATATATATATATATATATATATATATATATATATATATATATATATATATATATATATATATATATATATATATATATATATATATATATATTGCTTCAAGTGCTGCAAGTGCAATACTAAGCTCAGCATGAATACATTTTCTATAGGTGGTGAGGATATGCACTGCACCACACACTACAGACAAGCTTTTACAGAGAAAGGAACATATGATGTATTTACACCAAACAAAGGCAAGTGGACACGAAAAATTGAAGCAACAAGTTCGGAGTCTCCAAAAAGTACAGAGTGATAGCAGGCAAAAATAGCGCCAGAAAATGTGTAATACATGGGGACCATAGGCGGACTGTATATGAAGTGAACTGTACCTGACACCTTCAGTGGAGGATATGGGAAGTCGTGGGTGGATATATATATATATATATATATATATATATATATATATATATATATATATATATATATATATATATATATATATATATATATATATATATATATATATATATATATATATATATATATATATATATATATATATATTCCTATGAGTCCACTCATACTCTTCGATGTATATCAACTGACTGTTATATTTCTCTCTTGTGTCTCCCCTGATGATGTGATTATTGCACGAAAGTGCTGTTGGGAACTTTTCGTGTTTCACTTTCCCCGTGGACTCATAGGAATATCTTGATCACGCGCAAAATTGTGATCCTTTCCAATATATATATATATATATATATATATATATATATATATATATATATATATATATATATATATATATATATATATATATATATATATATATATATATATATATATATCCCTTGGGATAGGGGAGAAAGAATACTTCCCACGTATTCCCTGCGTGTCGTAGAAGGCGACTAAAGGGAATGGAGCGTGGGGCTGGAAATACTTCCCTCTCTTTTTTTAATTTTCCAAAAGAAGGAACAGAGAAGGGGGCCAAGTGAGGATATTCCCTCAAAGGTTCAGTCCTCTCTTCTTAACGCTACCTCGCTAACGCGGGAAATGGCAAGTAGTATGATCATGAACATGAACATATATATATATATATATATATATATATATATATATATATATATATATATATATATATATATATATATATATATATATATATATATATATATATATATATATATATCCCATTTTAGAAAGTTAATACAAGGAGGGGAGGATTTCTGTCCCCCGCTCCCGTCCCCTCTAGTCGCTTTCTACGACACGCGAGGAATACGTGGGAAGTATTCTTTCACCCCTATCCCCAGGGATAGTATACATATATATATACATATACACATACACACACATACACATACATACGCACATATACACACACACACACACACACATACATATATATACATATGAAAAATGTAAGAAACAATTTAGAAAACTGAAACTTCTAGCTTGAAATGAATGAAAAAAATGAATGTCACATATATATATATATATATATATATATATATATATATATATATATATATATATATATATATATATATGTATATATATATATATGTTCCATATATATATATGTTCCAAAAGAAGGAACAGAGAATTGGGCCAGGTGAGGGTATTCCCTCAAGGCCCAGTCCTCTGTTCTTAACGCTACCTCGCTAATGCGGGAAATGGCGAATAGTTTGAAAGAAAGAAATATATATATATATATATATATATATATATATATATATATATATAACATACAAAGCTCCATCAGCCAGGATCGAACCTGGGACCCCTTGTGCAAGAGGCAGGCTTGCTAACCGCTAGGCTAAGGGACTGTATAATAGGAAACAACTATTCGAAATACTAAGTACTCGAATACCCTTCGTCTCACTATGGTGAGCAACGGGGTCTATCGGTTGTTTCCAAACAGAACACATAGCCAGCTGAGAGCATTTTACCGAACCTGACTGTACAACGCGGAGTTATATGAATACGAATAAAGTGTATATGAACGCGCACCTTCATAGAACATACAAAGCTCCATCAGCCAGGTGATGGAGCTTTGAAGAATGTATGTGAGAAATACTTAGAAAAGCAAATGGATTTGTATGTACCATTTATGGATCTGGAGGAGGCATATGATAGAGTTGATAGAGATGCTTTGTGGAAGGTATTAAAAATACATGGTGTGGGAGGCAAGTTGTTAGAAGCAGTGAAAAGTTTTTATCGAGGATGTAAGGCATGTGTACGTGTAGGAAGAGAGGAAAGTGATTGGTTCTCAGTGAATGTAGGTTTGCGGCAGGGATGTGTGATGTCTCGTTGGTTGTTTATTTTGTTTATGGATGGGGTTGTTAGGGAGGTGAATGCAAGAGTTTTGGAAAGACGGACAAGTAAGCAGTCTGTTGTGGATGAGAGAGCTTGGGAAGTGAGTCAGTTGTTGTTCGCTGATGATACAGCACTAGTGGCTGATTCATGTGAGAAACTGCAGAAACTGGTGACGGAGTTTGGTAAAGTGTGTGAAAGAAGAAAGTTAAGAGTAAATGTGAATAAGAGCAAGGTTATTAGGTACAGTAGGGTTGAGGGTCAAGTCAATTGGGAGGTGAGTTTGAATGGAGAAAAACTGGGGGAAGTAAAGTGTTTTAGATATCTGGGAGTGGATCATGCAGCGGATGGAACCATGGAAGCAGAAGTGAATCATAGGGTGGGGGAGGGGGCGAAAATTCTGGCAGCCTTGAAGAATGTTTGGAAGTCGAAAACATTATCTCGGAGAGCAAAAATGGCTATGTTTGAAAAATAGTGCTTCCAGCACTGTTGTGGGGTAGCGAGGCGTGGGCTATGGATAGTGTTGTGCGCAGGAGGGTGGATGTGCTGGAAATGAGATGTTTCAGGACAATATGTGGTATTAGGTGGTTTGATCGAGTAAGTAATATAAGGGTAAGAGAGATGTGTGGAAATAAAAGGAGTGTGGTTGACAGAGCAGAAGAGGGTGTTTTGAAATGGTTTGGTGACATGGAGAGAATGAGTGAGGAAAGATTGATCAAGAGGATATATGTGTCAGAGGTGGAGGGAACAAGGAGAAGTGGGAGACGAAATTGGAGGTGGAAAGATGGAGTGAAAAAGATTTTGAGTGATCGGGGTCTGAACATGCATGAGGATGAAAGGCGTGCAAGGAATAGATTGATTGGAACGATGTGATATACCGGGGTCGACGTGCTGTCAATGGATTGAACCAGGACATGTGCAGCGTCTGGGGTAAACCATGGAAAGTTGTGTGGGGCCTGGATGTGGAAAGGGAGCTGTGGTTTCGGTGCATTATTACATGACAGCTAGAGACTGAGTGTGAACGAATGGGGCCTTTGTTGTCTTTTCCTAGCGCTACCTCGCACACATGAGGGCGGAGGGGGTTGTTATTCCATGTGTGGCGAGGTGGCGATGGGAATAAATAAAGGCAGACAGTATGAATTACGTACATGTGTATATATGTATATGTCTGTGTGTGTACATATATGTGTACATTGAGATGTATAGGTATGTATATTTGCATGTGTGGACGTGTATGTATATACATGTGTATGTGGGTGAATTGGGCCATTCTTTTGTCTGTTTTCTTGCGCTACCTCACTAACGCGGGAGATAGCGACAAAGCATAATGAATAAATAAATAAATATATATATTATTATTATAATTATTATTTCTTTCTTTCTTTCAAACTATTCGCCATTTCCCGCATTAGCGAGGTAGCGTTAAGAACAGAGGACTGGGCCTTTGAGGGAATACCCTCACCTGGGCCAATTCTCTGTTCCTTCTTTTGGAAAAAAAAAAAAAAAAAAAAAAAAAAAATTATTATTATTATTATTATTATTATTATTATTATTATTATTATTATTATTATTATTATCATCATCATCATTATTACTATTATTATTATTATTATTTCATTATTTTGCTTTGTCGCTGTCTCCCGCGTTAGCGAGGTAGCACAAGGAAACAAACGAAAGAATGGCCCAATCCACCCACATACACATGTATATACATACACGTCCACACATGCAAATATACATACCTATACATCTCAATGTAAACATATATATACACACACAGACATATACATATATACACATGTACATAATTCATACTGTCTGCCTTTATTTATTCCCATCGCCACCTCGCCCACACATGGAATAACATCCCCCTCCCCCCTCGTGTGCGAGGTAGCGCTAGGAAAAGACAACAAATGCCCCATTTGTTCACACTCAGTCTCTCGCTGTCATGTAATAATGCACCGAAACCACAGCTCCATTTCCACATCCAGGCCCCACACAACTTTCCATGGTTTACCCCAGACACTTCACATGCCCTAGTTCAATCCATTGACAGCACGTCAACCCCGGTATAGCACATCGTTCCAATTCACTCTATTCCTTGCACGCCTTTCACCCTCCTGCATGTTCAGGACCTGATCACTCAAAATCTTTTTCACTTCATCTTTCCACCTCCAATTTGGTTTCCCACCTCTCCTCGTTCCCTCCACCTCTGACACAAATATCCTCTTGGTCAATCTTTCCTCACTCATTCTTTCCATGTGACCAAACCATTTCAAAACACCCTATTCTGCTCTCTCAACCACACTCTTTTTATTACCAAACATCTCTCTTACCCTATTATTATTTACTCGATCAAACCATCTCACACCACATATTGTCCTCAAACATCTCATTTCCAGCACATCTACCCTCCTCCGCACAACTCTATCCATAGCCCACACCTCGCAACCATATAACATTTTGGAACCACTATTCCTTCACACATACCCATTTTTGCTTTCCGAGATAATGTTCTCGACTTCCAAACATTCTTCAACGCTTCCAGAACGTTTGGCCCATCTCCCACCCTATGATTCACTTCTGCTTCCATGGTTTCATTCACTGCCAAATCAACTCCCAGATATCTAAAACACTTTACTCCTCCAGTTTTTCTCCATTCACACTTACCTCCCAGTTGGCTTGTCCCTCAACCCTACTGTGCCTAACAACCTTGCTCTTACTCACATTTACTCTCAGCTTTCTTCTTTCACACACTTAACCAAACTCAGTCACCAACTTCTGCAGTGTCTCACATGAATCAGCCACCAGCGCTGTATCATCAGCGAACAACAACTGACTCACTTCCCAAGCTCTTTCATCCACAACAGACTACACACTTGCCCCTCTTTCCAAAACTCTTGTATTCACCTCCCTAACAACCCCATCCATAAACAAATTAAACAACCATCGAGATATCACACACCCCTGCCGCAAACCAACATTCACTGAGAACCAATCACTTTCCTCTCTTCCTACACGTACACATGCCTTACATCCTCGATAAAAACTTTTCACTGCTTTTAACAACTTGCCTCCCACACCATATATTCTTAATACCTTCCACAGAGCATCTCTATCAACTCTATCATAGGCCTTTTCCAGATCCATCAATGCTACATACAAATCCATTTGCTTTTCTAAGTATTTCTCACATACATTCTTCAAAGCAAACACCTGATCCACACATCCTCTACCACTTCTGAAACCACACTGCTCTTCTCCAACCTGATGCTCTGTACATGCCTTCACTCTCTCAATCAATACCCTCCCATATCATTTCCCAGGAATACTCAACAAACTTATACTTATGGAATTTGAGCACTCACTTCTATTCCCTTTGCCTTCGTAAAATGGCACTATGCAAGAATTTTGCCAATCATCAGGCACCTCACCATGAGTCATATATACACTGAATAACCTTACCAACCAGTCAACAATACAGTCACCCCCTGTTTTTTAATAAATTCCACTGCAATGCCATCCAAGCCCGCTGCTTTGCCGGTTTTCATCTTCTGCAAAGCTTTTACTACCTTTTCTCTGTTTACCAAATCATTTTCCCTAACCCTCTCACTCTGCACACCACCTCGACCAAAACACCATATATCTGCCACTCTATCATCAAACACATTCAATAAACCTTCAAAATACTCATTCCATCTCCTTCTCACATCACCACTACTTGTTATCACCTCCCAATTAGCCCCCTTCACTGAAGTTCCCATTTGTTCCCTTGTCTTACGCACTTTATTTACCTCCTTCCAAAACATCTTTTTATGCTCCCTAAAGTTTAATGATACTCTCTCACACCCAACTCTCATTTGTCCTCCTTTTCACCTCTTGCACCTTTCTCTTGACCTCCTGCCTCTTCCTTTTATACATCTCCCACTCATTTGCATTATTTCCCAGCAAAAATCGGCCAAATGCCTCTCTCTTCTCTTTCACTAATACTCTTACTTCTTCATCCCACCACTCACCACCCTTCCTAATCTGCCCACCTCCCACGCTTCTCATGTCAAAAGCATCTTTTGGGCAATCCATCACTGATTCCCTAAATACATCCCATTCCTCCCCCACTCCCGTTACGTCTTTTGTTCTCAGCTTTTTCCATTCTGTACTCATTCTCTCCTGGTACTTCCTCACACAAGTCTCCTTCCCAAGCTCAATTACTCTCACCACTCTCTTCACCCCAACATTCTCTCTTCTTTGCTGAAAACCCCTACAAATCTTCACCTTCACCTCCACAAGATAATGATCAGACATCCTTCCAGTTGCACCTCTTAGTACATTAACATCCAAAAGTCTCTCTTTCACACGCCTATCAATTAACACATAATCCAATAACGCTCTCTGGCCATCTCTCCTACTTAAATATGTATACTTATGTATATCTCTCTTTTAAACCTGGTATTCCCAATCACCAGTCCTTTTTCAGCACATAAATCTACAAGCTCTTCACCATTTCCATTTACAACACTGAATACCCTATGTACACCAATTATTCCCTCAACTGCCACATTACTCACCTTTGCATTCAAGTCCTCCATCACTATAACCCGGTCTCGTGCATCAAACTACTAACACATTCACTCAGCTGCTCCCAAAACACTTGCCTCTCATGATCCATCTTCTCATGCCCAGGTGCATATGCACCAATAATCACCCATCTCTCTCCATCAAGTTTCAGTTTTACCCATATCAATCTAGAGTTTACTTTCTTACACTCTCTCACATACTCCCACCACTCCTGTTTCAGGAGTACTGCTACTCCTTCCCTTGCTCTTGTCCTCTCACTAACCCTTGACTTTACTCCCAAGACATTCCCAAACCACTCTTCCCCTTTACCCTTGAGCTTCGTTTCACTCAGAGCGAAAACATCCAGGTTCCTTTCCTCAAACATACTACCTATCTCTCCTTTTTTCTCATCTTGATTACATGCACACACATTTAGACACCCCAATCTCAGCCTTCGAGAAGGATGAGCACTCCCCGCATGACTCTTTCTGCTGTTTACCCTTTTAGAAAGTTGAAATACAAGGCGAAAATCCTGGGAGCCTTGAAGAATGTGTAGAAGTCGAGAACATTATCTCGGAAAGCAAAAATGGCTATGTTTGAAGGAATAGTGGTTCCAACAATGTTGTAGGGATGCGAGGCGTGGGCTATGGATAGAGTTGTGCGCAGGAGGGTGGATGTGCTGGAAATGAGATGTTTGAGGACAATGTGTGGTGTGAGGTGGTTTGATCGAGTAAGTAATGAAAGGGTAAGAGAGATGTGTGGAAATAAAAAGAGTGTGGTTGAGAGAGCAGAAGAGGGTGTTTTGAAATGGGTTGGTCACATGGAGAGAATGAGTGAGGAAAGATTGACCAAGAGAATATATGTGTCAGAGGTGGAGGGAATGAGGAGAAGTGGGAGACCAAATTGAAGGTGGAAAGATAGAGTGAAAAAGATTTTGAGTGATCAGGGCCTGAACATGCAGGAGGGTGAAAGGCATGCAAGGAATAGAGTGAAATGGAACGATGTGGTATACCGGGGTCGACGTGCTGTCAATGGATTGAACCAGGGCATGTGAAGCGTCTGGGGTAAACCATGAAAAGTTCTGTGGGGCCTGGATGTGGAAAGGGAGCTGCGGTTTCGGTGCATTAGTACATGACAACTAGAGACTGAGTGTGAACGAATAGGGCCTTTGTTGTATTTTCCTAGCGCTACCTCGCACACATGAGAGGGGAGGGTGTTGTTATTCCATGTGTGGCGAGGTGGCGATGGGAATAAATAAAGGCAGACTATGAATTATTTACATGTGTATATATGTATATGTCTGTGTGTGTACATATATGTGTACATTGAGATGTATAAGTATATATGTTTGCGTGTGTGGACGTGTATGTATATACATGTGTATGTGGGTGGGTTGGGCCATTCTTTCGTCTGTTTCCTTGCGCTACCTCGCTAACGCGGGAGACAGCGACAAAGCAAAATAAATAAAAAGATATTCATTATGCTTAATCGCCGTCTCCCGTGTTAGCGAGGTAGCACAAGGAAACAGACAAGGAATGGCCCACATACATATGTATATACACATGTATATACATAAACGCCCACACATGCATATATACATATATTTCAACGCATACATACATATACATACACAGACATATACATAAATACCCATGTACATATTCATACGTGCTGCCTTCATGCATTCCCATCGCCACCCTGCCACACATCTAACACCATCCCCCCTCCAGAGAGGTATCACTAGGAAAAGATAAAAAAAGGCCACATTTGTTCACACTCAGCCCTCAGCTGTCATGTGTAATGCACCAAAACCACAGTTCCCTTTCCACATCCACGCCCCACAGACCTTTCCATGATTTACCCCTGATGCTTCACGTGCTCTGGTTCAATCCAATGACAGCACGTCAACCCCGGGATACCACATCATTCCAATTCACTCTATTCTTTGAAAGAGGCTCACTCTCCTGTAGTTCAGGCCTAGATCACTCAAAATTTTTTCACCCCATCCTTCCACCTCCAATTCGGTCTTCTGCTTCTCCTTCACCCCTAGCACATATATCCTTTTTGTCAATCTTTCCTCACTCATTCTCTTCATATGTCCAAACCATTTCAACACACGCTCTCGTGCTTTTTCAGCCACACTTTAAATTTGTGGATGAAAGGGACTGGGAAACTGAATCAGTAGTTTTCGCTGATGATACAGCACTAGTGGCTGATTGAAGTGAGAAACTGCAGAACATGGGGACTGAGTTTGGTAAAGTGAGTGAAAGGAGAGAATTTAGAGTAAATGTGAATAAGAGCAAGGTTATTAGGCACAGTAGAGTTGAGGGATAAGTTAACTGGGAGGTAAGTTTGAATGGAGAAAAACTGGAGGAAGTGAAGTGTTTTAGATATCTGGGAATGGAACTATGGAAGCGGAAGTAAGTCACAGGGTGGAGGAGGGAGCGAAGGTCCTGGGAGCGTTGAAGAATGTGTGGAAGTCGAGAACATTATCTCGGAGAGCAAAAATGGGTATGTTTGAAGGAATAGTGGTTCCAACAATGTTGTATGGTTGGGGGCTTAGTGTGGACAAATGTGGCCTTCTTTTTATCTTTTCCTGGTGGTACCTCTCTGGAGGGGGGGTGCTGTTTCATGTGTGGCAAGGTGGCGATGGGAATGCATGAAAGAGGGTGGATGTGTTGGAAATGAAAGGTTTGAGGACAATATGTGGTGTGAGGTGGTTTGATTAAGCAATGAAAGGGTAAGAGAGATGGGTAGTAATAAAGTGTGTGGTTGAGAGAGTAGAAGAGGGTGTGTTGAAAAGGTTTGGACACATGGAGAGAATGAGTGAGGAAATATTCACAAAGAGGATATAAATGTCAGAGATGGAGGGAAGATGGAGAAGCAGGGGACCAAATTAGAGGTGGAAGGATGGAGTGAAAAAGATTTTGAGCAATCAGGGCCTAAACATAAAGGAAGGTGAAAGGAGCACAAGGAATAGAGTGATTTGGAATGATATGGTAAACTGGGATTGACGTGCTGTCAGTGGACTGAACCAGGGCATGTGAAGCGTCTGGGGTAAACTAAGGAAAGGCACGTGGGGCCTGGAAAAAGAAGCAGTGGTTTCAGTGCATTACACATGACAGCTAGAGACTGAATGCAAATGAATATGGCCCTCAATGTCTTTCCCTGGCGCTACCTCGCTGAAGTGAGGGGGGCTGATGCTATTTCCTTTGTGGCTGGTAGTGACCTGTAGTGATGGGAATGGATGAAGAAAACAAGTATGAATATATATATATATATATATATATATATATATATATATATATATATATATATATATATATATATATATATATATATATATATATATATATATATATATATGTATATATATATATATATATATATATATATATATACATGTGTGTGTGTGTGTATGGTCTGTGTATGTATATGTATGTATACACTGATATGTATATGTATATATATATATATATATATATATATATATATATATATATATATATATATATATATATATATATATATATATATATATTCTCTCTCTCTTTATAAGGGAGAAAGAATACTTCCCACGTATTCCCTGCGTGTCGTAGAAGGCGACTAAAAGGGGAGGGAGCGGGGGGCTGGAAATCCTCCTCTCTTTTTTTTTTTCCAAAAGAAGGAACAGAGAAGGGAGCCAGGTGAGGATATTCCCTCAAAGGCCCAGTCCTCTGTTCTTAATGCTACCTCGCTAATGCGGGAAATGGCGAATAGTATGGAAAAAAAAAAAAAAATATATATATATATATATATATATATATATATATATATATATATATATATATATATATATATATATATATATATATATATATATATATATATATATATATATATATATATATATATATATATATATGTGCTTCTAACAACTTTCCTCCCACACCATATATTCTTAATACCTTCCACAGAGCATCTCTATCAACTCTATCATATGCCTTCTACAGATCCATAAATGCTACATACAAATCCATTTGCTTTTCTAAGTATTTCTCACATACATTCTTCAAAGCAAACACCTGATCCACACATCCTCTACCACTTCTGAAACCACACTGCTCTTCCCCAATCTGATGCTCTGTACATGCCTTCACCCTCTCAATCAATACCCTCCCATATAATTTATCAGGAATACTCAACAAACTTATACCTCTGTAATTTGAGCACTCACTCTTATCCCCTTTGCCTTTGTACAATGGCACTATGCACGCATTCCGCCAATCCTCAGGCACCTCACCATGAGTCATACATACATTAAATAACCTTACCAACCAGTCAACAATACAGTCACCCCCTTTTTTAATAAATTCCACTGCAATACCATCCAAACCTGCTGCCTTGCCGGCTTTCATCTTCCGCAAAGCTTTCACTACCTCTTCTCTGTTTACCAAATCATTTTCCCTAACCCTTTCACTTTGCACACCACCTCGACCAAAACACCCTATATCTGTCACTCTATCAGTGAAAAGTTTTTATCGAGGATGTAAGGCATGTGTACGTGTAGGAAGAGAGGAAAGTGATTGGTTCTCAGTGAATGTAGGTTTGCGGCAGGGGTGTGTGATGTCTCCATGGTTGTTTAATTTGTTTATGGATGGGGTTGTTAGGGAGGTAAATGCAAGAGTTTTGGAAAGAGGGGCAAGTATGAAGTCTGTTGGGGATGAGAGAGCTTGGGAAGTGAGTCAGTTGTTGTTCGCTGATGATACAGCGCTGGTGGCTGATTCATGTGAGAAACTGCAGAAGCTGGTGACTGAGTTTGGTAGTGTGTGGAAGAAGAAAGTTAAGAGTAAATGTGAATAAGAGCAAGGTTATTAGGTACAGTAGGGTTGAGGGTCAAGTCAATTGGGAGGTGAGTTTGAATGGAGAAAAACTGGAGGAAGTGAAGTGTTTTAGATATCTGGGAGTGGATCTGGCAGCGGATGGAACCATGGAAGCGGAAGTGGATCATAGGGTGGGGGAGGGGGCGAAAATTCTGGGGGCCTTGAAGAATGTGTGGAAGTCGAGAACATTATCTCGGAAAGCAAAAATGGGTATGTTTGAAGGAATAGTGGTTCCAACAATGTTGTATGGTTGCTAGGCGTGGGCTATGGATAGAGTTGTGCGCAGGAGGATGGATGTGCTGGAAATGAGATGTTTGAGGACAATGTGTGGTGTGAGGTGGTTTGATCGAGTGAGTAACGTAAGGGTAAGAGAGATGTGTGGAAATAAAAAGAGCGTGGTTGAGAGAGCAGAAGAGGGTGTTTTGAAGTGGTTTTGGCACATGGAGAGGATGAGTGAGGAAAGATTGACCAAGAGGATATATGTGTCGGAGGTGGAGGGAACAAGGAGAAGAGGGAGACCAAATTGGAGGTGGAAAGATGGAGTGAAAAAGATTTTGTGTGATCGGGGCCTGAACATGCAGGAGGGTGAAAGGAGGGCAAGGAATAGAGTGAATTGGAGCGATGTGGTATACCGGGGTTGACGTGCTGTCAGTGGATTGAATCAAGGCATGTGAAGCGTCTGGGGTAAGCCATGGAAAGCTGTGTAGGTATGTATATTTGCGTGTGTGGACGTATGTATATACATGTGTATGGGGGGGTTTGGGCCATTTCTTTCGTCTGTTTCCTTGCGCTACCTCGCAAACGCGGGAGACAGCGACAAAGTATAATAAAAATATAAAAATATATATGTGCGTGTATGGGCGTTTATGTATATATATGTGTATGTGAGTGGTTAGGCCATTCTTCATCTGTTTCCTTAAGCTACCTCGCCGATGCACAAAGCGACTAAGTATAACAAAAAGAATTATAAAAAAATGTATATATCCATTTTACATAATCGCCATTCTCCGTGTCAACAAGGAAACATGAAAAATGGCCCAACCCCTCCTTTACACATACACACACACACACACACACGTATATATATATATATATATATATATATATATATATATATATATATATATATATATATATATATATATATATATATATATCATAAAACATACAAACCTCCAACATCCAGGATCGAACCTGGGACCCCTTGTGCAAGAGGCAGGCATGCTAACCGCTAGGCTAAGGGACTGTATAATAGGAAACAACTATTCGAAATACTAAGTACTCGAATACCCTTCGTCTCACAATGGTGAGCAACGGGGTCTATCGGTTGTTTCCGAACCTAACCTAACTGTACAACGCGGAGTTATATGGAGTTATATAACTCCGCGTTGTACAGTTAGGTTCGGTAAAACGCTATCAGCTGGCTATGTGTTCTGTTCGGAAATAACCGATAGACCCCGTTGCTCATCATTGTGAGACGATGGGTATTCGAGTACTTAGTATTTCGAATAGTTGTTTCCTATTATACAGTCCTTTAGCCTAGCGGTTAGCATGCCTGCCTCTTGCACAAGGGGTCCCAGGTTCGATCCTGGCTGTTGGGGAGGTTTGTATGTTCTATGAAGGTGCGCGTTCATATACACTTTATTCATATGTATATATATATATATATATATATATATATATATATATATATATATATATATATATATATATATATATATATATATGAATAAGAGCAAGGTTATTAGGTACAGTAGGGTTGAGGGTCAAGTCAATTGGAAGGTAAGTTTGAATGGAGAAAAACTGGAGGAAGTAAAGTGTTTTAGATATCTGGGAGTGGATCTGGCAGCGGATGGAACCATGGAAGCGGAAGTGAATCATAGGGTGGGGGAGGGGGCGAAAATCCTGGGAGCCTTGAAGAATGTTTGGAAGTCGAGAACATTATCTCCGAAAGCAAAAATGGCTATGTTTGAAGGAATAGTGGTTCCAACAATGTTGTATGGTTGCGAGGCGTTGGCTATGGATACAGTTGTGCGCAGGAGGATGGATGTGCTGGAAATGAGATGCTTGAGGACAATATGTGGTGTGAAGTGGCTTGATCGAGTAAGTACTGTAAGGGTAAGAGAGATGTGTGGAAATAAAAAGAGCGTGGTTGAGAGAGCAGAAGAGGGTGTTTTGAAATGGTTTGGGCAGATGGAGAGAATGAGTGAGGAAAGATTGACCAAGAGGATATATGTGTCGGAGGTGAAGGGAACGAGGAGAAGTGGGAGACCAAATTGGAGGTGGAAAGATGGAGTGAAAAAGATTTTGAGTGATCGGGGCCTGAACACGCAGGAGGGTGAAAGGCGGGCTAGGAATAGAGTGAACTGGATCGATGTGGTATACCGGGGTCGACGTGCTGTCAATGGATTGAATCAAGGCATGTGAAGCGTCTGGGGTAAACCATGGAAAGTTGTGTGGGGCCTGGATGTGGAAAGGGAGCTGTGTTTTCGGGCATTATCACATGACAGCTAGAGACTGAGTGTGAACGAATGGGGCCTTTGTTGTCTTTTCCTAGCGCTACCTTGCACACATGAGGGGGAGGGGGATGTTATTCCATGTGTGGCGAGGTGGCGATGGGAATAAATAAAGGCAGACAGTATGAATTATGTACATGTGTATATATGTATATGTCTGTGTGTGTGTATGTATGTGTATATTGAGATGTATAGGTATGTATATTTGCGTGTGTGGACGTGTATGTATATACATGTGTATGGGGGTGGGTTGGGCCATTTATTTCATCTGTCTCATTGCGCTGCCTCGCAAACGCGGGAAACAGCGACAAAGCAAAAAAAATATAAAATATATATATATATATATATATATATATATATATATATATATATATATATATATATATATATATATATATATATATATATATACAAAAATGCCCACATAAGCACATATACATACATATACATATCAACATATACATACACATATGCAGACATTACATACATACACAGGTACATTTTCATAATTGCTTGCCTTCATCCATTTCTGACACTACTCTGACACAACAGAAAAAAGACAGAAAGGTAGAGTAATAGGAGTTGTTAGTGATGCCCGAAGCTGAAGACCAGAAAGACCTGTCAGTGGATGATGAGGAGAGGCTATTGCACTTCCTCTGAATGAAGGAACTTTTTGCAGACATTCATAAATGCTAATTGTGAAGCAGAAGAAAGAGAGTTTTTCCAAGCTCAATATGCCTGATCCATTGCCTGAATGGCCTCAGAAGAGGAATGGTTAAACTATGAACTGGAAGAAAAGGTCGTTTAGGAAGAAAGGAGAAAAGTTTCCATTCCCACAACAATAACATCTGCTATGCATTTGACATAAGTATCACCACATAAAAGACAGTACTTTACCCCAAGGAAAGTCAGAGAAGAATTTTCCAATCAGCTTGAGGAACCAATAAAGGCTGAGCAAACCTAATCCAAAAATATGAAAACAAAATATACCAAAATCCAAAACTTTTTGAGTGGCAATATGAAGTCACAAGTGGAAAATTCCACACCTAAACATATCATTTTTTCACTGTATGTATCATATATCATATTATAATATATTATATGATATCAAATTATATCATATTATATCATACTTAATCGATGTTTCCTGCTCAGCAAGACAGAAAACAGATGAAGAATGGCTCATCCACTCATACTAACACACACACACACACACACACACACACACACACACACACACACACACACACACATACATAAATGTAAGTTTGAAGGAATAGTGGTTCCAACAATGTTATATGGTTGCGAGGCCTGGGCTATAGATATTGTTTTGCGGAGGAGGGTGGATGTGCTGGAAATGAGATGTTTGAGGACAATATGTGGTGTGAGGTGGTTTGATCGTGTAAGTAATGTAAGGGTAAGAGAGATGTGTGGTAATAAAAAGAGTGTGGTTGAGAGAGCAGAAGAGGGTGTTTTGAAATGGTTTGGTCACATGGAGAGAATGAGTGAGGAAAGATTGACCAAGAGGATATATGTGTCGGAGGTGGTGGGAACAAGGAGAAGTCGGAGACCAAATTGGAGGTGGAAAGATGGAGTGAAAAAGATTTTGAGTGATCGAAGCCTGAACATGCAGGAGGGTGAAAGGCGTGCAAGGAAGAGTGTGAATTGGAACGATGTGGTATACCGGGGTCGACGTGCTGTCAATGGATTGAACCAGGGCATGTGAAGTGTCTGAGGTAAACCCTCGAAAGTTTCGAGCGGCCTGGATGTGGAAAGGGAGCTGTGTTTTCGGTGCATTATACATGATGGCTAGAGACTGAGTGTGAACGAATATGACCTTTGTTGTCTTTTCCAAGCGCTACCTCGCGCACATGAGGAGGTTGTCATTTCATGTGTGGCGGAAGACGACGGGAATGAATAAGGGCAGACAGTATGAATTATGTACATGTGAATACATATATATGTCTGTGTGTGTATATATATTTATACGTTGAGATGTATAGGTATGTATATTTGCATGTGTGGACGTGTATGTATATACATGTGTATGTGGGTGGGTTGGGCCATTCTTTCGTCTGTTTCCTTGCGCTACCTCGCTAACAGGGGAGACAGTGACAAAGTAAAATTATAATAATAAAAAAAATGTTGAGATGTATGGGTTTGTATATGTGTATGTGTGGACATGTATGTACATACATGAGTATGTGGGTGGGTTGGGCCATTCTTTCGTCTGTTTCCTTGTGCTAACCCAGGAGACAGCGACAAAGTAAAACAATAATGAAAAAAAAAACGTAGAGATGTATGGGTATGTATATGTGCGTGTGTAGACGTGTATGTATATACATGTGTATGTGGGTGGATTGGGCCATTCTTTCGTCTCTTTCCTTGCGCTACCTGGCTAACGGGGGAGACAGCGACAAAGTAAAATAATAATAATAAAAAAAACGTTGAGATGCATAGGTATGTATATGTGCGTTTGTGGACGTGTCCCAACCCACCCACATACATGTGTATGTGGGTGGGTTGGGCCATTCTATCGTCTGTTTCCTTGCGCTACCACGATAAGACTGGAGAGAGCGACAAAGTAAAATAATAACATTAAAAATGACGTTGAGATGTATAGGTATGTATATGTGCGTGTGTGGACATGTATATATACATGTTCATGTGTATGTGGGTGGGTTGAGCCATTCTATTGTCTGTTTCCTTGCGCTACCGCGCTAACACGGGAGACAGTGACAAAGTATATTAAAGTAAACAAATACATATTTATGTATTTATTATCCTTGATCGCTGCCTTCCGCGTCAGCAAGATAGCGCAAGTAAACAGACGAAAGAATGGCCCAACCCACCCACATACACATGTATATACATACAGGTCCACACACGCAAATATACATACCTATATATTTCAAAATATACATATATATATATATATATACATACACAGACATACACATATGCACATGTACATAACTCATACTTACTGCCTTTATTCATTCCTATGGCCACCACGCCACACATAAAATGACAATCCCCTCCCCCCAGCATACGCGCGAGGTATCGCTAGAAAAAGACAACAAAGGCCACATTCGTTCACACTCAGACTCTACCTATCATGTATAATGCACCGAAACCACAGCTCCCTTTCCACATCAAGGCCCCACAAAAATTTTCATAGTTCACCCCAGACACTTCATATACCCTGGTTCAATCTATTAACAGCACGTCGACCTCGGTACACCACATCGTTTCAATTTACTCTATTCCTTTCACGCCTTTCATCCTCCTGCAGGTTCAGGCCCCAATCACTCAAAATCTTCTTCACTCCATCTTTCTCAATTTCGTCTCCCACTTCTCCTCATTCCCTCTATTTCTGAGACATATATCCTCTTTATCAATCTTTCTTCGCTCATTCTATCCATGTGACCAAACCACTTCAAAACACCCTCTTCTCCTCTCTCATCCACATTCTTATTATTACCACACATCTCTCTTACCCTTTCATTACTTACTCGATCAAACCACCTCACACCACATATTGTCATCAAACATCTCATTTCCAGCACATCCACCCTCCTGCGCACAACTCTATCTATAGCCCATGTCTCGCAACCATAAAACATTGTTGGAACCACTATTCCTTAAAACATACCCATTTTTGCTTTCTGAGATAATGTTCTCGCCTTCCACACATTTTTCAACGCTCCCAGAACTTTCGTTCCCTCCCCCACCCTGTGACTCAATTCCACTTACATGGTTCCATCCACTGCCAAATCCACTCCCAGATATCTACAACACTTCACTTCCTCCAGTTTTTCTCCATTCAAACTCACCTCCCAATTGACTTGACCCTCAACCCTACGGTACCTAATAACCTTGCTCTTATTCAGATCTACTCTCAGCTTTTTTCTTTCACACACTTCACCAAACTCAGTCACCAGCTTCTGCAGTTTCTCACATGAATCAGCCACCAGCGTTGTATCATCAGCAAACAACAACTGACTCACTTCCCAAGCTCTGTCATCCACAACAGACTGCATACTTGCCCCTCTCTCTAAAACTCTTGCATTCACCTCCCTAACAACTCCATCCATAAACAAATTAAACAACCATCGAGACATCATGCACCCCTGCCGCAAACCAACATCCACTGAAAACCAATCACTTTCCTCTCTTCCCACTCGCAAACATGCCTTACATCCTTGATAAAAACTTTTCGCTGCTTCTAACAACTTGCCTCCCACACCATATATTCTTAATACCTTCCACAGAGCATCTCTATCAACTCTATCATATACCTTCTCCAGATCCATTATGCTACATACAAATCCATTTGCTTTTCTAAGTATTTCTCACATACATTCTTCAAAGCAAACACCTGATTCACACATCCTCAACATCTTCTGAAACCACACTGCTCTTCCCCAGTCTGATGCTCTGTACATGCCTTCACCCTCTCAATCAATACCCTCCCATATAATTTACCAGGAATACTCAACAAACTTATACCTCTGTAATTTGAGCACTCACTTTTATCCACTTTGCCTTTGTACAATGGCACTATGCAAACATTCCGCCAATCCTCAGGCACCTCACCATGAGTCATACATACATTAAATAACCTTACCAACCAGTCAACAATACAGTCACCCCCCCCCCCCCCCTTTTTTAATAAATTCCACTGCAATACCATCCAGACCATGAGGGGGAGGGGGATGGTATTCCATTTGTGGCGAGGTGGCGATGGGAATGAATAAAGGCAGACAGTGTGAATTGTGTGCATGGGTATATATGTATGTGTCTGTGTCTGTATATATATATATGTGTACATTGAGATGTATAGGTATGTATATTTGTGTGTGTGGACGTGTATGTATATACATGTGTATGGGGGCGGGTTGGGCCATTTCTTTCGTCTGTTTCCTTGCGCTACCTCGCAAACGCGGGAGACAGCGACAATATATATATATATATATATATATATATATATATATATATATATATATATATATATATATATATATATATATATAATCCCTTGGGATAGGGGAGAAAGAATACTTCCCACGTATTCCCTACGTGTCGTAGAAGGCGACTAAAAGGGAAGGGAGCGGGGGGCTGGAAATCCTCCCCTCTTGTTTTTTTTTTTTTTTTGTAATTTCCCAAAAGAAGGGACAGAGAAGGGGGCCAGGTGAGGATATTCCCTCAAAGGTCCAGTCCTCTGTTCTTAATGCAACCTCGCTAATGCGGGAGATGGCGAATAGTATGAAAAAAAAATATATATATATATATATATATTGATTTCTTTGCTAACTTTAGAGCTTTATCAATGAAAGATCTTGGGTACTTTAACTTGGATCGAATAGAATATATCTTCTCAAACGCATCCTCAATAAACTCTGGACTGCAAATACGTAATGCCCTACGGAACTTAGATTGAAATGATGATAATTTAACTCTGTTATGTTGAGATGAGTAATAATGGATATATGAGAATACATTGGTGGGTTTTCTGTATATGCTAAACTTAAACTTGTTTTCTTGCCTATGGATCATGCAATCTAAAAATGGTAGCATACCGTTATTTTCATTTTCTACAGTAAATTTGATTAAGTAAGGGGAGAAAAATTTGTAAACTTTCATTTGTTGGCCAAACACAAAGAACATCATCTACATACCTAAACCAAATTGCATTAGAAGGTAAGATATCCTTTAGTAATTTTATTTCAAAAAATTCCATATAAAGATTACTTAGTACAGGTGGAAGAGGGTTACCCATTGCCATACCAAATTTTTGAGCATAATAATCTCCATTAAATTGAAATACACAGTCTTTTATACACAATTTTATCAGTTCAATGATATTAGACTTTGAAACATAAATGAATATCATCCAAGACATCAAATAAATATTCTAAAAGGTCATCAACTGGAACTTTAGTGAAAAGTGAGGAAACATCAAAGCTAACTAGTTTAAAATCAAAATTGATATTGATATTGTATAGCTTGTTGACTAAATCTACATTGTTCATGATATTAGAATTTTATACCTCACCCACTAAAGGGCTTAATAAGGAAACTAACCATTTTGACAATTTATATGTGATGGAGCCTACTGAACTAACTATAGGTCTTGCTGGAAAATTCTGTTAATGTGTTTTGATAAGTCCATACATATATGGCAATGAAGGGGACAAAGATGACAAACTTTTGATAAGAGAAATGTTACTTTTCAATGACAACTTCATTTCTTTATTGAAATGAGAATTAACTGCTTCTAAGGGATTTTTACTAAGTTTAGAATATGTTGTGTTATCATTTAGAAGATCATTCATTTTACATAAATAGTTACTTTTGTCGAAAATCACAACAGAGTTAGACTTTTATCTGCTTTTGTGGTATGTATATCCTTGTCTTTTTTTAAGGTGTTAATAGCTCTTATGAATCTTTTAGGGCAATTAGCTACCACTGGTTTTGACAAACTGGCAGATACTAAACCCTTACAGATATTAATATCATCATTACTTAAATTACTGTATTTTTCTAAATTACAAAAAGACTTTGTGACATCAACACAGCTGGCTTCTCTGTTAGAGCACACAAAACTTAAACCATAGCCTAATGCACATTAGGAATCTTTATCTAGTTGTTTATTAGACAGGTTTACCACAAAAGATGGGTTTGTGCTCTTGGTCCAGCAAAGGAATCATTTTATAGTGTTGAGCCCAAACCTCCCATTGACACCTAGAATCTTTTAGTTCTCCATTTTAATAATAATTTCACTTTGCTTCCCATGTTGCTTAAACCCTTTAATGTAAATGTTGCCTTTAGCAACAATAATACTATAAAGAATATCTTAATCAGGAATTCACCAGAAAATTCTCTTGGATACAGCTAATGATACAGCGCTGGTGGCTGATTCATGTGAGAAACTGCAGAAGCTGGTGACTGAGTTTGGTAAAGTGTGTGGTAGAAGAAAGTTAAGAGTAAATGTGAATAAGAGCAAGGTTATTAGGTACAGTAGGGTTGAGGGTCAAGTCAATTGGGAGGTGAGTTTGAATGGAGAAAAACTGGAGGAAGTGAAGTGTTTTAGATATCTGGGAGTGGATCTGGCAGCGGATGGAACCATGGAAGCGGAAGTGGATCATAGGGTGGGGGAGGGGGCGAAAATTCTGGGGGCCTTGAAGAATGTGTGGAAGTCGAGAACATTATCTCGGAAAGCAAAAATGGGTATGTTTGAAGGAATAGTGGTTCCAACAATGTTGTATGGTTGCGAGGCGTGGGCTATGGATAGAGTTGTGCGCAGGAGGATGGATGTGCTGGAAATGAGATGTTTGAGGACAATGTGTGGTGTGAGGTGGTTTGATCGAGTGAGTAACGTAAGGGTAAGAGAGATGTGTGGAAATAAAAAGAGCGTGGTTGAGAGAGCAGAAGAGGGTGTTTTGAAGTGGTTTGGGCACATGGAGAGAATGAGTGAGGAAAGATTGACCAAGAGGATATATGTGTCGGAGGTGGAGGGAACGAGGAGAAGAGGGAGACCAAATTGGAGGTGGAAAGATGGAGTGAAAAAGATTTTGTGTGATCGGGGCCTGAACATGCAGGAGGGTGAAAGGAGAGCAAGGAATAGAGTGAATTGGAGCGATGTGGTATACCGGGGTTGACGTGCTGTCAGTGGATTGAATCAAGGCATGTGAAGCGTCTGGGGTAAACCATGGAAAGCTGTGTAGGTATGTATATTTGCGTGTGTGGACGTATGTATATACATGTGTATGGGGGGGGGCCATTTCTTTCGTCTGTTTCCTTGCG
>NC_092233.1:46659081-46664822 GCF_036320965.1 Panulirus ornatus
GTCTCTTTCATTGAATGAGGGAGAATACTATCGTATCTCCATCATTTTGTTTGATGTGTAGAGGGGAGAATTGTGTGGTAATCATCATCTTTTCTTTGATGTTGTCGAGGGAGAACATTCTTTATCGCTATTCAATTATCTGATGTTTTGAGGGGAACGGTCTATTCCTGCTTCATTATCTTTTCATATGTTGATGGAGGACAGTCTACTACCTCCAATATTATCGTTAATGTCTTGAAGGAAAACATTCTGCTACCTCCATTATTATCTTAGATGTGTTGAAGGAAAACATTCTGCTACCTCCATCACCTTTCATATGTTCAGGGAGAACAGTTTGGTACCTCTATCATTATATTTCATGTGTGGAGGGTGAATAGTCTGCTACCTCCCTCATCTTTAATGTGTTGAGAGAGAAAAGTGGGGTAGCTCCATCATTATCTTTCATGTGGAGTGTGAGAACAGTCTGCTACTTCCATATTAATCTTTGATGTGTTGAGGGAGAACAGTCTGCTACCTCCATCATTATCTTTCATGTGTTGACGGAGACCAGTATAGTACTTCTATCATTATCTTTGATGTGTTCAGGGAGAACAGTATGGTACCATCATCATTATTTTTGATGTGTTGAGGGAGAACAGTCAGATACCTACATCATTTTCTTTGATGCATTAAGGAAGGACTGTGTGGTACCTCCATCATTATCTTTCATGCATTGAGGAACAGTGTGCTACCTCCATCATTATCTTTGATGTGTTGAGGGAGAACAGTGTGGTAACTCCATCATTATCTTTAATGTGTTGAGGGAGAACAGTGTGGTAACTCCATCATTATCTTTAATGTGTTGAGGGAGAACATTGTGCTACTCTTATCATCATCTTTAATGTGTTGAGGGAGAACAGTGTGGTAACTCCATCATTATCTTTAATGTGTTGAGGGAGAACAGTGTGGTACCTCCATCATTATCTTTGATATGTTGAGAAAGAACAGTGTGCGACCTCCATCACTATCTTTGATGTATTGACGGAAAACAGTGTGGTACCTCCATCATTATCTTTTATGTGTTGATGGAGAACACTGTAGTACCTCCCACATTACCTTTCATGTGTTGAGAGAGAGCAGTCTGCTACCTCCATCATTGTTTTTGATGTGTTGATGGAGAGTATTTTGGTACATACATCATTTTCTTTGTTGTCTTGAGGGAGAACAGTATGGTACCTCCATCATTATTTTGATGGTTTGAGGGAGACAGTGTAATACCTCCATCATTGACTTTGATGTGTTAAGGGACAATAGTGTGGTACCTCCATCAATGTCTTTTATGTGTTGAGGGAGAACAGTGTTATACCTCTATTATTGACTTTGATATGTTGAGGGACAATGGAGTGGTACCTCCATCATTGTCTTTTATGTATTGAGGGAGAATAGTATCGTACCTCCATCATTATCTTTGATGTGTTGAGGGAGAATTGTGTGGTAACATCATCTTTATCTTTGATGTGTCGAGGGAGAACATTCTGTTATCGCTATCATTATCTGATGTTTTGAGGGAGAACGGTCTACTACCTGCATCATTATCTTTCATATGTTGATGGAGAACAGTCTGCTACCTCCATCATTATCGTTGATGTGTTGAAGGAAAACATTCTGCTACCTCCATTATTATCTTAGATGTGATGAGGGAAAACATTCCGCTACCTCCATCATCTTTCGTATGTTCAGGGAGAACAGTTTGGTACCTCTATCATTATATTTCATGTGTGGAGTGAGAACAGTCTGCTACCTCCATTATTATCGTTGATGTGTTGAAGGAAAACATTCTGCTACCTCCATTATTATCTTACATGAGTTGAGGGAAAACATTCCGCTACCTCCATCATCTTTCATAAGTTCAGGGAGAACGGTTTGGTACCTCTATCATTATATTTCATGTGTTGAGGGAGAACAGTCTGCTGCCAACATTATTATCTTTGATGTGGTGAGGAAGAACTGTGTAGTACCTCCATCATTCATGTGATGTGGGAGAACAGTCTGCTACCTCCAACATTATCTTTGATGTGTTGAGTGAGAACAGTATCGTACCTCCATCATTATTTTTGAATTAGTGAGGGAAGACAGTCTGCTACCTCCATCATTATGTTTGATGTGTTGAGGGAGAACCTCGATCAGTATCATTGATGGGTTGAGGAAGAAGTGTGGTACCTCCACCCTTATTTTGTATATGTTAAAGGAAAACAGTCTGTTACCATCATCATTATCTTTGATGTTTTCAGGGAGAACAGTGTGGTACCTCCATCATTATATTTGATGTGTTGAGGGATAACAGTATGCTACCTCCATCATTACCTTTGATATGTTGAGGGATAACAGTCTGTTATCTCTATCATTATCTGATGAGTTGAGGGAGACCGGTCTACTAACTGTCTCATTACCTTTCATATGTTGAGGGAGAACAGTCTGCTACCTCCATCATTATCGTTGATGTGTTGAAGGAAAACATTCTGCTGCCTCCATTATTATCTTAGATGTGTTGAGGGAAAACATTCCGCTACCTCCATCATCTTTCATATGTTCAGGGAGAACAGTTTGGTACCTCTATCATTATATTTCATGTTTGGAGGGAGAACAGTCTGCAACCTCTATCATAATCTTTTATATGTTGAGGGAGAACAGTGTGGTTGCTGCATCATTATCTGTCATGTGATGTGGGAGAACAATCTGCTATTTCCATGATTATCTTTGAGATGTTGAGGGAGAACAGTCTGCTACCTCCATCATTATCTTTGGTGTGTTGAGGAAGAAATTTGTGGTACCTCCATATTATCTTTAATGTTTTGACGAACAGTCTGCTACCTCCATCATTATCTTTGATGTGTTGAGTGAGAACAGTGTGGTAACTCCATCTTTATCTTTGATGTGTTGAGGGAGTACAGTCTGCTACCAACATTATTATCTTTGATGTGTTGAGGAAGAACTGTGTGGTACCTCCATCATTATCTTTAATGTACTGAGAACAGTCTACTACCTCCAACATTATCTTTGATGTGTTGAGTGAGAACAGTATAGTACCTCCATCATTATTTTTGAATTAGTGAGGGAAAACAGTCTGCTACCTCCATCATTATGTTTGATGTGTTGAAGGAGAACCTCGATCATTATCATTGATGAGTCGAGGAAGAAGTGTGGTACCTCCACCCTTATTTTGTATATGTTCAAGGAAAACAGTCTGTTACCATCATCATTATCTTTGATGTTTTGAGGGAGAACAGTATGGTACCTCCATCATTATATCTAATGTGTTGAGGGATAATAGTCTGCTACCTCCATCATTATCTTTGATGTGTTGAGGGTGAATAGTCTGCTACCTCCCTCATCTTTGATGTGTTGAGAGAGAAAAGTGAGGTAGCTCCATCATTATCTTTCATGTTGTGTGTGAGAACAGTCTGCTACTTCCATATTTATCTTTCATGTGTTCAGGGAGAACAGTGTGGTACCTCCATCATTATATTTGATGTGTTCAGGGATAACAGTCTGCTACCTCCATCATTATCTTTGATGTGTTGAGGGAGAACAGTCTGTTATCTCTATCATTATCTTATGTGTTGACGGAGAACGGTCTACTAACTCCTCATTACCTTTCATATGTTGAGGGAGAACAGTCTGCTACCTCCATCATTATCGTTGATGTGTTGAAGGAAATCATTCTGCTGCCTCCATTATTATCTTAGATGTGTTGAGGGAAAACATTCTGCTACCTCCATCATCTTTCATATGTTCAGGGAGAACAGTTTGGTACCTCTATCATTATCTTTCATGTGTTGAGGGAGAACAGTCTGCTACCTCTATCATAATCTTTTATATGTTGAGGGAGCACAGCATGGTAGCTGCATCATTATCTTTCATGTGATGTGGGAGAACAGTCTGCTATTTCCATGATTATCTTTGAGATGTTGAGGGAGAACAGTCTGCTACCTCCATCATTATCTTTGTTGTGTTGAGGAAGAAATTTGTGGTACCTCCATCATTATCTTTAATGTTTTGACTAACAGTCTGCTACCTCCATCATTATCTTTGATGTGTTGAGTGAGAACAGTGTGGTAACTCCATCATTATCTTTAATGTGTTGAGGGAGAACAGTCTGCTACCAACATTATTATCTTTGATGTGTTGAGGAAGAACTGTGTGGTACCTCCATCATTATCTTTAATGTACTGAGAACAGTCTGCTACCTCCAACATAATCTTTGATGTGTTGATTGAGAACAGTATAGTACCTCCATCATTATTTTTGAATTGGTGAGGGAAAACAGTCTGCTACCTCCATCATTATGTTTGATGTGTTGAAGGAGAACCTCGATCATTATCACTGATGAGTTGAGGAAGAAGTGTGGTACCTCCACCCTTATTTTGTATATGTTCAAGGAAAACAGTCTGTTACCATCATCATTATCTTTGATGTTTTGAGGGAGAACAGTGTGGTACCTCCATCATTTACTTTGATGTGTTAAGGGACAATAGTGTGGTACCTCCATCAATGTCTTTTATGTGATGAGGGAGAACAGTGTTATACCTCTATTATTGACTTTGATATGTTGAGGGACAATGGTGTGGTACCTCCATCATTGTCTCATGTATTGAGGGAGAATAGTATCGTACCTCCATCATTATCTTTGATGTGTTGAGGGAGAATTGTGTGGTAACATCATCTTTATCTTTGATGTGTCGAGGGAGAACAATCTGTTACCTCTATCATTATCTGATGTTTTGAGGGAGAACGGTCTCCTACCTGCATCATTATCTTTCATATGTTGATGGAGAACAGTCTGCTACCTCCATTATTATCGTTAATGTGTTGAAGGAAAACATTCTGCTACCTCCATTATTATCTTAGATGTGTTGAGGGAAAACATTCCGCTATCCTCCATCATCTTTCATATGTTCAGGGAGAACAGTTTGGTACCTCTATCATTATATTTCATGTGTGGAGGGAGAGCAGTCTGCTACCTCCCTCATCTTTAATGTGTTGAGAGAGAAAAGTGGGGGAGCTCCATCATTATCTTTCATGTGGAGTGTGAGAACAGTCTGCTACTTCCATATTTATCTTTGATGTGTTGAGGGAGAACAGTCTGCAACCTCCATCATTATCTTTCATGTGTTGACGGAGACCAGTGTAATACTTCTATCATTATCTTTGATGTGTTCAGGGAGAACAGTATGGTACCATCATCATTATCTTTGATGTGTTGAGGAAGGACTGTGTGATACCTCCATCATTATCTTTCATGCATTGAGGAACACTATGGTACCTCCATCATTATCTTTGATGTTTTGAGGGAGACACTGTAATACCTCCATCATTGACTTTGATGTGTTGAGGGACAATAGTGTGGTACCTCCATCAATGTCTTTCATGTGTTGAGGGAGAACAGTGTTATACCTCTATTATTGACTTTGATATGTTGAGGGACAATGGTGTGGTACCTCCATCATTGTCTTTCATGTATTGAGGGAGAATAGTATCGTACCTCCATCATTATCTTTGATGTGTTGAGGGAGAATTGTGTGGTAACATCATCTTTATCTCTGATGTGTCGAGGGAGAACAGTCTGTTACCTCTATCATTATCTGATGTTTTAAGGGAGAACCGTCTACTACCTGCATCATTATCTTTCATATGTTGATGGAGAACAGTCTGCTACCTCCATCATTATCGTTGATGTGTTGAAGGAAAACATTCTGCTACCT
>NC_092233.1:47007849-47087400 GCF_036320965.1 Panulirus ornatus
TTTCATGCCCCTATCAATTAACACTGATCCAATAATGTTCTCTGGCCATCTCTCCTACTTACTTACTTATACTTATGTATCTCTCTCTTTTAAACCAGGTGTTCCCAATCACCAATCCTTTTACAGCACACAAATCTACAAGCTCTTCATTTCATTTACAACACTGAACACCCCATGTACACCAATTATTCCCTCAACTGCCACACTACTCACCTTTGCATTCAAATCACTCATCACTATAACCAGGTCTCGTGCATCAAAACTGCTGACACACTTGCTTAGCTGCTCCTAAAACACTTGCCTCTCATGGTCTTTCTTCTCATGCCCAGGTGCACAGGCACCAATAATCACCCATCTCTCTCCATCAACTTTCAGTTATACTCATATCAATCTAGAGTTTACTTTCTTACACTCTATCACACACTCCCACAACTCCTGTCTCAGGAGTAGTGCTACTCCTTCCTGTGCTCTTGTCCTCTCACCAACCCCTGATTTTACTCCCAAAACATTCCCAAACCAATCTTCCCCTTTATCCTTGAGCTTCGTTTCACTCAGAGCCAAAACATCCAGGTTCCTTTCCTCAAACATACAACCTATCTCTCCTTTTTTCTCATCTTGGTTACACCCACACACATTTAGACACCCTAATCTGAGCCTTCGAGGAGGATGAGCCCATACATGCACACATACATAAATGTGCATATCAACATATACATACATACTTGCCTTCATCCATTTCTGTCGCTACCCAGCCACACAGGAAATAGCATGCCAAAGTTATTCTTCAAACAAAATATCTGATTCACACATCCTCTACCCTCCTGAAGCCACATTATTTCTCAACTTGGGGTCTGTGCTCCCCACCACCCTCTTAATCACCACTCTCCCATACAACTTACCAGGAATGCCAAAAATATCTATCCCTCTGTAAATCAAACATTCACTTTTTCCTCTTTTTGTACAATACATGCATTCTTGAAACCTAGAACACATCACCATGAATCAAACATATTATTAATATAAACTATCATCAACACAGAGAAGGTTTTCATCATCTATTTTCATTAAACTATTTGCTATGACTCTCATGTCACACATCTCCACGTAGCTGTGCTTTTTTTCTGCCTCACTCATGTGTGGACTGCTGGCATTCTATCCACAAACACACAATCTCTCCTTGTTACACACAACACTTGACAACACTTAACTGACACAAATCATTCTTTGTAACTAGATTCTTTCCAAGTTGAGCACTATGTGTTATCCCAGCTTTTTGGCTAAATGGTACAAAGAATAGATAGTAGGAAGGAACATAAGACAGGAGCATTAGGTAGAAGCAGTGGGTAGGAATATTATGTGTGACCATTAGCTAATAGTTTGTAACATCAGAAGGACATTGGGTAGAAGCCTCTAAAAACACATCACTAGAGTTGCCCGTTTGCCAGTGCCTGTTATGGGTGAGGCATTAGAGATTATCTGTCTACCTATCTATGTCTCCAACACTGTTCCAACTGGAACTCCCTCAAGGGGGTGGCCATAGCAATAGTGAACTCCAGTGCCACTTCTTACCCTTTAGTGTCTCACACTTAACAGGCCATTGGCAGAGGGCATTGCTAGTGCAATATTTGCATAGGCTCCCACCTAATATTCCTACTGACTACTACTACCTAATGTTTCTACCTAATGCTTCTGCCTACTACTTCTACCAAACATTTCTAGTGCCCCTGCCTAAAAGTTCCTACCTACTACTTCTATCTCCTGCTCTTTCCTGCTCTTACCATTTTGCCAAAAAGGAGGACTAGTACATAGTGCCCACTGCATGAAAATCTTAAGAAGAATGAGCTGTGCGTGTTAATTCTTATCGAGATTATCGTTTTGCTGACAGAGAGCCAGTAGTTCACATGTAGGTGAGGCAGAAGGGAAAGACAGCTACTGGGGTCAGAGGAAAACCACTAAAGTGCTGGCTCACTATGCAACTGTCACTATCCTTCCTGATACTCAGGCAAGTAGTACTGGTAACATACCTCCCTGGTCATTGGCTGCCTACCAACTACTACTAAAATTACAATGAGGAACTGGAGTTCCCCACTCAGAGAAAGACTTTTGCCATGGTCATTTCCTTAAAGGGGTTCATGAAGCAAAAGGCCATCAGAGATACAGATAGAAAGACAATTACCCCTTTGCAAATGTTCCCATTGGCTAATCTTATTTTTCTCAAAATATTTACCTCCTTTCAAATAATTTTCTTACTTTCCCTTTGGTCTGCTTGAAACTCACTCACACCAACTATCACATGCCCTCTTTTTCAATCCTTGCACCTTCCTCATGACCTCCTGCTGCTTTCTATTGTAAATCTTCCATTCACCTGCACTTCCTCCTAGCAAATAATACCCATACATCTCTCCATTCTCTTTCAGTAGCAATTCAACTTCCTCATCCTGGCATTTGTTTTTATGTTGAAAGTTTCAGTCAAGGAAAAAAGTCCACATCAAGGCCAGGCCCCAACTGAAATATACAGAGAACTATGAAATGGAAAAAGAAAAGACAAGGGAAAGTATTTACAAATTTTTGAGAAAGTGAAAAACCTTTCACCTGTCCACCTCCCATCTGCATGTCGCATACTTCTCTCGCATATGTCAGCAGTGCTTCTCTAAACACCTCCCATTCCTCATCCTCTCCCCTAGTTTCAATTACTCTCACCCTCTAACATTCTACACTCATTCTCTCCTGTACATACTTGCACATCTCTATCCAAGCTCACATACTTTCACCACCCTCTTCCCACACATATCATTTCCTCTTTCCCTAAAGCCTCAACAAACCTTCACCCTCTCCTCCACCAAGTAATAATGACTTGCTTCCTGTGAAGCGAGTCATGACACATGGTTTGGCGAAGAGAGAATAACTATGGAAAGCCATGTGTACGATGAAATGTGGCTAGGTGTCTGGACTGGATAGGAATGCAGATGAATTTCTTAGGAAAAGGGGTGAATATATTGTTGATCAGTTACCTAGGATTTTCAATGCATGTCTGAATCATGGAATACCTGTACCGAGCCACAGTATAACAGCAAAAGGACACAAGTGAATGTCTGCATTACAGAGGTGTAAGACTGTCAAGTATACCTAGTAAGCTGCATGGGAGAGTGACTGAAAAGGTGATGGCGTGCGCAGAGCATCAGATCGGGGAGAAGCAATGTGGTTTCAGGAGTGGTAGAGGATAAGTGAATTAGGGGTTTGCTTTTAAGAATCTGTGTGAGAAAACTTAGAGAAACAGAAGGAATTTATGAATCCGGAGAAAACATATGACAAGGCTTATAGAGACGCTTTATGGAAAGTGTTATGAATGCATGGTGTGGAAGGACAGCAATTATATGCAGTGCGTAGTTATAATTAAGAGAGTAAAAAGTAGGATGAGATAAGGGCAAGTGGTTCTAGGTGAAGCTGAATCTGTGGCAAGGGTGTATGATATCACCATGGCTATTCAGTTGGCTTATGGATAGGGTGGTGAAGGAAGTGAATGGGAGGGTTAAGGGAACAGTGGTAGATCTGCAGTCTTAGAAAAACAGAATGCATTTAAGGGTTGGGATGCTTGGAAGGAGAATCAGTTGTTTGTTTGTTTATGACACAACACTAGTAGCAATTCTGAGTGAGAAACTGCAGAAACTTGTTTCCGAGTTTGGGAGGACGTGTAAAAAAAAAAAGAGAAATGTGAAAGTCAATAAAAGCAAGAATGTTAGGATTAGCACTCAAAGCATCTTTCACTCCATTCTTCAACTTCCACCTTGGTTCCACCATTTTCTCTGATCCCTTTTGGTCCTTTTCTCTGCACTCATCCTGCCCATATGCCCAAGCCATTTCAACCAACTCTCTTCAGCTCTCTCATTCACATTCCTCTTACAACCAACCCTCACTCTTTCTCAATAATTTCTTATAAAATCAACCCTCTTCACACCACATGTCCTTAAAAATCTCACTTCCAATTCATCCAATTTTTTTACAATTTTATTTAAACCCTATGTCTTGCATCCAAACAATGCCAATGGGACCATTTCACAAAAAACATACCCACCTTTGCCCTTAAAGACAGAAAACTCTCATTCCTTATGTTCATCACTGCACCCAAGTACTTTAACCCTTCAACCATCCAATGGTTCACTTCAGTTTCCATAGTTCCATTTGCTGCTATATCTACTTCAAGGTATCTACAACACTCTCTTCTCTAAGTTATCTCAAATCAATCTCATGCTCCAACTAACCTTCTCTCTCCATGGTTAAACCTATTCTATTCATATTTACTCTCAACTTTCTCCTTACTACCTATTTACTTATTCATTTAGCTTTGTCGCTGTCTCCCGCATCAGCGAGGTAGCGCAAGGAAACAGACTAAAGAAATGGCCCAACCCACCCACATACACATGTATATACATACACATCCACACACGCAAATATACATACCTACACATCTCAATGAATACATGTATATTCACACACAGACATATACATACATACACATGTACATAATTCATAGTCTGCCTTTAATCATTTCCATCGCCACCCCGCCACACATAAAATAATAACCCCCTCCCCCCAAATGTGCATGAGGTAGCACTAGGAAAAGACAACAAAGGCAACATTCATTCACACTCAGTCTCTAGCTGTCATGTAATAATGCACCAAAACCACAGCTCCCTTTCAACATCCAGGCCCAACAGAACTTTCCATGGTTTATCCCAGACGCTTCACATGCCCTGGTTCAATCCATTGACAGCACGTCGACCCCGGTATACCACATTGTTCCAATTCATTCTATTCCTTGCCCTCCTTTCACCCTCCTGCATGTTCAGGCCCCGATCACTCAAAATCTTTTTCACTCCATCTTTCCACCTCCAATTTGGTCTCCCACTTCTCCTCATTCCCTCCACCTCTGACACATATATCCTCTTGGTCAATCTTTCCTCACTCATTCTCTCCATGTGACCAAACCATTTCAAAACACCCTTTTCTGCTCTCTCGACCACACTCTTTTTATTACCACGTATCTCTCTGTTGTATGGTTGCGAGGCGTGGGCTATGGATAGAGTTGTGCGCAGGAGGATGGATGTGCTGGAAATGAGATGTTTGAGGACAATGTGTGGTGTGAGGTGGTTTGATCGAGTAAGTAACGTAAGGGTAAGAGAGATGTGTGGAAATAAAAAGAGCGTGGTTGAGAGAGCAGAAGAGGGTGTTTTGAAATGGTTTGGGCACATGGAGAGAATGAGTGAGGAAAGATTGACCAAGAGGATATATGTGTCGGAGGTGGAGGGAACGAGGAGAAGTGGGAGACCAAATTGGAGGTGGAAAGATGGAGTGAAAAGGATTTTGTGTGATCGGGGCCTAAACATGCAGGAGGGTGAAAGGAGGGCAAGGAATAGAGTGTATTGGAGCGATGTGGTATACAGGGGTTGACGTGCTGTCAGTGGATTGAATCAAGGCATGTGAAGCGTCCGGGGTAAACCATGGAAAGCTGTGTAGGTATGTATATTTGCGTGTGTGGACGTGTATGTACATGTGTATGGGGGGGGTTGGGCCATTTCTTTCGTCTGTTTCCTTGCGCTACCTCGCAAACGCGGGAGACAGTGACGAGGTAAAAAAAAAAAAAAAAAAAAAAATATATATATAATATATATTATATATATATATATATATATATATATATATATATATATATATATAATATATATATATATAATGGAAATGGTGAAGAGCTTGTAGATTTATGTGCTGAAAAAGGACTGATGATTGGGAATACCTGGTTTAAAAAGCGAGATATACATAAGTATACTTATGTAAGTAGGAGAGATGGCCAGAGAACATTATTGGATTACGTGGTAATTGACAGGCGCGCGAAAGAGAGACTTTTGGATGTTAATGTGCTGAGAGGTGCAACTGGAGGGATGTCTGATCATTATCTTGTGGAGGCTAAGGTGAAGATTTGTATGGGTTTTCAGAAAAGAAGAGTGAATGTTGGGGTGAAGAGGGTGGTGAGAGTAAATGAGTTTGGGAAGGAGACTTGTGTGAGGAAGTACCAGGAGAGACTGAGTACAGAATTTAAAAAGGTGAGAACAATGGAAGTAAGGGGAGTGGGGGAGGAATGGGATGTACTTAGGGAATCAGTGATGGATTGCGCAAAAGATGCTTGTGGCATGAGAAGAGTGGGAGGTGGGTTGATTAGAAAGGGTAGTGAGTGGTGGGATGAAGAAGTAAGAGTATTAGTGAAAGAGAAGAGAGAGGCATTTGGACGATTTTTGCAGGGAAAAAATGAAATTGAGTGGGAGACGTATAAAAGAAAGAGACAGGAGGTCAAGAGAAAGGTGCAAGAGGTGAAAAAAAGGGCAAATGAGAGTTGGGGTGAGAGAGTATCATTAAATTTTAGGGAGAATAAAAAGATGTTCTGGAAGGAGGTAAATAAAGTGCGTAAGACAAGGAAGCAAATGGGAACTTCAGTGAAGGGCGCAAATGGGGAGGTGATAACAAGTAGTGGTGATGTGAGAAGGAGATGGAGTGAGTATTTTGAAGGTTTGTTGAATGTGTTTGATGATAGAGTGGCAGATATAGGGTGTTTTGGTCGAGGTGGTGTGCAAAGTGCGAGGGTTAGGGAAAATGATTTGGTAAACAGAGAAGAGGTTGTAAAAGCTTTGCGGAAGATGAAAGCCGGCAAGGCAGCAGGTTTGGATGGTAATGCAGTGGAATTTATTAAAAAAGGGGGTGACTGTATTGTTGACTGGTTGGTAAGGTTATTTAATGTGTGTATGACTCATGGTGAGGTGCCTGAGGATTGGCGGAATGCTTGCATAGTGCCATTGTACAAAGGCAAAGGGGATAAGAGTGAGTGCTCAAATTACAGAGGTATAAGTTTGTTGAGTATTCCTGGCAAATTATATGGGAGGGTATTGATTGAGAGGGTGAAGGCATGTACAGAGCATCAGATTGGGGAAGAGCAGTGTGGTTTCAGAAGTGGTAGAGGATGTTGTGGATCAGGTGTTTGCTTTGAAGAATGTATGTGAGAAATACTTAGAAAAGCAAATGGATTTGTATGTAGCATTTATGGATCTGGAGAAGGCATATGATAGAGTTGATAGAGATGCTCTGTGGAAGGTATTAAGAATATATGGTGTGGGAGGCAAGTTGTTAGAAGCAGTGAAAAGTTTTTATCGAGGATGTAAGGCATGTGTACGTGTAGGAAGAGAGGAAAGTGATTGGTTCTCAGTGAATGTAGGTTTGCGGCAGGGGTGTGTGATGTCTCCATGGTTGTTTAATTTGTTTATGGATGGGGTTGTTAGGGAGGTAAATGCAAGAGTTTTGGAAAGAGGGGCAAGTATGAAGTCTGTTGGGGATGAGAGAGCTTGGGAAGTGAGTCAGTTGTTGTTCGCTGATGATACAGCGCTGGTGGCGGATTCATGTGAGAAACTGCAGAAGCTGGTGACGGAGTTTGGTAAAGTGTGTGGAAGAAGAAAGTTAAGAGTAAATGTGAATAAGAGCAAGGTTATTAGGTACAGTAGGGTTGAGGGTCAAGTCAATTGGGAGGTGAGTTTGAATGGAGAAAAACTGGAGGAAGTGAAGTGTTTTAGATATCTGGGAGTGGATCTGTCAGTGGATGGAACCATGGAAGCGGAAGTGGATCATAGGGTGGGGGAGGGGGCGAAAATTTTGGGAGCCTTGAAAAATGTGTGGAAGTCGAGAACATTATCCCGGAAAGCAAAAATGGGTATGTTTGAAGGAATAGTGGTTCCAACAATGTTGTATGGTTGCGAGGCGTGGGCTATGGATAGAGTTGTGCGCAGGAGGATGGATGTGCTGGAAATGAGATGCTTGAGGACAATGTGTGGTGTGAGGTGGTTTGATCGAGTAAGTAATGTAAGGGTAAGAGAGATGTGTGGAAATAAAAAGAGCGTGGTTGAGAGAGCAGAAGAGGGTGTTTTGAAATGGTTTGGGCACATGGAGAGAATGAGTGAGGAAAGATTGACCAAGAGGATATATGTGTCGGAGGTGGAGGGAACGAGGAGAAGAGGAAGACCAAATTGGAGGTGGAAAGATGGAGTGAAAAGGATTTTGTGTGATCGGGGCCTGAACATGCAGGAGGGTGAAAGGAGGGCAAGAAATAGAGCGAATTGGAGTGATGTGGTATACAGGGGTTGACGTGCTGTCAGTGGATTGAACCAAGGCATGTGAAGCGTCCGGGGTAAACCATGGAAAGCTGTGTAGGTATGTATATTTGCGTGTGTGGACGTGTGTATGTACATGTGTATGGGGGGGGTTGGGCCATTTCTTTCGTCTGTTTCCTTGCGCTACCTCGCAAACGCGGGAGACAGCGACAAAGTATAAAAAAAAAAAAAAAATCTCTCTTACCCTTTCATTACTTACTCGATCAAACCATCTCACACCACATATTGTCCTCAAACATGTTATTTCCAGCACATCCACCCTCCTCCACACAACTCTATCCATAGCCCACACCTCGCAACCATATAACATTGTTGGAACCACTATTCCTTCAAATATACCCATTTTTGCTTTCCGAGATAATGTTCTCGACTTCCACACATTGTTCAACGCTCCCAGAACTTTCACCCCCTCCCCCACCCTATGATTCACTTCCGCTTCCATGGTTCCATCAGCTGCCAAATCCACTACCAGATATCTAAAACACTTCACTTCCTCCAGTTTTTCTCCATTCAAACTTACCTCCCAATTGACTTGTCCCTCAACCCTACTGTACCTAATAACCTTGCTCTTATTTACATTTACTCTCAGCTTTCTTCTTTCACACACTTTACCAAACTCAGTCATCAGCTTCTGCAGTTTCTCACACGAATCAGCCACCAGCACTGTGTCATCAGCGAACAACTGACTCACCTCCCAAGCTCTCTCATCCACAACAGGCTGCATACTTGCCCCTCTATCCAAAACTCTTGCATTCACCTCCCTAACAACCCCATCCATAAACAAATTAAACAACCATGGAGACATCACACACCCCTGCTGCAAACCTACATTCACTGAGAACCAATCACTTTCCTCTCTTCCTACATGTACACATGCCTTACATCCTCGATAAAAACTTTTCACTGCTTCTAATAACGTGCCTAACTACATTATTTCTACTTTCATATAGTATTACTAGAGACTAAGAAGGCTACCTTAGTTTGAAATTTCAGCATTAATGACCAACTCAATTAATATCATATATTCAATAACTTTCATTTAAAAACAATGCCTGTACCCAAAGAGAAATCAACCATCACTCTATTAACTCCTGAAAGACTTAAATCCATCCAGCAACTTCCCATAACCTTGAATGGTCAACCACACTCAGTAATCACGTATAATACACAAATGACATTTACTCTCTACATCACATTAAAAAAAGGGCCTTTTTTTCTTACATATTTGCCACATCCCACGTTAGCGAGGTAGCGTTAAGAACACAGGAGTGAGCCTTAGAGGGTATATCCTCACTTGGCCCATCTCTCCATTCCTTCTTTTGGAAAACTATAAACGGAAGGGGAGGATTTCCAGCTCCCTGATCCCTCCCCTTATAGCTGCCTTCTACGACACACAGGGAATACGTGGAAAGTATTCTTTCTCCTCTATCCCAGGGATAAAGAAAGGGCCTTAAACTAACTAAATGGAAGCACACAACAAATTGTAAAAAATCTGGATAACAAAGAGCATCTTTTACTATCCTCTAAAAACACTTTACCTGATCCACCCTAATCTAAAACCCACCTGCCTAGTCATCATCCACTCTGTCAAAGACAAATAAATGAAGCTGCAAACCACATAAATTTGAGTACTCACAACAAACTGCTGCCTAGCTACCACAAACATTCACCATCTGAACTGTGAAACAAAAAATTTTCAGTAAAATCTCTTTTCATTATGCTTGACACTTGGTTCTTTACAACATTAGGCCCCTCCTACCGAAATCACTTCATATCCATAAATCCTTAACAGGGTGGCTGTAACTGGTGAACTCCAGTGACGTTTCCTAGCCTTTAATGCCTCACCCTTAACAGGCGACTGACAGAGGGCAACTCTAGCACAGAGTTTCCCAAGGTTGATACATAATGTTCCTACTGACTACTACTACCTAATGAGTCTACTTAACCTTCCTGTGTAATGTTCCAACCATTTATTTCTAACTAATGCTCCTGCCTAACAATACTACCTACTACTTCTATCTATTGCTCTTACCATTAGCCAAAAGGCAGAGAAAGTGCACAATGCTCACCACAGGAAAATCAAGAGTTCAGAAGAATGAGCTGTATGAAAAAAATGTTATCAAGTATTATGTGTAACAGGAGATTTGTATGATTGTGGGCAGAATGGCAGCAGTCCATGTATGGGTGAGGTAGAAAAAAGATATCTTCCTTGGTCAGAAGAGTGCAACTTAATTACCTCTGAAGTGCGGGCTCACTAAGCAGCCGTCACGAACCCTCCAGACACTCGGGGTAGAATCAGTAATGTACTTCCATGGTCCGTGCTGCCTAACAACTACTACCTACCTTCTAGCCCTCATCAATTACAATAAAGACAAAACATTTACATCCTGTAATAACTTGACAAGCACCAAACAACAACCAACCTAGTCTTAAACTTAATTCAAACAGATATACACTCATTTGAAACTACATTCCCTATGCATACACAAGTTATGCATTCTTTACATTCTAGACACCACCCATTTCACCAACTACAAGAACACAAATTCATCATATCACAGGACCCTCAGTGCCCAAGATACAACTTCAATGCTGAAGACACTCAACACTTGCTCTTCAGTTGTCTTGTGCTCACTCTCACACTTCATGATCTGTAATCCTACCCTGTGGATATGGCCAGTTCCTAAAGTGCTACTGGATCCTCTTCCTGGAGCAGGTAGTTAAAGATATCTTACATATAACAAATCCTAACTAGCCTAGTTTTATCTAGAATTCAACTATAGTCTCAAGGACTACAGATGTACTTAATCCACTACTACAGTACCAATGAAAATGAAAAGCATAAGTGATCTACAAACAACCAATTCCTGCAAACATCCACAATATTTCTATTACAAGACAGACCTGAACTTGTACAATAACAGGCTGCTACATTTGCTTATCAGTATCATTTCCATAAACCTTACCTGCTTCTGGTGCTGTTCTCTGTGCTGCTCTATTTGCTTCTCTAATGCATCCTTAACATGCCCATCTTGTTCAGAAACTTTGGCCACTGCCTTTAAGCGAGCAACCTCCTCATTTAGAGAATCCACCTACGAAAAGATAAGAATTATTCAATTTCAAACTCTCCATTTTGTGCTTTTGAAGTTGCTGTGGGATTGTGTTAAAGTGTAAATCAAATATAAAAGACTGATGTAGGCTAGAATGAAAGCTGATTACAAGATGTGGGAGACTGTCACTGCTTATGCAATTGATGAACAGATAGTGAACTCTCTAACTTGATATCAAGAACTCTGAGAACACACATGAATTTTACCTCTTCCTCCAGGGTCCTCTTTTTATTTTCACCCTCTTTCATGGACTGTGAGAGTGTCTTCATCTTGGCTTCATGCTGTGTAATGAGTAGTTTGCACTCATTTAGCTCCTTCTCACGATCCTCCATATGTCCATGAATTTCTGACTGCTTAGCTTCCAGCGTTGAGCAACGATTAGCCAAATTCTTCACTTCAGAGCGCATTTTGGAGATGTACAGTCTTGCAACAGTGAATTCCTCTTCTACTTTGCCATCAACATCTCCAAGATTCTTTAGAAATAGAACAAATTCAATAGTTACGTAATCACCTCCTCTAAAACAATAGAGAATTCTGTTCATTCCCCTCCCTAAAAAATCATATCAAAAGAAGAAATTAATCTTAACAAAACAAAATATCAAATGAACTTCCAATCTATCAAAATAGTAAAGAAAAAGAAATTTAATACATGAAAACTCATCATATAGAAAAAAAAAATATCTGAGGGAGGTAAGTGCAACCTATGAAAATTCATAATTAATGAATAACTGCAATATGTGTCTATGCATACACATACACAGACATATACATACATACAAAATCAATAATCATACTTGCTCGCCTTCATCCATTCCCAGCACCACCCCACAGGAAACACCATTGCTGCTCCCCACTTCAATGAAATAGTGCCAGGAAAACTTACAAAAAAGGCCACATTCGTCCCCACTCAGTCTCTAGCTGTCATGTATAATGCACCGAAACCACAGTCCCCTATCCACATCCACGCCCTACAGACGTTTCCAAGGTTTACCCCAGACATTTAACATGCCATGGTTCAGTCCACTAACAGCACATCGACCCAGGTATACCACATCGCTTCAATTCACTTTATTCCTTGCACAGCTCTAACCGTCCTGTATGGTTAGGCCCCGATCACTCAAAATCTTTTTCACTAAATCTTTCCACCTCCAATTTGGTCTCCTGCTTCTACTTGTTCCCTCCACCTCTGTACATATATCCTCTTTGTCAACCTTTCCTCACCCTTGCTTTCCGTATGTCCAAACCATTTCAACGCACCCTCTTCTGCTCTCTCAACTGCCCTCATTTTACTGCCACACATCTATCTTACCTTTCATTACTTACACGACAAACCACCTCATGCCGCTCATTGTCCTTAAACATTTCATTTCCAACACATCCACCCTCCTATGTACAACCCTATTCATAGCCCATGACTCCCAACCATGTAACATTGATGGAACTACTATTATTTTTAAACATCCCCATTTTTGCTCTACGAGATAAAGCTCTCTCCTTCCACACATTCTTCATTGCTCCTAAAACCTTCGCCCCCTCCTCACCCTGTGACTTACTTCCACTTCCATGGTTCTATTTGCTGCTAAGTCCAATCCCAGATATCTAAAACACTTAACATCCTCCAATTTTTCTCCATTCAAAGTTACATCCCAAATAACTTGTCTCTCAACCCTATAACAAAATAACCTTGTTCTTGTTCACATTTACACTAAACTTTCTCCTTTCACACACTTTTCCAAACTCAATCACCAAAGTCTGCAGTTTCTCACTCAAATCAGCCACCAGTGCTGTATCACTAGCGAACAACAACTGACTCAATTCCCAGGCCCTCTTATCACAAACAGACTGCAGACTCGCCCCTCTCTCCAAAACTCTTGCATTTACCTCCCTAACTACCCCATCCATAAACAGATCAACAGCCATTGAGACATCAAACATCGCTGCTGCAGACCCACTGACCTTCATTGGTAACCAATCACTCTCCTCTCTTCCTACTCGTTTACATGCCTTACATCCCTGCTAAAAACTTTTCACTGCTTCTAACAGTTTACCTTAAACACCACATACTCATAAAACCTTCCACAAAGCATCTATATCAACCCTATCATATGCAATGTAATGCCAGGAAACAAGCGAAGAACGACCCATCCACTCACACACACACACACACACACACCACACACACACACACACACACACAGACATTTATATATTCATTCATTATACTTTGTCGCTGTCTCCCACGTTAGCGAGGTAGCACAAGGAAACAGATGAAAGAATGGCCCAACCCATCCACATACACATGTATATACATACATGTCAACACACGCACATATACATACCTATACATTTCAACGTATACATACATACATACACACACATATATGTATATATTTATCTATTTATTTATTTTGCTTTGTCGCTGTCTCCCACATTTGCAAGGTAGTGCAAGGAAACAGACAAAAGAAATGGCCCAACCCACCCCCATACACATGTATATACATACATGTCCCCACACGCAAATATACATACCCATACATCTCAATGTACACATACATACACACACACAAACATATACATATATAAACATGCACACAATTCACACTGTCTGCCTTTATTCATTCCCATCGCCTCCTCGCCACACATGGAATAACATCCCCCTCCCCCATCATGTGTGTGAGGTAGCGCTAGGAAAAGACAACAAAGGCCCCATTCGTTCACACTCAGTCTCTAGTTGTCATGCAATAATGCCCGAAACCACAGCTCCCTTTCCACAATCAGGCCCCACAGAACTTTCCATGGGCTATGGATAGAGTAGTGCGCAGGAGGGTGGATGTGCTGGAAATGAGATGTTTGAGGACAATATGTGGTGAGAGGTGGTTTGATCGAGTAAGTAATGTAAGGGTAAGAGAGGTACCATTAAGAACAGAGGACTGGGCCTTTGAAGGAATATCTTCACCTGGCCCCCTTCTCTGTTCCTTATTTTGGAAAAAAAAAAAAAACGAGAGGGGAGGATTTCCAGCCACCCGCTCCCTCCCCTTTTAGTCGCCTTCTACGACATGCAGGGAATACGTTGGAAGTATTCTTTCTCCCCTATCCCCAGGGATAATATATATATATATATATATATATATATATATATATATATATATGTATAGAGTGGCAGATATAGGGTGTTTTGGTCGAGTTGTGCAAAGTGAGAGGGTTAGGGAAAATGATTTGGTAAACAGAGAAGAGGTAGTAAAAGCTTTGCGGAAGATGAAAGCCGGCAAGGCAGCAGGTTTGGATGGTATTGCAGTGAAATTTATTAAAAAAGGGGGTGACTGTATTGTTGACTGGATTGTAAGGATATTTAATGTATGTATGACTCATGGTGAGGTGCCTGAGGATTGGCGGAATGCGTGCATAGTGCCATTGTACAAAGGCAAAGGGGGTAGGAGTGAGTGCTCAAATTACAGAGGTATAAGTTTGTTGAGTATTCCTGGTAAATTATATGGGAGGGTATTGATTGAGAGGGTGAAGGCATGTACAGAGCATCAGATTGGGGAAGAGCAGTGTGGTTTCAGAAGTGGTAGAGGATGTGTGGATCAGGTGTTTGCTTTGAAGAATATATGTGAGAAATACTTAGAAAAGCAAATGGATTTGTATGTAGCATTTATGGATCTGGAGAAGGCATATGATAGAGTTGATAGAGATGCTCTGTGGAAGGTATTAAGAATATATGGTGTGGGAGGCAAGATGTTAGAAGCAGCGAAAAGTTTTTATCAAGGATGTAAGGCATGTGTACGTGTAGGAAGAGAGGAAAGTGATTGGTTCTCAGTGAATGTAGGTTTGCGGCAGGGGTGTGTGATGTCTCCATGGTTGTTTAATTTGTTTATGGATGGGGTTGTTAGGGAGCTGAATGCAAGAGTTTTGGAAAGAGGGGCAAGTATGAAGTCTGTTGTGGATGAGAGAGCTTGGGAAGTGAGTCAGTTGTTGTTCGCTGATGATACAGCGCTGGTAGGTGATTCATGTGAGAAACTGCAGAAGCTGGTGACTGAGTTTGGTAAAGTGTGTGAAAGAAGAAAGTTAAGAGTAAATGTGAATAAGAGCAAGGTTATTAGGTACAGTAGGGTTGAGGGTCAAGTCAATTGGGAGGTAAGTTTGAATGGAGAAAAACTGGAGGAAGTAAAGTGTTTTAGATATCTGGGAGTGGATCTGGCAGCGGATGGAACCATGGAAGCGGAAGTGAATCATAGGGTGGGGGAGGGGGCAAAAATCCTGGGAGCCTTGAAGAATGTGTGGAAGTCGAGAACATTATCTCGGAAAGCAAAAATGGGTATGTTTGAAGGAATAGTGGTTCCAACAATGTTGTATGGTTGCGAGGCGTGGGCTATGGATAGAGTTGTGTGCAGGAGGGTGGATGTGCTGGAAATGAGATGTTTGAGAATAATGTGTGGTGTGAGGTGGTTTGATCGAGTAAGTAATGTAAGGGTAAGAGAGATGTGTGGAAATAAAAAGAGCGTGGTTGAGAGAGCAGAAGAGGGTGTTTTGAAATGGTTTGGGCACATGGAGAGAATGAGTGAGGAAAGATTGACAAGAGGATATATGTGTCGGAGGTGGAGGTAACGAGGAGAAGTGGGAGACCAAATTGGAGGTGGAAAGATGGAGTGAAAAAGATTTTGAGTGATCGGGGCCTGAACATGCAGGAGGGTGAAAGGCGGGCAAGGAATAGAGTGAATTGGATCGATGTAGTATACCGGGGTTGACGTGCTGTCAGTGGATTGAATCAGGGCATGTGAAGCGTCTGGGGTAAACCATGGAAAGTTGTGTGGGGCCTGGATGTGGAAAGGGAGCTGTGGTTTCGGGCATTATTGCATGACAGCTGGAGCCTGAGTGTGAACGAATGGGGCCTTTGTTGTCTTTTCCTAGTGCTACCTCGCACACATGAGGGGGGAGGGGGATGGTATTCCTTGTGTGGCGAGGTGGCGATGGGAATGAATAGGGGCAGACAGTGTGAATTGTGTGCATGGGTATATATGTATGTGTCTTTGTGTGTATATATATATGTGTACATTGAGATGTATAGGTATGTATATTTGCGTGTGTGGGCGTGTGTGTGTGTACATTGTGTATGGGGGAGGGTTGTGCCATTTCTTTCGTCTGTTTCCTTGCGCTACCTCGCAAACAGGGGAGACAGCGACAAAGCAAAATACATAAAAAAATAAATATATATATATATATATATATATATATAATATTATATATATATATATATATATATATATATATATATATATAGTAAAAGCTTTGCGGAAGATGAAAGCCAGCAAGGCAGCAGGTTTGGATGGTATTGCAGTGGAATTTATTAAAAAAGGGGGTGACTGTATTGTTGACTGGTTGGTAAGGTTATTTAATGTATGTATGACTCATGGTGAGGTGCCTGAGGATTGGCGGAATGCGTGCATAGTGCCATTGTACAAAGGCAAAGGGGATAAGAGTGAGTGCTCAAATTACAGAGGTATAAGTTTGTTGAGTATCCCTGGTAAATTATATGGGAGGGTATTGATTGAGAGGGTGAAGGCATGTACAGAGCATCAGATTGGGGAAGAGCAGTGCGGTTTTAGAAGTGGTAGAGGATGTGTGGATCAGGTGTTTGCTTTGAAGAATGTATGTGAGAAATACTTAGAAAAGCAAATGGATTTGTATGTAGCATTTATGGATCTGGAGAAGGCATATGATAGAGTTGATAGAGATGCTCTGTGGAAGGTATTAAGAATATATGGTGTGGGAGGCAAGTTGTTAGAAGCAGTGAAAAGTTTTTATCGAGGATGTAAGGCATGTGTACATGTAGGAAGAGAGGAAAGTGATTGGTTCTCAGTGAATGTAGGTTTGCGGCAGGGGTGTGTGATGTCTCCATGGTTGTTTAATTTGTTTATGGATGGGGTTGTTAGGGGGGTAAATGCAAGAGTCCTGGAAAGAGGGGCAAGTATGAAGTCTGTTGGGGATGAGAGAGCTTGGGAAGTGAGTCAGTTGTTGTTCGCTGATGATACAGCGCTGGTGGCTGATTCATGTGAGAAAGTGCAGAAGCTGGTGACTGAGTTTGGTAAAGTGTGTAAAGTGTGTGAAGAAGAAAGTTAAGAGTAAATGTGAATAAGAGCAAGGTTATTAGGTACAGTAGGGTTGAGGGTCAAGTCAATTGGGAGGTGAGTTTGAATGGAGAAAAACTGGAGGAAGTGAAGTGTTTTAGATATCTGGGAGTGGATCTGTCAGCGGATGGAACCATGGAAGCGGAAGTGGATCATAGGGTGGGGGAGGGGGCGAAAATTTTGGGAGCCTTGAAAAATGTGTGGAAGTCGAGAACATTATCTCGGAAAGCAAAAATGGGTATGTTTGAAGGAATAGTGGTTCCAACAATGTTGTATGGTTGCGAGGCGTGGGCTATGGATAGAGTTGTGCGCAGGAGGATGGATGTGCTGGAAATGAGATGTTTGAGGACAATGTGTGGTGTGAGGTGGTTTGATCGAGTAAGTAACGTAAGGGTAAGAGAGATGTGTGGAAATAAAAAGAGCGTGGTTGAGAGAGCAGAAGAGGGTGTTTTGAAATGGTTTGGGCACATGGAGAGAATGAGTGAGGAAAGATTGACCAAGAGGATATATGTGTCGGAGGTGGAGGGAACGAGGAGAAGAGGGAGACCAAATTGGAGGTGGAAAGATGGAGTGAAAAAGATTTTGTGTGATCGAGGGCCTGAACATGCAGGAGGGTGAAAGGAGGGCAAGGAATAGAGTGAATTGGAGCGATGTGGTATACAGGGGTTGACGTGCTGTCAGTGGATTGAATCAAGGCATGTGAAGCGTCTGGGGTAAACCATGGAAAGCTGTGTAGGTATGTATATTTGCGTGTGTGGACGTGTGTATGTACATGTGTATGGGGGGGGGGGTTGGGCCATTTCTTTCGTCTGTTTCCTTGCGCTACCTCGCAAACGCGGGAGACAGCGACAAACTATAAAAAAAAAAAAAAAAATATATATATTATATATATATATATATATATATATATATCCCCCCCCCAAAGGCATGCGTAAGACAAGGGAGCCAATGGGAACTTCAGTGAAAGGGGCTAATGGGGAGGTGTTAACAAGTAGTGGTGATGTGAGAAGGAGACGGAGTGAGTATTTTGAAGGTTTGTTGAATGTGTTTGATGATAGAGTGGCAGATATAGGGTGTTTTGGTCGAGGTGGTGTGCAAAGTGAGAGGGTTAGGGAAAATGATTTGGTAAATGGAGAAGAGGTAGTAAAAGCTTTACGGAAGATGAAAGCCGGCAAGGCAGCAGGTTTGGATGGTATTGCAGTGGAATATATTAAAAATGGGGGTGACTGTATTGTTGACTGGTTGGTAAGGTTATTTAATGTATGTATAATTCATGGTGAGGTGCCTGAGGATTGGCGGAATGCTTGCATAGTGCCATTGTACAAAGGTAAAGGGGATAAGAGTGAGTGCTCAAATTACAGAGGTATAAGTTTGTTGAGTATTCCTGGTAAATTATATGGGAGGGTATTGATTGAGAGGGTGAAGGCATGTACTGAGCATCAGATTGGGGAAGAGCAGTGTGGTTTCAGAAGTTGTAGAGGATGTGTGGATCAGGTGTTTGCTTTGAAGAATGTATGTGAGAAATACTTAGAAAAACAAATGGATTTGTATGTAGCATTTATGGATCTGGAGAAGGCATATGATAGAGTTGATAGAGATGCTCGTGGAAGGTTTTAAGAATATATGGTGTGGGAGGCAAGTTGTTAGAAGCAGTGAAAAGTTTTTATCGAGGATGTAAGACATGTGTACGTGTAGGAAGAGAGGAAAGTGATTGGTTCTCAGTGAATGTAGGTTTGCAGCAGGGGTGTGTGATGTCTCCATGGCTGTTTAATTTGCTTATGGATGGGGTTGTTGGGGAGGTGAATGCAAGAGTTTTGGAAAGAGGGGCAAGTATGAAGTCTGTTGTGGATGAGAGAGCTTGGGAAGCGAGTCAGTTGTTGTTCGCTGATGATACAGCGCTGGTGGGTGATTCATGTAAGAAACTGGAGAAGCTGGTGACTGAGTTTGGTAAAGTGTGTGAAAGAAGAAAGTTAAGAGTAAATGTGAATAAGAGCAAGGTTATTAGGTACAGTAGGGTTGAGGGTCAAGTCAATTGGGAGGTAAGTTTGAGTGGAGAAAAACTGGAGGAAGTAAAGTGTTTTAGATATCTGGGAGAGGATCTGGCAGCAGATGGAACCATGGAAGCAGAAGTGAATCATAGGGTGGAGGAGGGGGCGAAAATTCTGGGAGCCTTGAAGAATGTTTGGAAGTCGAGAACATTATCTCGGAAAGCAAAAATGGGTATGTTTGAAGGAATAGTGGTTCCAACAATGTTTTATGGTTGCGAGGCATGGGCTATGGATAGAGTTGTGCACAGGAGGCTGGATGTGCTGGAAATAAGATGTTTGAGGGCAACATGTGGTGTGAGGTGGTTTGGTAGAGTAAGTAATGTAAGGGTAAGAGAGATGTGTGGAAATAAAAAGAGTGTGGTTGAGAGAGCAGAAAAGGGTGTTTTGAAATGGTTTGGGCACATGGAGAGAATGAGTGAGGAAAGATTGACAAAGAGGATATATGTGTCAGAGGTGGAGGGAACGAGGAGAAGTGGGAGACCAATTGGAGGTGGAAAGATGGAGTGAAAAAGATTTTGAGTGATCGGGGCCTGAACATGCAGGAGGGTGAAAGGCAGGCAAGGAATAGAGTGAATTGGAACGATGTGGTATACCGGGGTCGACATGCTGTCAATGGATTGAACCAGGGCATGTGAAGAGTCTGAGGTAAACCATGGAAAGCTGTGTAGGTATGTATATCTGCGTGTGTGGACGTATGTATATACATGTGTATGGGGGTGGGTTGGGCCATTTCTTTCGTCTGTTTCCTTGCGCTACCTCGCAAACGCGGGAGACAGCGACAAAGCAAAGAAAAAAAAAAAATATATATATATATATATATATATATATATATATATATATATTATCCCTGGGGATAGGGGATTAAGAATACTTCCCATGTATTCCCTGCGTGTCGTAGAAGGCGACTAAAAGGGGAGGGAGCGGGAGGCTGGAAATCCTCCCGTCTCATTTTTTTTTTTTCTTTTTAATTTTCCAAAAGAAGGAACAGAGGGGGGCCAGGTGAGGATATTCCATAAAGGCCCAGTCCTCTGTTCTTAACGCTACCTCGCTAACGCGGGTAATGGCGAATAGTTTAAAAGAGAAAAGAAAATATATATATATATATATATATATATTTTATTTATATTTATTTTATTATACTTTGTCGCTGTCTCCCGCATTTGCGAGGTAGCGCAAGGAAACAGACGAAAGAAATGGCCCAATCCCCCCCCCATACACATGTATATACATACGTCCACACACGCAAATATACATACCTACACAGCTTTCCACGGTTTACCCCAGACGCTTCACATGCCTTGATTCAATCCACTGATAGCACGTCAACCCCGGTATACCACATCGCTCCAATTCACTCTATTCCTTGCCCTCCTTTCACCCTCCTGCATGTTCAGGCCCCGATCACACAAAATCTTTTTCACTCCATCTTTCCACCTCCAATTTGGTCTCCCTCTTCTCCTCGTTCCCTCCACCTCCGACACATATATCCTCTTGGTCAATCTTTCCTCACTCATTCTCTCCATGTGCCCAAACCACTTCAAAACACCCTCTTCTGCTCTCTCAACCACGCTCTTTTTATTTCCACACACCTCTCTTACCCTTACGTTACTCACTCGATCAAACCACCTCATACCACACATTGTCCTCAAACATCTCATTTCCAGCACATCCATCCTCCTGCGCACAACTCTATCCATAGCCCACGCCTCGCAGCCATACAACATTGTTGGAACCACTATTCCTTCAAACATACCCATTTTTGCTTTCCGAGATAATGTTCTCGACTTCCACACATTCTTCAAGGCCCCCAGAATTTTCGCCCCCTCCCCCACCCTATGATCCACTTCCGCTTCCATGGTTCCATCCGCTGCCAGATCCACTCCCAGATATCTAAAACACTTCACTTCCTCCAGTTTTTCTCCATTCAAACTCACCTCCCAATTGACTTGACCCTCAACCCTACTGTACCTAATAATGATAGAGATGCTCTGTGGAAGGTATTAAGAATATATGGTGTGGGAGGAAAGTTGTTAGAAGCAGTGAAAAGTTTTTATCGAGGATGTAAGGCATGTGTACGGGTAGGAAGAGAGGAAAGTGATTGGTTCTCAGTGAATGTAGGTTTGCGGCAGGGGTGTGTGATGTCTCCATGGTTGTTTAATTTGTTTATGGATGGGGTTGTTAGGGAGGTAAATGCAAGAGTTTTGGAAAGAGGGGCAAGTATGAAGTCTGTTGGGGATGAGAGAGCTTGGGAAGTGAGTCAGTTGTTGTTCGCTGATGATACAGCGCTGGTGGCTGATTCATGTGAGAAACTGCAGAAGCTGGTGACTGAGTTTGGTAAAGTGTGTGGAAGAAGAAAGTTAAGAGTAAATGTGAACAAGAGCAAGGTTTATATATATATATATATATATATATATATATATATATATATATATATATATATATATATATATACAGAAAGCAAAAATGGGTATGTTTGAAGGAATAGTGGTTCCAACAATGTTGTATGGTTGCGAGGCGTGGACTATGGATAGAGTTGTGCGCAGGGGGATGGATGTGCTGGAAATGAGATGTTTGAGGACAATGTGTGGCGTGAGGTGGTTTGATCGAGTAAGTAACGTAAGGGTAAGAGAGATGTGTGGAAATAAAAAGAGCGTGGTTGAGAGAGCAGAAGAGGGTGTTTTGAAATGGTTTGGTCACATGGAGAGAAGGAGTGAGGAAAGATTGACCAAGAGGATATATGTGTCGGAGGTGGAGGGAACGAGGAGAAGAGGGAGACCAAATTGGAGGTGGAAAGATGGAGTGAAAAAGATTTTGAGTGATCGGGGCCTGAACATGCAGGAGGGTGAAAGGAGGGCAAAGAATAGAGTGAATTGGAGCGATGTGGTATACCGGGGTTGACGTGCTGTCAGTGGATTGAATCAAGGCATGTGTATGGGGTGGGTTGGGCCATTTCTTTCGTCTGTTTCCTTGCGCTACCTCGCAAACGCGGGAGACAGCGACAAAGCAAAAAAAAAAATATATATATATAATATATATATATATATATATATATATATATATATATATATATATATATATATATATATATAAATATGTACAAAGGCAAAGGGGATAAGAGTGAGTGCTCAAATTACAGAGGTATCCTGGGGATAGGGGATAGGGGAGAAAGAATACTTCCCACGTATTCCTTGCGTGTCGTAGAAGGCGACTAAAAGGGAAGGGAGCGGGAGGGCTGGAAATCCTCCCCTCTCATTTTTTTTAATTTTCCAAAAGAAGGAACAGAGAAGGGGCCACGTGAGGATATTCTCTCAAAGGCCCAGTCCTCTGTTCTTAACGCTACCTCGCTAATGCGGGAAATGGCGAATAGTATAAAAGAAAGAAAGAAAAAATATACAGACATATACACATGTACATAATTCATACCTGCTGCCTTTATTCATTCCCACTGCCACCCTGCCACACATGAAATGACAACCCCTCACCCACCACACGCACAAGGTAGCGCTAGGAAAAGACAACAAAGGCCACATTCGTTCACACTCAGTCTCTAGCTGTCATGTATCATGCACCAAAACCACGGCTCCCTTTCCACATCCAGGCCCCACAAAACTTTCCATGGTTTACCCCAGACGCTTCACATGCCCTGGTTCAATCCATTGACAACACGACACCAGTATACCAAATCATTCCATTTCACTCTATTCCTTGCACACCTTTCACCCTCGCATGTTCAGGCCCCGATCGCTCAAAATCTTTTTCACTCCATCCTTCCACCTCCAATTTGGTCTCCTGCTTCTCCTCGTTCCTCCACCTCTGACACATATATCCAGATTCTTTGTCAATCTTCCCTCACTCATTCTCTCCATGTGACCAAACCATTTCAAGACACCCTCTTCTGCTCTCACAACCACACTCTTTCATTACCACACATCTCTATAACACTTTCATTACTTACTTGATCAAACCACCTCACACCACATATTGTCCTCAAACATCTCATTTCCAACACATCCACCCTCCTATGCACAACTCTATCTATAGCCCAATCCATGCAACCATATAACATTGATGGAACCACTATTCCCTCAAACATACCCATTTTTGCTTTCCGAGATAATGTTCCTGCCTTCTACACATTCTTCAATGCTCCCAGAACTTTCATCCCCTTCCCCACTCTGTGACTCACTTCCGCTTCCATGGTTCCATCCGCTGCCAAATCCACTCCCAGATATCTAAAACACTTCACTTCCTCCAGTTTTTTCTCATTCAAACTTACCTCCTAACTGACTTGCCCTCAACCCTACTGTACCTAATAACCTTGCTCTTATCCATATTTACTCTCAGCTTTCTTCTTTCACGCACTTTATCAAATTCAGTCACCAGCTTCTAATATTTCTCACCCGAATTAGCCAATAGGACTGTATCATCAGCAAACAACAACTGACTCACTTCCCAAGTCCTCTCATCCACAACAGACTGCATACTTGCCGCTCTCTACAAAACTCTTGCATTCACCTAACAATCCCATCCATAACAAATTAAACAGTCATGCAAACATCATGCACCCCTGCTACAAACCGACATTCACTGAGAACCAATCACTTTCCTCTCTTCCTACTTGTACACATGCCTTACATCCTCAATAAGAACTTTTCACTGCTTCTAACAACTTGCCTCCCACACCATATATTCTTAATACCTTCCACAGAGCATCTCTATCAACTCTATCATATACCTTCTCCAGATCTATAAATGCTACATACAAATCCTTTTGCTTTTCTAAGTATTTCTCACATACCTTCTTCAAAGCAAACGCCTGATCAACACATAATCTACCACTTCTGAAACCACACTGCTCTTCCCCAATCTGATGCTTCGTACATGCCTCCACACTCTCAATCAATGCCCTCCCATATAATTTCCCAGGAATACTCAACAAACTTATTCCTCTGTTATTTGAGCACTCACCTTTATCCCCTTTACGTTTGTACAATGGCACTATGCATGCATTCTGCCAATCCTCAGGCACCTCACCATGAGTCATACATATATCAAATATCCTTACCAACCAGTCAACAACACAGTCACCCCATTTTTTAATAAATTCCACTGCAATACCATCCAAACCCACTGCCTTGCCAGCTTTCATCTTCACAAAACTTTTACTACCTCTTCTCTGTTTACCAAATCATTCTCCCTCACCCTCTCGCTTCGCACACCACCTTGACCAAAACACCCTATATCTGCCATTCTATCATCAAAAACATTCAACAAACCCGCAAAACCCTCACTCATCCCATCTTCTCACATCACCACTACTAGTTATCACCTCCCCATTAGCCCCCTTCGCCAATGTTCCCAATTGTTCTCTTGTTTTACGCACTTTATTTACCTCCTCCCAAAACATCTTTTTATTCCCCCTAAAATTTAATGATACTCTCTCACCCCAACTTTCCATTGCCCTCTTTTTCACCTCTGGCACCTTTCTCTCAACCTTCTGCCTCTTTCTTTCATACATCTCCCACTCATTTGCAGTATTTCCCTGCAAAAATCATCCAAATGCCTCTCTCTTCTCTTTCACTAATAATTGTACTTTTTCATCACACCACTCACCACCCTTTCTAATCGGCCCACCTCCCACGCTTCTCATGCCACTAGCATCTTTTGCACACGCCATCACTGCTTCCCTAAATACATCCATTCCTCCCCACTCCCCTTATGTCCTTTGCTCTCACCTTTTTCCATTTGCACTCAGTCTCTCCTGGTACTTCCTCACACAAGTCTCCTTCCAAGCTCACTGACTCTCACCACTCTTTACCCCAACATTCTCTCTTCTTTTCTGAAAACCTCTACAAATCTTCACCTTCGCCTCCACAAGATAATGATCAGACATCCCTCCAGTTGCACCTCTCAGCACATTAACATCCAAAAGTCTCTCTTTTGTGCGCCTATCAATTAACACGTAATCCAATAACACTCCTGGCCATCTCTCCTACTTACACATGTATACTTATATATATCTCTCTCAAGGGTCGAGGGGAAGAGTGGTTTGGGAATGTCTTGGGAGTTAAGCCAGGATTGGTGAAAGGACAAGAGCAAACGAAGGAGTAGCACTACTCCTGAAGCAGGAGTTGTGGGATATGTGATAGACTATAAGAAAGTAAACTCTAGATTGATATGGGTAAAACTGAAAGTAGATGAAGAGAGATGGGTGATTACTGGTACTTATGCATCTGGTCATGAGAAGAAAGATCATGAGAGGCCAGTGTTTGGGAGCAGCTGAGTGAGTGTGTTAGAAGTTTTGATGCATGAAACCGGGTTATAGTGATGGGTGATTTGAATGCAATGTGAGTAATGTGGCACTTGAGGGTATAATTGGTGTACATGGGGTGTTCAATGTTGTAAATGGAAATGGTGAACAGCTTGTAGATTTGTGTGCTGAAAAAGGACTGGTGATTGGGAATACCTGGTTTAAAAAGAGATATACATAAGTATACGTATGTAAGTAGGAGAGATGGCCAGAGAGCATTATTGGATTGTGTTGATTGACAGGCATGTGAAAGAGAGACTTTTGGACATTAATGTACTTAAAGGGCAACTGGAGGGATGTCTGATCATTATCTTGTGGAGGTGAAGATGAAGATTTGTAGAGGTTTTCAGAAAAGAAGAGAGAATGTTGGGGTGAAGAGAGTGATGAGAGTAAGTAAGCCTGGAAAGGAGACTTGTGTGAGGAAGAACTGGGAGAGAATTGAGTGCAGAATGAAAAAAGGTATGAGCAAATGATGTATGGGGAGTGGGGGAGGAATGGGATGTATTTATGGAAGCAGTGTTGGCTTGTGCAAAAGATGCATGTGGCATGAGAAAAGTGGGAGGTGGGCAGATTAGAAAGGGTAGTGAGTGGTGGGATGAAGTATTAAGATTGTTAGTGAAAGAGAAGAGAGAGGCAATTGGATGATTTTTTGCAGGGAAATAGTGCAAATGACTGGAAGATGTATGAAAAAGAGGCAGGAGGTCAAGAGAAAGGTGCAAAGTGGATAAAGGTGAGTGTTCAAATTACAGAGTTATAAGTTAGCTGAGTATTCCTGGGAAATCATATGGGAGGGTATTGATTGAGATGGTGAAGACATGTACAGAGCATCAGATTTGGGAAGAGCAGTGTGGTTTCAGAAGTGGTAAAGGATGTGTGGCTCAGGTGTTTCTTTGATGAATGTATGTGAGAAATACTTAGAAAAACATAAGGATTTGTATGCACCATTCATGGTTCTGGATAAGGCATTAAGAGTACATGGTGTGGGAAATACGTTGCTAGAGGTGGTGAAAAGTTTTTATCGGGGATGTAAGGCATGTGTACGCATAGGAAGAGAGGAAAGTGATTGGTTCCAGTGAATGTCGGTTTGCAGCAAGGGTGCCTGATGTCTCCATGGTTGTTTAATGTGTTTATGGATGGGGTTGTTAGGGAGGTGAATGCAAGAGTTTTGGATATAGGGGCAAATATGCTGTCTGTTGTGGAGGGGAGGGCTTGGAAGCGAGTCAGTTCTTGATCACTGATGATACTGCGCTTGTGGCTGATTCAGGTGAGAAACTACAGAAGCTGGTGACTGAGTCTAGTAATGTGTGAAAGAAGAAAGCTGAGAGGAAATGTGAATAACAGCAAGGTTATTAGGTTCAGTAGGGTTGACAGACAAGTCAATTGGGAGGTAAGTTTGAATGGGAGAAAACTAGAGAAACTGAAGTGTTTTTGATATCTGGGAGTGAATTTAGCAGCAGATGGAACCATGGAAGTTGGAGTGAGTCACAGGGTGGGGGAGGGGGCAAAGGTTCTGGGAGCGTTGAAGAATGTGTGGAAGGCGAGAACATTATCTTGGAGAGCAAAAATGGGCATGTTTGAGGGAATAGTGGTTCCAACAATGTTATATGGTTGTGAGGCATGGGTTATAGATAGAGTTGTGGTAGGAGGGGGGATGTGTTGGAAATGAGATGCTGAGGCTAATATGTGGTGTGAGGTGGCTTGATCAAGTAAGTAATGAAAGGGTAAGAGAGATGTGTGGTAATAAAAAGTGTGCTTGAGAGAGGAGAACTGTGTGTATTGAAATGGTTTGGTCACTTGGAGAGAATGAGTAAGGAAAGATTGACAAAGAGGATATATGTGTCAGCGGTGGAGGGAACAAAAAGTGGAAGACTAAATTGGATGTGGAAAGATGGAGTGAAAAAGATGTTGAGTGATCGGGGCCTAAAAATATAGGAGGGTGAAAGGTATGCAAGGATTCGAGCGAATTGGAATAATGTGGTATACCGGGGTGGATGTGCTGTCCATGGATTGAACCGGGGCATGTGAAGCGTCTGGGGTAAACCATGGAAAATTTTGTGGGGCCTGGATGTGGAAAAGGAGCTGTGGTTTTGGTGCATTACGCATGAGAGCTAGAGACACTGTGAACGAATGTGGCCTTTGTTGTCCTTTCCTAGCACTACCTTGTGCACGCACAGGGGGAGGGAGTGCTATTTAATGTGTGGCAAGGTGGCAACGGAAATGGATGAAGGCAGCAAGCATGAATATGTACATGTGTGTTATATATATATTAATGTCTGTGTATGGGGTGGGTTGGGCCATTTCTTTCGTCTGTTTCCTTGCGCTACCTCGCAAACGCGGGAGACAGCGACAAAGCAAAAAAAAATATATATAATATATAATATATATATATATATATATATATATATATATATATATATATATATATATATATATATATAAATATGTACAAAGGCAAAGGGGATAAGAGTGAGTGCTCAAATTACAGAGGTATCCTGGGGATAGGGGATAGGGGAGAAAGAATACTTCCCACGTATTCCTTGCGTGTCGTAGAAGGCGACTAAAAGGGAAGGGAGCGGGGGGCTGGAAATCCTCCCCTCTCATTTTTTTTTAATTTTCCAAAAGAAGGAACAGAGAAGGGGCCACGTGAGGATATTCTCTCAAAGGCCCAGTCCTCTGTTCTTAACGCTACCTCGCTAATGCGGGAAATGGCGAATAGTATAAAAGAAAGAAAGAAAAAATATACAGACATATACACATGTACATAATTCATACCTGCTGCCTTTATTCATTCCCACTGCCACCCTGCCACACATGAAATGACAACCCCTCACCCACCACACGCACAAGGTAGCGCTAGGAAAAGACAACAAAGGCCACATTCGTTCACACTCAGTCTCTAGCTGTCATGTATCATGCACCAAAACCACGGCTCCCTTTCCACATCCAGGCCCCACAAAACTTTCCATGGTTTACCCCAGACGCTTCACATGCCCTGGTTCAATCCATTGACAACACGACACCAGTATACCAAATCATTCCATTTCACTCTATTCCTTGCACACCTTTCACCCTCGCATGTTCAGGCCCCGATCGCTCAAAATCTTTTTCACTCCATCCTTCCACCTCCAATTTGGTCTCCTGCTTCTCCTCGTTCCTCCACCTCTGACACATATATCCAGATTCTTTGTCAATCTTCCCTCACTCATTCTCTCCATGTGACCAAACCATTTCAAGACACCCTCTTCTGCTCTCACAACCACACTCTTTCATTACCACACATCTCTATAACACTTTCATTACTTACTTGATCAAACCACCTCACACCACATATTGTCCTCAAACATCTCATTTCCAACACATCCACCCTCCTATGCACAACTCTATCTATAGCCCAATCCATGCAACCATATAACATTGATGGAACCACTATTCCCTCAAACATACCCATTTTTGCTTTCCGAGATAATGTTCCTGCCTTCTACACATTCTTCAATGCTCCCAGAACTTTCATCCCCTTCCCCACTCTGTGACTCACTTCCGCTTCCATGGTTCCATCCGCTGCCAAATCCACTCCCAGATATCTAAAACACTTCACTTCCTCCAGTTTTTCTCCATTCAAACTTACCTCCTAACTGACTTGCCCCTCAACCCTACTGTACCTAATAACCTTGCTCTTATCCATATTTACTCTCAGCTTTCTTCTTTCACGCACTTTATCAAATTCAGTCACCAGCTTCTAATATTTCTCACCCGAATTAGCCAATAGGACTGTATCATCAGCAAACAACAAACTGACTCACTTCCCAAGTCCTCTCATCCACAACAGACTGCATACTTGCCGCTCTCTACAAAACTCTTGCATTCACCTAACAATCCCATCCATAAGCAAATTAAACAGTCATGCAAACATCATGCACCCCTGCTACAAACCGACATTCACTGAGAACCAATCACTTTCCTCTCTTCCTACTTGTACACATGCCTTACATCCTCAATAAGAACTTTTCACTGCTTCTAACAACTTGCCTCCCACACCATATATTCTTAATACCTTCCACAGAGCATCTCTATCAACTCTATCATATACCTTCTCCAGATCTATAAATGCTACATACAAATCCTTTTGCTTTTCTAAGTATTTCTCACATACCTTCTTCAAAGCAAACGCCTGATCAACACATAATCTACCACTTCTGAAACCACACTGCTCTTCCCCAATCTGATGCTTCGTACATGCCTCCACACTCTCAATCAATGCCCTCCCATATAATTTCCCAGGAATACTCAACAAACTTATTCCTCTGTTATTTGAGCACTCACCTTTATCCCCTTTACGTTTGTACAATGGCACTATGCATGCATTCTGCCAATCCTCAGGCACCTCACCATGAGTCATACATATATCAAATATCCTTACCAACCAGTCAACAACACAGTCACCCCATTTTTTAATAAATTCCACTGCAATACCATCCAAACCCACTGCCTTGCCAGCTTTCATCTTCACAAAACTTTTACTACCTCTTCTCTGTTTACCAAATCATTCTCCCTCACCCTCTCGCTTCGCACACCACCTTGACCAAAACACCCTATATCTGCCATTCTATCATCAAAAACATTCAACAAACCCGCAAAACCCTCACTCATCCCATCTTCTCACATCACCACTACTAGTTATCACCTCCCCATTAGCCCCCTTCGCCAATGTTCCCAATTGTTCTCTTGTTTTACGCACTTTATTTACCTCCTCCCAAAACATCTTTTTATTCCCCCTAAAATTTAATGATACTCTCTCACCCCAACTTTCCATTGCCCTCTTTTTCACCTCTGGCACCTTTCTCTCAACCTTCTGCCTCTTTCTTTCATACATCTCCCACTCATTTGCAGTATTTCCCTGCAAAAATCATCCAAATGCCTCTCTCTTCTCTTTCACTAATAATTGTACTTTTTCATCACACCACTCACCACCCTTTCTAATCGGCCCACCTCCCACGCTTCTCATGCCACTAGCATCTTTTGCACACGCCATCACTGCTTCCCTAAATACATCCCATTCCTCCCCCACTCCCCTTATGTCCTTTGCTCTCACCTTTTTCCATTTGCACTCAGTCTCTCCTGGTACTTCCTCACACAAGTCTCCTTCCCAAGCTCACTGACTCTCACCACTCTTTACCCCAACATTCTCTCTTCTTTTCTGAAAACCTCTACAAATCTTCACCTTCGCCTCCACAAGATAATGATCAGACATCCCTCCAGTTGCACCTCTCAGCACATTAACATCCAAAAGTCTCTCTTTTGTGCGCCTATCAATTAACACGTAATCCAATAACACTCCCTGGCCATCTCTCCTACTTACACATGTATACTTATATATATCTCTCTCAAGGGTCGAGGGGAAGAGTGGTTTGGGAATGTCTTGGGAGTTAAGCCAGGGATTGGTGAAAGGACAAGAGCAAACGAAGGAGTAGCACTACTCCTGAAGCAGGAGTTGTGGGATTATGTGATAGACTATAAGAAAGTAAACTCTAGATTGATATGGGTAAAACTGAAAGTAGATGAAGAGAGATGGGTGATTACTGGTACTTATGCATCTGGTCATGAGAAGAAAGATCATGAGAGGCCAGTGTTTGGGAGCAGCTGAGTGAGTGTGTTAGAAGTTTTGATGCATGAAACCGGGTTATAGTGATGGGTGATTTGAATGCAATGTGAGTAATGTGGCACTTGAGGGTATAATTGGTGTACATGGGGTGTTCAATGTTGTAAATGGAAATGGTGAACAGCTTGTAGATTTGTGTGCTGAAAAAGGACTGGTGATTGGGAATACCTGGTTTAAAAAGAGATATACATAAGTATACGTATGTAAGTAGGAGAGATGGCCAGAGAGCATTATTGGATTGTGTTGATTGACAGGCATGTGAAAGAGAGACTTTTGGACATTAATGTACTTAAAGGGCAACTGGAGGGATGTCTGATCATTATCTTGTGGAGGTGAAGATGAAGATTTGTAGAGGTTTTCAGAAAAGAAGAGAGAATGTTGGGGTGAAGAGAGTGATGAGAGTAAGTAAGCCTGGAAAGGAGACTTGTGTGAGGAAGAACTGGGAGAGAATTGAGTGCAGAATGAAAAAGGTATGAGCAAATGATGTATGGGGAGTGGGGGAGGAATGGGATGTATTTATGGAAGCAGTGTTGGCTTGTGCAAAAGATGCATGTGGCATGAGAAAAGTGGGAGGTGGGCAGATTAGAAAGGGTAGTGAGTGGTGGGATGAAGTATTAAGATTGTTAGTGAAAGAGAAGAGAGAGGCAATTGGATGATTTTTTGCAGGGAAATAGTGCAAATGACTGGAAGATGTATGAAAAAGAGGCAGGAGGTCAAGAGAAAGGTGCAAAGTGGATAAAGGTGAGTGTTCAAATTACAGAGTTATAAGTTAGCTGAGTATTCCTGGGAAATCATATGGGAGGGTATTGATTGAGATGGTGAAGACATGTACAGAGCATCAGATTTGGGAAGAGCAGTGTGGTTTCAGAAGTGGTAAAGGATGTGTGGCTCAGGTGTTTGCTTTGATGAATGTATGTGAGAAATACTTAGAAAAACATAAGGATTTGTATGCACCATTCATGGTTCTGGATAAGGCATTAAGAGTACATGGTGTGGGAAATACGTTGCTAGAGGTGGTGAAAAGTTTTTATCGGGGATGTAAGGCATGTGTACGCATAGGAAGAGAGGAAAGTGATTGGTTCCCAGTGAATGTCGGTTTGCAGCAAGGGTGCCTGATGTCTCCATGGTTGTTTAATGTGTTTATGGATGGGGTTGTTAGGGAGGTGAATGCAAGAGTTTTGGATATAGGGGCAAATATGCTGTCTGTTGTGGAGGGGAGGGCTTGGGAAGCGAGTCAGTTCTTGATCACTGATGATACTGCGCTTGTGGCTGATTCAGGTGAGAAACTACAGAAGCTGGTGACTGAGTCTAGTAATGTGTGAAAGAAGAAAGCTGAGAGGAAATGTGAATAACAGCAAGGTTATTAGGTTCAGTAGGGTTGACAGACAAGTCAATTGGGAGGTAAGTTTGAATGGAGAAAACTAGAGAAACTGAAGTGTTTTTGATATCTGGGAGTGAATTTAGCAGCAGATGGAACCATGGAAGTTGGAGTGAGTCACAGGGTGGGGGAGGGGGCAAAGGTTCTGGGAGCGTTGAAGAATGTGTGGAAGGCGAGAACATTATCTTGGAGAGCAAAAATGGGCATGTTTGAGGGAATAGTGGTTCCAACAATGTTATATGGTTGTGAGGCATGGGTTATAGATAGAGTTGTGCGTAGGAGGGGGGATGTGTTGGAAATGAGATGCCTGAGGCTAATATGTGGTGTGAGGTGGCTTGATCAAGTAAGTAATGAAAGGGTAAGAGAGATGTGTGGTAATAAAAAGTGTGCTTGAGAGAGGAGAACTGTGTGTATTGAAATGGTTTGGTCACTTGGAGAGAATGAGTAAGGAAAGATTGACAAAGAGGATATATGTGTCAGCGGTGGAGGGAACAAAAAGTGGAAGACTAAATTGGATGTGGAAAGATGGAGTGAAAAAGATGTTGAGTGATCGGGGCCTAAAAATATAGGAGGGTGAAAGGTATGCAAGGATTCGAGCGAATTGGAATAATGTGGTATACCGGGGTGGATGTGCTGTCCATGGATTGAACCGGGGCATGTGAAGCGTCTGGGGTAAACCATGGAAAATTTTGTGGGGCCTGGATGTGGAAAAGGAGCTGTGGTTTTGGTGCATTACGCATGAGAGCTAGAGACACTGTGAACGAATGTGGCCTTTGTTGTCCTTTCCTAGCACTACCTTGTGCACGCACAGGGGGAGGGAGTGCTATTTAATGTGTGGCAAGGTGGCAACGGAAATGGATGAAGGCAGCAAGCATGAATATGTACATGTGTGTATATATATATTAATGTCTGTGTATGTATATGTATGTATACATTGAAATGTATAGGTATGTATATGTGCGTGTGAGGGCACGTATGTATACATGTGTATGTGGGTGGGTTGGGCCATTCTTTCGTCTGTTTCCTTGCACTTCCTCGCTAACACAGGAGACAGCGACAAAGTATAATAAAAAAATGATAAAAACCCACACATGCACATATACATACCAATACATTTGAATGTATACATACAGACATAATACACATGCACATATTCATACTTGCTGCCTTCATCCATTCCCGTCACCACCCCTGCAACACACGAAAAACAGAACCCCCCACCCTCACACACGTGAGGTAGCACTAGGAAAAGATAACAAAGGCCACATTCTTTCACACTCAGTCTCTAGGTGTCACATGTAATGCACCAAAACCACAGCTCCCTTTCCACATCTAGGCCCCACAAAACTTTCCATGGTTTACCCCAGACGCTTCACACGCCCTGGTTCAATCCTTTGAAAGCATGTTGACTCCAGTATACCACATCATTCCAATTCACTCTATTCCTTGCACACCTCTCACACTCCTGTTTGTTCAGGCCCCATTTGCTCAAAATCTTTTTCACTCCATCTTTCCACCTCCAACTTGGTCTCCTGCTTCTCCTCATTCCCTCCACCTCTGACACATATATCCTCTTTGTCAATCTTTTCTCACTCATTCTCTCTTTATGTCCATATTCTGTAACCAACCAAATATTTAGTCAGAGGGCAAAAACTACATCTAACTCTCTAACTATACAAACGAATAAATTGGGAATATGCTCATATTCCACACAGATTATTTGCTATAGTAATTTCTTTCTTTACAGTGACCAACATGGCATGGGCAAAACATGCCCCAATCAAGGTAATCTAGGGCAACAAAAAAGTAAAAGAAAAAATCAATTAGGGCTCTGCATGTGTTTTTAGACCTAACTCTTAAAGAACAAAATGTTATATGGGGAGGGAAAAACAAAAGGAGAATTCTACAGCCTTGCTCTTCGAAGGACGAAGGCATCATAACAGTGGATCCTTGAGTGGTAGGTCTCTACAAAGAAAGTACATTTAACAGCAGCCTAATGTAATGCATGCCCCAGGTCCAAACTTGGTGGCTGGAATACATGCAGACAGCTTATGAGAACAATGGTCAAAATAATACCTACAGAACAGAGAATTGTTGAATGTGTTTGATGATAGGGTGGCAGATGTAGTGTTTGGGTTGGGGAGTTATGCAAAGTGAGTGAATCATGTTATGTTGAAAGCTTTGTGAAAGATGAAAAGTGGTAGGGCAGATGGAGTTGATACCGCAGGTGAATTTCTTAAAAAGGGTGTGACTGCATGGTAGAAAGGTTAGATAGGATTCTCAATGTATATACCATTTCAGCACATGCTCTTCAGCTCTCTCAACTACGCTCTTCTTATTACCACATCTCTCTTTTTCACCCATTTATGGCATTCATGGATCTGGAGAAAGCATACAATTGACAAAGATGCTCTGTGAAGGATGTTACAAATATATAGTGTGTAAGGAAAGCTTTCAGAAGCAGAGGAGATTTTATCAAGAGTTTAATTCTTTTTTTATACTCAATCACCATATCCTGAGTTAGCAAGGTAGTGACAGAAACAGACGAAGAAAGGCCACATCTGGTCACGTCCATTCTCTAACTCATGCAAAATGCATCAAAACCACAGCTCCTTATCCACAACCAGGCCCAACAGACCTTGGTTTACCTTGAAAAATTCACATGGCAAATGCAAGTATCTTGGAAAGAGGGGGCAGGTATGTAGTCTATGTAGGGGGTCAGAGGGTCTGAGTAGTGAGACAGTCGGTGTTTACCGAGATATGGTGCTAGTGGCAGATTCATGAGAGAAACTGCAGAAATTGGTGTCTGAGTTTGGGAGTGTGTAAAACGAGAAAGATGAGAGTAAATGTGAATAAAAGCATAGATATTAGGTACACAAGTGCAAGGACAAGTTAGCTGGCATAGAAGTTTGACTGGAGAAAACCTGCTGGGAGAGGACATAGCAGTGAATGGAACCATGGACTCACGAGGTGTCACAAGATGGGGTGTGAAGGATTAAAGGTTCTTAGAGCATTGATGTATGTGCGGAATGAAATGTCATTACCTGGGAGGTAATAAATGGTTATGTTTGAAGGTATAGTAGTCCCAATAATGTATGTTATGAGGCATGGATTGTAGACAAGAATGTATGGGGGAGGGTGACTATTGCAAGGAGGGCTGATCAAGTAAGCAATGATAGGGTAAGTGGTACTAAGAAGTGTACAGTTGAGAAAGCTCTAGAGGGTGTACTGAAATGGTTTGGACATAAGACAATGAGAAAGGAAATACTGACAAAAAGGATATTGTCATAAGTGAAAGGGAAATGGTGAAAGGGGAGGCCAAACTGGAGATGGTAGGATGTAGAGAATAAGATTTTGATTGCCTGAAGCTTGAATGTGAAGGAAGGTGAAAGGTGTGCATGGGACAGAGTGAACTGAGTGATGTGATGTGTTGTCAACGGCCTGAACCATGGCAAAAAAGCAGCTAATGGAAACCACAGAAAGGTCTATGTAGCCTGGTTGTTTGATAGGGGGTTGTGGTTTCAAAGCATTACACATAACAGCTAGGACATAGATGCATGCGAATGAGGCCTTTTCTTCATTTGTCCCATGACCTTAATTTGCTGATGCAAAAAATGGTAAACAAATACGAAAGAAAAAGAGAAGGATAGAAGAGCAGCAGCAACATAATGGCATATGGAAAGGAAAATTGAAGAGAGGTGATGCAATAAGAATTAATGAGATAGAAAGCTTTTGATTCCACTCTCAGTAAGAGAGAGGAAGGGGATAAGCCATGCCAGATGTGGGAGCATTCTTCCATACATGAGTGAATAAAACCCTTTGTGAAGTTATGGGGGTTTCAAGGGTAGAATCCAGAAAACAGTTATGCCTAACAAGTTTATGTTTTTACAGGGTTGAACTGTATGTTTAGAAAGTGAACTGAGGGAAATAATGATTCTTAGATAAAGGTATCAAGAGATATTGCATTATTTTTCATACATACTCGCCATTTCCCGCATTAGCAAGGTAGCTTTAAGAACAGAGGACTGCGCCATAGGGGAAATATCTTCACTTGGCCCCCTTTCTCTGTTCCTTCTTTTGGAAAAATAAAAAATGGGAATGGAGGATTTTAAACCCCCACTCACTCCCCTTTTAATCGCCTTCTACGAAATGCAGGGAATACATGGGAAGTATTATTTCTCCCCTATCCCTAGGGATAAAAGTGCATTTTGGCACTATCAAATTTAACAGGGTTACTGCAACCCCACTTCAAGATGCTGCACAGGCTGACCAGAGAGAGGATACATGAAAAGTATGAGAACAAGACCAAGTATTAAAGCAAAGAGGGGAGGAAAAGCAAAATGATTTATGAAAAGTAAAATCATCTACAAAAGAGGAAGTAAAGTGTTTTAGATATCTGGGAGTGGATCTGGCAGCGGATGGAACCCTGGAAGTGGAAGTGAATCATAGGGTGGGGGAGGGGGCGAAAATTCTGGGAGCCTTGAAGAATGTTTGGCAGTCGAGAACATTATCTCGGAAAGCAAAAATGGGTATGTTTGAAGGAATAGTGGTTCCAACAATGTTGTATGGTTGCGAGGCGTGGGCTATGGATAGAGTTGTGCGCAGGAGGGTGGATGTGCTGGAAATGAGATGTTTGAGGACAATATGTGGTGTGAGGTGGTTTGATCGAGTAAGTAATGTAAGGGCAAGAGAGATGTGTGGAAATAAAAAGAGTGTGGTTGAGAGAGCAGAAGAGGGTGTTTTGAAATGATTTGGTGACATGGAGAGAATGAGTGAGGAAAGATTGACCAAGAGGATATATGTGTCAGAGGCGGAGGGAACAAGGAGAAGTGGGAGACCAAATTGGAGGTGGAAAGATGGAGCGAAAAAGATTTTGAGTGATTGGGGCCTGAACATGCAGGAGGGTGAAAGGCGTGCAAGGAATAGAGTGAATTGGAACGATGTGGTATACCGGGGTCAACGTGCTGTCAATGGATTGAACCAGGGCATGTGAAGCGTCTGGGATAAACCATGGAAAGTTGTGTGGGGCCTGGATGTGGAAAGGGAGCTGTGGTTTCGGTGCATTATTACATGACAGCTAGAGACTGAGTGTGAACGAATGGGGCCTTTGTTGTCTTTTCCTTGGGCAACCTCGCACACATGAGGGGGGAAGGGGTTGTTATTCCATGTGTGGCGAGGTGGCGATGGGAATAAATAAAGGCAGGAAACAGTATGAATTATGTACATGTGTATATATGTATATGTGTGTGTATAGGTATGTTTATTTGCATGTGTGGACGTGTATTTATATACATGTGTATGTGGGTGGGTTGGGCCATTCTTTCGTCTGTTCCTTTGCGCTACCTCGCTAACGCAGGAGACAGAGACATAGCAAAATAAAAAAGAAAAAAAAAAAATCATCTACAAAAGAAAAAATAGGGTTAGAAGTACAATAAAGGTCATTTAATGCAAGTCTCCTTCAAACCTAAGACTCATTTCAGAATATGAAAATATGCAATTCTTAAAGAAAAAGGAGGAGGGGGAGGAGATAAATATTACATCTATATGAATGAACACACAAAAAATGTATTACTATCTATTATACTTAGTTACTGTTTCCCACGCAGGGATACAAACAAAAGAATGGCCCAACCTACCCACATACACGTGTATAAACATAAACACCCACACAGGCACATATATATACCTATACATTTCAACTTACATTTCAACATACATATACATACACAGACATATACATACATAAACATGTACATTCCTATGAATCCACGGGGAAAATGAAACACGATAAGTTTCCAAGTGCACTTTCATGTAATAATCACATCATCAGGGGAGATACAAGAGAGAAATTATAATCTTAATATTAATGAGGGTCTATACAAATTACATAACTTTATTGTTGATAAAATTTGTAAAATGATAAGTTTATGAATGCTCTTTGTCTGTCTTGGACAATCGCATGTTTACCAAATGGCATCTTAGCTTTGTCTCTTTGATGTTTATCAACTGACTTATATTTCTCTCTTGTGTCTCCCCTGATGATGTGATTATTACATGAAAGTGCACTTGGGAACTTATCGTGTTTCATTTTCCCCGTGGACTCACAGGAATATCTTGATCACGTGCAAAATTGTGATCCTTTCCAACACATGTACATATTCACTCTTGCTGCCTTATTTCACTCCCATCGCCACCCTGCCACACATGAAATGGCACCCGCATCCCCCTGTGCGTGTGCGAGGTAGCACTAGGAAAAGACAACAAAGGCCACATTCATTCACACTCAGTCTCTAGCTGTCATGTGTAATGCATCGAAACCACAGCTCCCTTTCCACAGCCAGCCCCACAAAACTTTCCATGGTCTACCCCAGACGCGTCACATGCCCTGCTTCAATCCTTTGACAGCACATCGACCCCAGTATACCACATCATTCCAATTCACTCTATTCCTTGCACGCATTTCACCCTCCTGTATGTTCATGTCCAGATCGTTCAAGTTCTTTTTCTCTCCATCCTTCCACCTCCAATTTGGTCTCCCACTTCTCTTCATTCCCTCCACCTCTGATATACATATCCTCTTTGTCAATCTTTCCTCACTCATTCTCTCCATGTGACCAAACAATTTCAATACACCCTCTTCTGCTCTCTCAACCACACTCTTTTTATTACCACACCTATCTCTTATCCTTTCATTACTTACTCGATCAAACCATCTCACACCACATACTGTTCTAAAACATCTCATTTCCAACACATTCTTTAGCCCATGCCTCGCAACCATATAATATTGATGGAGCCACTATTCCTTCAAACATACCCATTTTTGCTCTCCGAGATAACATTCTCGCCTTCCACAAATTCTTCAACGCCCCTAAAACCTTCGCCCCCTCCCCCACCATGTGACTCACTTCCGCTTCCAAGGTTCCATCCGCTGCAAAATCCACTCTCAGATATCTAAAACACTTCACTTCTTCCAGTTTTTCTCCATTCAAACTTACCTTCCAGTTAACTTGTCCCACAACCCTACTGAACCTAAAAACCTTGCTCTTATTCACATTTACTCTCTGCTCTCTTCTTTCGTACACTTGACCAAACTCAGTCACCAGCTTCTGCAGTTTCTCACATGAATTAGCCACAAGTGCTGTATCATCAGTGAACAACAACTGACAAGCTTCCCAAGCCATCTCATCCACAACAGACTGCATACTTGGCCCTCTCTCCAAAACTCTTGCATTCACCTCCAAAACAACCACATCCTTAAACAGATTAAACAACCATGGAGACATCACACACCCCTGCTGCAAACTGACATTCACTGGTAACCATTCACTTTCCTCTCTGCCTACTTGTACACATGCCTTACATCCTTGATAAAAACTTTTCACTGCTTCTAGCAACTTACTTCCCACACTATAATTCTTAATACCTTCCACAGGTCATCTCTATCAACTATATCATATGCCTTCTCCAGATCCATAAATGCTACATAAAAATCCATTTGCTTTTCTAAGCATTTCTCACATACATTCTTCAAAGCAAACACCTGATCCACACATCCTCAACCACTTTTGAAATTACACTGCTCTTCCCCAATCTGATGCTCTGTACACGCCTTCACCCTCTCAATCAATACCTTCCCATATAATTTCTCAGGAATAATCAACAAACTTATACCTCTGTAATTTGAGCACTCACCTTTATCCCCTTTGCTTTTGTACAATGTCATTCCGCCAATCCTCAGGCACTTCATTGTGAACCATACATACAGTGAATGTCCTTACCAACCAGTCAACAACACAGTCACCTCCTTTTATGATAAATTCCATTGCAATACCATCCAAAGCCCCGCCTTGCCGGCTTTCATCTTCCACAAAGCTTTCACTACTACTTCTCTGTTTACTAAACCATTCTCCCTGACCCTCTCACTTTGCACACCATCTCGACTAAAACGCCCTACATCTGCCACTCTATCATCAAACACATTCAATAAACCTTCAAAATACTCACTCCATTTCCTTCTCACTTCACTATTTGTTATTACCTCCCCTTAGCCCCCTTCACCAATGTTACCATTTACTCTCTTGTCTCATGCACTTTTTTACCTCCTTCCAAGATATTTACTAACTATACTCTGTTGCTTTCTCCCGTGTTAGCGAGAGGAAACAGATGAAAGAATGGCCCAACCCACACATATACACATGTATATACATACACGTCCACAAATGCACATATACATACCTATACATTTAAACGTATACATACATGTACATACACAGATATATACATATATACACATGTACATATTTATACCTGCTGCCTTTATCCATTCCCGTTGCCACCCCAAAACACATGAAATAGCACCCCCTTCCCCTGTGCGCATGCGCGAGGTAGTGCTAGGAAAAGACAACATACGCTACATTCGTTCACCCTCAGTCTCTAACTTTCATGTTTAATGCACCAAAACCATAGCTCCCTTTCCACATCCAGGCCCCACAAAACCTTCGATGGTTTATCCCAGATGCTTCACATGCCCTGGTTCAATCCATTTACAGCACGTCAACCCCGATATACCACATCGTTACAATTCCCTCTATTCCTTGCATGCCTTTCACCCTCCTGTATGTTCAGGCCCCGATTGCTCAAAACCTTTTTCACTCCATCCTTCCACCTCCAATATTGTCTCCCACTTCTCGTTCCCTCCACCTCTGATACATATACCCTCTTGGTCAATCTTTCCTCACTCATTCTCTTCATGTGACCAAACCATTTCAATACACTCTCTTCTGCTCTCTCAACCACACTCTTTTTATGACTGTATTATTGACTGGTTGGTAAGGTTATTTAATGTATGTATGACTCATGGTGAGGTGCCTGAGGATTGGCGGAATGCGTGCATAGTGCCTTCGTACAAAGGCAAAGGGGATAAGAGTGAGTGCTCAAATTACAGAGGTATAAGTTTGTTGAGTATTCCTGGTAAATTATATGGGAGGGTATTGATTGAGAGGGTGAAGGAATGTACAGAGCATCAGACTGGGGAAGAGCAGTGTGGTTTCAGAAGTGGTAGAGGATGTGTGGATCAGGTGTTTGCTTTGAAGAATGTATGTGAGAAATACTTAGAAAAGCAAATGGATTTGTATGTAGCATTTATGGATCTGGAGAAGACATATGATAGAGTTGATAGAGATGCTCTGTGGAAGGTATTAAGAATATATGGTGTGGGAGGCAAGTTGTTAGAAGCAGTGAAAAGTTTTTATCGAGGATGTAAGGAATATGTACGTGTAGGAAGAGAGGAAAGTGATTGGTTCTCAGTGAATGTAGGTTTGCAGCAGGGGTGTGTGATGTCTCCATGGTTGTTTAATTTGTGTATGGATGGGGTTGTTAGGGAGGTGAATGCAAGAGTTTTGGAAAGAGGGGCAAGTATGAAGTCTGTTGGGGATGAGAGAGCTTGGGAAGTGAGTCAGTTGTTGTTCGCTGATGATACAGCGCTGGTGGCTGATTCATGTGAGAAACTGCAGAAGCTGGTGACTGAGTTTGGTAAAGTGTGTGAAAGAAGAAAGTTAAGAGTAAATGTGAATAAGAGCAAGGTAATTAGGTACAGTAGGGTTGAGGGTCAAGTCAATTGGGAGGTAAGTTTGAATGGAGAAAAACTGGAGGAAGTAAAGTGTTTTAGATATCTGGGAGTGGATCTGGCAGCGGATGGAACCATGGAAGCGGAAGTGGATCATAGGGTGGGGGAAGGGGCGAAAATCCTGGGAGCCTTGAAGAATGTGTGGAAGTTGAGAACATTATCTCGGAGCAAAAATGGGTATGTTTGAAGGAATAGTGGTTCCAACAATGTTGTATGGTTGCGAGGCGTGGGCTATGGATAGAGTTGTGCGCAGGAGGATGGATGTGCTGGAAATGAGATGTTTGAGGACAATGTGTGGTGTGAGGTGGTTTGATCAAGTAAGTAACGTAAGGGTAAGAGAGATGTGTGGAAATAAAAAGAGCATGGTTGAGAGAGCAGAAGAGGGTGTTTTGAAATGGTTTGGGCACATGGAGAGAATGAGTGAGGAAAGATTGACCAAGAGGATATATGTGTCGGAGGTGGAGGGAACGAGGAGAAGTGGGAGACCAAATTGGAGGTGGAAAGATGGAGTGAAAAGATTTTGTGTGATCGGGGCCTGAACATGCAGGAGGGTGAAAGGAGGGCAAGGAATAGAGTGAATTGGATCGATGTGGTATACCGGGGTTGACGTGCTGTCAGTGGATTGAATCAGGACATGCGAAGCGTCTGGGGTAAACCATGGAAAGCTGTGTAGGTATGTATATTTGCGTGTGTGGACGTATGTATACACATGTGTATGGGGGTGGGTTGGGCCATTTCTTTCGTCTGTTTCCTTGCGCTACCTCGCAAACGCGGGAGACAGCGGCAAAAAAAAAAAAAAAAAAAAATCTTATGCTTTCATTACTTACTCGATCAAACAATCACACCACATATTGTCCTAAAACATCTCATTTCCAACACATTCACCCTTCGCACAACCCTATCTATAGCCCATGCCTTGCAACCATATAACATTGTTGGAACCACTATTCCCTCAAACATACCCATTTTTGCTCTCAAAGATGACATTCTCGCTTTCCACAAATTCTTCAATGCCCTCAAACCTTCACCCCCTCCCCCACCCTGTGACTCACTTCCACTTCCAAGGTTCCATCCGCTGCTAAATCCACTCCAAGATATCTAAAACACCACTTCTTCCAGTTTTTCTCCATTTAAACTTACCTCCCAATTAATTTGTCTCTCAACCCTACTGAACTTAATAACCTAGCTCTTATTCACATTTACTCTCAGCTTTCTTCTTTCACACACTTTACCAATCTCAGTCACCAGCTTCTGCATCTTCTCACCAGAATCAGCTATCAGTGCTGTATCATCAGCAAACAACAACGGACTCACTTACCAAGCCCTCTCATCCACAACAGACTGCATCCTTGCTGCTCCCTACAAAACTCTTGCATTCACCTCCCTAACAACCCCATTAATAAACAAATTAAACAACCATTTTGACATCACGCACCCCTACAGCAAACCTACACTCACTTGATAAAAAATTTTCACTGCTTCTAGCAACTTACCTTCCACACCATATACTCTTAATACCTTCCACATAGCATCTCTATCAACAAGGATCATATGCCTTCTCCAGATCCATAAATGCTAAATACAAATACATTTTTTTTCTCCGGATCCATCAATGCCAAATACAAATCCTTATTTTTTTCTAAGTATTTCTCACATATATTCTTCAAAGCAAATACCTGATCCACACATCCTCTACCACTTCTGAAACCAAACTGCTCTTCCCGAATTTGGTGCTCTTTGCACACCTTCACCCTCTCAATCAATACCCAACCATACAATTTCCCAGGAGAACTCAACAAACTTATACCTCTGTATTTTGAACACTCACCTTTATCCGCTTTGCTTCTGTACAATGGCACAATGCATACATTCCGCCAATCCTCATACACTTAACCATGGACCATACATATAATGAATATCCTCACCAACCAGTCAACAACACAGTCACCCGTTTTCTAATAAATTTAACAGCAATACCATCCAAATATGCTGCCATGCCGGCCTTCATCTTCCGTAAAGCTTTCACTACCTCTTCTCTGTTTCCCTGACCCTCTCACTTTGCACACGACCTCGACCAAAACACCCTATATCTGCCACTCTATCATGAAACACATTCAACAAACAATCAAAATACTCACTCCATCTCCTCACTTAACTACTACTTGTTATTACCTCCCCATTAGCCCTTTCACTCATGTCCCCACTTGTTCTCTTGTCTTACGCACTTTATCTACCGCTTCCATAACATCTTTTCATTCTCCCTAAAATTTAACGATACTCTCTCACCCCAACTCTCATTTCCCTCTTTTTCACCTCCTGCACCTTTCTCTTGACCTCCTGCCTCTTTCTTTTATACATTTGCACTATTTCCCAGCAAAAATCATCCAAATGCCTCTCTCTTGTCTTTCACTAACAAGCTTACTTCTTCATCCCACATCTCACTACCCTTTCTAATCTGCCCACTTCCCACCCTTCTCATGCCACAGGCATCTTTTGCGCAAGCCAACAATGCTTCCGTAAATATATCTTTTTTTATTTATTTATCTTATTTTGCTTTGTCGCTGTCTTCCGCATTAGCGAGGCAGCACAAGGAAACAGACGAAAGAATGGCCCAAAACACCCACATACACATGTATACACGTACACGTCCACACACGCAAATATACATACCTATACATCTCAACGTATACATATATATACACATACAGATATATACATAAATACACAAGTCATACTGTCTGCCTTTATTCATTCCCATCACCACCCCGCCACACATGAAATAACAACCCCCTCCCCCCTCATGTGCACAAAGTAGCACTAGGAAGACAACAAAGACTCCATTTCTTCACACTCATTCTCTAGCTGTCATGTAATAATGCACCGAAACCACAGCTCCCTTTCCACATCCAGGCCCCACAGAACTTTCCATGGCTTACCCCAGACGCTTCATATGCCCTGGTTCAATCCATTGACATCACGTCGACCCCGGTATACTACATCGTTCCAATTCACTCTATTCCTTGCACACCTTTCACCCTCCAGCATGTTCAGGCCACGATCACTCAAAATCTTTTTCACTCCATCTTTCCATCTCCAATTTGGTCTCCCACTTCTCCTCGTTCCCTCCACCTCTGACACATATATCCTCTTGGTCAATCTTTCCTCATTCATTCTCTCCATGTGACCAAAACATTTCAAAACACCCTCTTCTGCTCTCTCAACCACACTCTTTTTATTACCACACATCTCTCTTACCCTTACATTACTTACTCGATCAAACCACCTCACACCACATATTGTCCTCAAACATCTCATTTCCAGAACATCCACCCTCCTGCGCACAACTCTATCCATAGCCCATGCCTTGTAACCATACAACATTGTTGGAACCATCATTCCTTCAAACATATCCATTTTTGCTTTCAGAGATAATGGTATTGACTTCCACACATTCTTCAACGCTCCCAGAATTTTCGCCCCCTCCGCCACCCTATGATTCACTTCCGCTTCCATGGTTCCATCCGCTGCCAAATCCACTCCCAGATATCTAAAACACTTTACTTCCTCCAGTTTTTCTCCATTCAAACTTTCCTCCCAATTGACTTGACCCTCAACCCTACTGTACCTAATCACCTTACTCTTATTCACATTTACTCTCAACTTTCACACACTTTACCAAACTCAGTCATCAGCTTCTGCAGTTTCTCACAAGAATCAGCCACCAGCGCTGTATCATCAGCGAACAACAACTGACTCACTTCCGAAGCTCTCTCATCCACAACAGACTCCATACTTGCCAGTCTTTCCAAAACTCTTGCATTCACCTCCCTAACAACCCCATCCATAAACAAATTAAACAACCATGCAGACATCACACACCCCTGCCGCAAACCTACATTCACTGAGAACCAATCAGTTTCCTCTCTTCCAACATGTACATGCCTTACATCCTCGATAAAAACTTTTCACTGCTTCTAACAACTTGCCTCCCACACCATATATTCTTAATACCTTCCACAGAGCATCTCTATCAACTCTATCATATGCCTTCTCCAGATCCAAAAATGCTACATACAAATCCATTTGCTTTTCGAAGTATTTCTCACACACATTCTTCAAAGCAAACACATGATCCACACATCCTCTACCACTTCTGAAACCACACTGCTCTACCCCAATCTGATGCTCTGTACATGCCTTCACCCTCTCAATCAATACCCTCCCATATAATTTACCAGGAATACTCAACAAACATATACCTCTGTAATTTGAGCACTCACTCTTATCCCCTTTGCCTTTGTACAATGGCACTATGCAAGCATTCCGCCAATCCTCAGGAGCCTCACCACGAGACATACATACATTAAATAACCTTACCAACCAGTTAACAATACAGTCACCCCCTTTCTTAATAAATTCCACTGCAATGCCATCCAAACCCGCTGCCTTGCCAGCTTTCATCTTCCGCAAAGCTTTTACTACCTCTTCTCTGTTTACCAAATCATCCTCCCTAACCCTCTCACTTTGCACACCACCTCAACCAAAACACCCTATATCTGCCACTCTATCATCAAACACATTCAACAAACCTTCAAAATACTAACTCTATCTCCTTCTCACATCACCACTACTTGTTATCACCTCCCCATTAGCCCCCTTCACTGAAGTTCCCATTTGTTCCCTTGTCTTATGCACTTTATATACCTCCTTCCAAAACATTTTTTTTTTTTTTTTTTGCTTTGTCGCTGTCTCCCACGTTTGCGAGGTAGCGCAAGGAAACAGACGAAAGAAATGGCCCAACCCACCCCTATACACATGTATATACATACGTCCACACACGCAAATATACATACCTACACAGCTTTCCATGGTTTACCCCAGACGCTTCACATGCCTTGATTCAATCCACTGACAGCACGTCAACACCGGTATACCACATCACTCCAATTCACTCTATTCCTTGCCCTCCTTTCACCCTCCTGCATGTTCAGGCCCCGATCACACAAAATCTTTTTCACTCCATCTTTCCACCTCCAATTTGGTCTTCCTCTTCTCCTCGATCCCTCCACCTCCGACACATATATCCTCTTGGTCAATCTTTCCTCACTCATTCTCTCCATGTGCCCAAACCATTTCAAAACACCCTCTTCTGCTCTCTCAACCACGCTCTTTTTATTTCCACACATCTCTCTTACCCTTACGTTACTTACTCGATCAAATCACCTCACACCACACATTGTCCTCAAACATCTCATTTCCAGCACATCCATCCTCCTGCGCACAACTCTATCCATAGCCCACGCCTCGCAACCATACAACATTGTTGGAACCACTATTCCTTCAAACATACCCATTTTGCTTTCCGGGATAATGTTCTCGACTTCCACACATTCTTCAAGGCTCCCAGAATTTTCACCCCCTCCCCCACCCGATGATCCACTTCCGCTTCCATGGTTCCATCCGCTGCCAGATCCACTCCCAGATATCTAAAACACTTCACTTCCTCCAGTTTTTCTCCATTCAAACTCACCTCCCAATTGACTTGACCCTCAACCCTACTGTACCTAATAACCTTGCTCTTATTCACATTTACTCTTAACTTTCTTCTTCCACACACTTTACCAAACTCAGTCACCAGCTTCTGCAGTTTCTCACATGAATCAGCCACCAGCGCTGTATCATCAGCGAACAACAACTGACTCACTTCCCAAGCTCTCTCATCCCCAACAGACTTCATACTTGCCCCTCTTTCCAAAACTCATGCATTCACCTCCCTAACAACCCCATCCATAAACAAATCAAACAACCATGGAGACATCACACACCCCTGCCGCAAACCTACATTCACTGAGAACCAATCACTTTCCTCTCTTCCTACACGTACACATGCCTTACATCCTCGATAAAAACTTTTCACCGCTTCTAACAACTTGCCTCCCACACCATATATTCTTAATACCTTCCACAGAGCATCTCTATCAACTCTATCATATGCCTTCTCCAGATCCATAAATGCTACATACAAAATCTAATGATACTCTCTCACCCCAACTCTCATTTGCCCTCTTTTTCACCTCTTGCACCTTTCTCTTGAACTCCTGCCTCTCTCTTTTATACATCTCCCACTCATTTGCATTATTTCCCTGCAAAAATCGTCCAAATGCCTCTCTCTCCTCTTTCAATAGCAATCTTACTTCTTCATCCCACCACTCACTACCCTTTCTAATCTGCCCACCTCCCACGCTTCTCATGCCACAAGCATCTTTTGCGCAAGCCATCACTGCTTCCCTAAATACATCCCATTCCTCCCCCACTCCCCTTACCTCCTTTGTTCTCACCTTTTTCCATTCTGTACTCAGTCTCTCCTGGCACTTCCTCACACAAGTCTCCTTCCCAAGCTCACTTACTCTCACCACTCTCTTCACCCCAACATTCTCTCTTCTTTTCTGAAAACCTCTACAAATCTTCACCTTTGCCTCCACAAGATAATGATCTTACATCCCTCCGGTTGCCCCTTTAAGCATAAATCTTCACCTTCGCCTTCACAAGATAATGATCAGACATCCCTCCAGTTGCACCTCTCAGCACATTAATATCCAAAAGTCTCTCTTTTGCGCGCCTATCAATAACATGTAGTCCAATAAAATTTAATGACACTCTCTCACCCCAACTCTCATTTGTCCTCTTTTTAACCTCTTGCACCTTTCCCTTCACCTTCTGTCTCTTTCTTTTATACATCTCCCAGTCATTCGCACTACTTCCCTGCCAAAATTTCTCTTTCACTGACAATCTTACTTTATCCCACCACTCATCTTCTGCACAAGCCATCACTGCTTCCCTAAATACATCCCATTCCTTCCCCACTCCCATTATGTCATATGCTCTCCCCTTTTTCCATTCGGTACTCAATCTCTCCTGGTACCCCCTCACACATGTCTCCTTCCCAAGCTCACTTACTCTCACCACTCTCTTCACCCCAACATTCTCTCTTCTTTTCTGAAAACCTCTACAAATCTTCACCTTCGCCTCCACAAGATAATGATCAGATATCCCTCCAGTTGCCCCTTTAAGCACATTGACGTCCAAAAATCTCTCTTTCATGCGCCTATCAATTAACACGTAATCCAATAACACTCTCTGGCCATCTCTCCTACTTACATACATTTTTTTTTTTTTTTTTGCCGCTGTCTCCCGCGTTTGCGAGGTAGCGCAAGGAAACAGACGAAAGAAATGGCCCAACCCACCCCCATACACATGTATATACATACGTCCACACATGCAAATATACATACCTACACAGCTTTCCATGGTTTACCCCAGACGCTTCACATGCCCTGATTCAATCCACTGACAGCACATCAACCCCGGTATACCACACTGATCCAATTCACTCTATTCCTTGCCCTCCTTTCACCCTCCTGCATGTTCAGGCCCCGATCACACAAAGTCTTTTTCACTCCATCTTTCCACCTCCAATTTGGTCTCCCTCTTCTCCTCGTTCCCTCCACCTCCGACACATATATCCTCTTGGTCAATCTTTCCTCACTCATTCTCTCCATGTGCCCAAACCATTTCAAAACACCCTCTTCTGCTCTCTCAACCACGCTCTTTTTATTTCCACACATCTCTCTTACCCTTACGTTACTTACTCGATCAAACCACCTCACACCACAAATTGTCCTCAAACATCTCATTTCCAGCACATCCATCCTCCTGCGCACAACTCTATCCATAGCCCTCGCCTCGCAACCATACAACATTGTTGGAACCACTATTCCTTCAAACATACCCATTTTTGCTTTCCGAGATAATATTCTCGACTTCCACACATTCTTCAAGGCTCCCAGGATTTTCTCCCCCTGCCCCACCCGATGATCCACTTCCGCTTCCATGGTTCCATCCGCTGCCAGATCCACTCCCAGATATCTAAAACACTTCACTTCCTCCAGTTTTTCTCCATTCAAACTCACCTCCCAATTGACTTGACCCTCAACCCTACTGTACCTAATAACCTTGCTCTTATTCACATTTACTCTTAACTTTCTTCTTTCACACACTTTACCAAACTCAGTCACCAGCTTCTGCAGTTTCTCACATGAATCAGCCACCAGCGCTGTATCATCAGCGAACAACAACTGACTCACTTCCCAAGCTCTCTCATCCACAACAGACTTCATACTTGCCCCTCTTTCCAAAACTCTTGCATTCACCTCCCTAACAACCCCATCCATAAACAAATTAAACAACCATGGAGACATCACACACCCCTGCCGCAAACCTACATTCACTGAGAACCAATCACTTTCCTCTCTTCCTACACGTACAAATGCCTTACATCCTCGATAAAAACTTTTCACTGCTTCTAACAACTTGCCTCCCACACCATATATTCTTAATACCTTCCACAGAGCATCTCTATCAACTCTATCATATGCCTTCTCCAGATCAATAAATGCTACATACAAATCCATTTGCTTTTCTAAGTATTTCTCACATACATTCTTCAAAGCAAACACCTGATCCACACATCCTCTACCACTTCTGAAACCACACTGCTCTTCCCCAATCTGATGCTCTGTACATGCCTTCACCCTCTTAATCAATACCCTCCCATATAATATACCAGGAATACTCAACAAACTTATGCCTCTGTAATTTGAGCACTCACTCTTATCCCCTTTGCCTTTGTACAATGGCACTATGCACGCATTCCGCCAATCCTCGGGCACCTCACCGTGAGTCATACATACATTAAATAACCTTACCAACCAGTCAACATTACAGTCACCCCTTTTTTAATAAATTCCACAGCAATACCATCCAAACCTGCTGCCTTGCCGGCTTTCATCTTCTGCAAAGCTTTTACTACCTCTTCTCTGTTTACCAAATCATTTTCCCTGACCCTCTCACTTTGCACACCACCTCGACCAAAACACCCTATATCTGCCACTCTATCATCAAACATATTCAACAAACCTTCAAAATACTCACTCCATCTCCTTCTCACATCACCACTACTTGTTATCACCTCCCCATTTGTGCCCTTCACTGAAGTTCCCATTTGCTCCCTTGTCTTACGCACTTTATTTACCTCCTTCCAGAACATCTTTTTATTCTCCCTAAAATTTAATGATACTCTCTCACCCCAACTCTCATTTGCCCTTTTTTTCACCTCTTGCACCTTTCTCTTGACCTCCTGTCTCTTTCTTTTATACGTCTCCCACTCAATTGCATTTTTTCCCTGCAAAAATCGTCCAAATGCCTCTCTCTTCTCTTTCACTAATACTCTCACTTCTTCATCCCACCACTCACTACCCTTTCTAATCAACCTACCTCCCACTCTTCTCATGCCACAAGCATCTTTTGCGCAATCCATCACTGATTCCCTAAATACATCCCATTCCTCCCCCACTCCCCTTACTTCCATTGTTCTCACCTTTTTCCATTCTGTACTCAGTCTCTCCTGGTACTTCCTCACACAAGTCTCCTTCCCAAGCTCACTTACTCTCACCACCCTCTTCACCCCAACATTCACTCTTTTTTTCTGAAAACCCATACAAATCTTCACCTTAGCCTCCACAAGATAATGATCAGACATCCCTCCAGTTGCACCTCTCAGCACATTAACATCCAAAAGTCTCTCTTTCGCGCGCCTGTCAATTAACACGTAATCCAATAACGCTCTCTGGCCATCTCTCCTACTTACATAAGTATACTTATGTATATCTCGCTTTTTAAACCAGGTATTCCCAATCATCAGTCCTTTTTCAGTACATAAATCTACAAGCTCTTCACCATTTCCATTTACAACACTGAACACCCATGTATACCAATTATTCCCTCAACTGCCACATTACTCACCTTTGCATTCAAATCACCCATCACTATAACCCAGTCTCGTACATCAAAACCACTAACACACTCATTCAGCTGCTCCCAAAACACTTGCCTCTCATGATCTTTCTTCTCATGCCCAGGTGCATATGCACCAATAATCACCCATCTCTCTCCATCAACTTTCAGTTTTACCCATATTAATCGAGAATTTACTTTCTTACATTCTATCACATACTCCCACAACTCCTGTTTCAGGAGTACTGCTACTCCTTCCCTTGCTCTTGTCCTCTCACTAACCCCTGACTTTACTCCCAAGACATTCCCAAACTACTCTTCCCCTTCACCCTTGAGCTTCTTTTCACTCAGAGCCAAAACATCCAGGTTCCTTTCCTCAAACATACTACCTATCTCTCCTTTTTTCACATCTTGGTTACATCCACACACATTTAGGCACCCCAATCTGAGCCTTCAAGGAGGATGAGCACTCCCCGCGTGACTCCTTCTTCTGTTTCCCATTTCAGAAAGTTAAAAAAATACAAGGAGGGGAGGATTTCTGGCCCCCCACTCCCGTCCCCTCTAGTCGCTTTCTACGACACGCGAGGAATGTGTGGGAAGTATTCTTTCACCCCTATCCCCAGGGATAATATACATATATATATATATATACACATACACACACCACACACACACATACATATATTTTTTTTTTTTTTTTTTTATACTTTGTCGCTGTCTCCTGCGTTTGCGAGGTAGCGCAAGGAAACAGACGAAAGAAATGGCCCAACCCCCCCCCCATACACATGTACATACACACGTCCACACACGCAAATATACATACCTACACAGCTTTCCATGGTTTACCCCAGACGCTTCACATGCCTTGATTCAATCCACTGACAGCACGTCAAACCCTGTATACCACATCGCTCCAATTCACTCTATTCCTTGCCCTCCTTTCACCCTCCTGCATGTTCAGGCCCCGATCACACAAAATCTTTTTCACTCCATCTTTCCACCTCCAATTTGGTCTCCCTCTTCTCCTCGTTCCCTCCACCTCCGACACATATATCCTCTTGGTCAATCTTTCCTCACTCATTCTCTCCATGTGCCCAAACCATTTCAAAACACCCTCTTCTGCTCTCTCAACCACGCTCTTTTTATTTCCACACATCTCTCTTACCCTTACGTTACTTACTCGATCAAACCACCTCACACCACACATTGTCCTCAAACATCTCATTTCCAGCACATCCATCCTCCTGCGCACAACTCTATCCATAGCCCACGCCTCGCAACCATACAACATTGTTGGAACCACTATTCCTTCAAACATACCCATTTTTGCTTTCCGAGATAATGTTCTCGACTTCCACACATTTTTCAAGGCTCCCAAAATTTTCGCCCCCTCCCCCACCCTATGATCCACTTCCGCTTCCATGGTTCCATCCGCTGACAGATCCACTCCCAGATATCTAAAACACTTCACTTCCTCCAGTTTTTCTCCATTCAAACTCACCTCCCAATTGACTTGACCCTCAACCCTACTGTACCTAATAACCTTGCATATATATACATATGAAAAATGTAAGAAACAATTTAGAAAACTGAAACTTCTAGCTTGAAATGAAAAGAAAAAAAATGAACGTCACATAATGGTTCAACCTCTGGCTATGGAAAAAGGAAATGTTTAATTTATTTACACAAAAGTCAATATACTCATGTATATCTCTTTTTAAACAAGGTATTCCGAATCATCAGTCCTTTTTCAGAACACAAATCTACAAGCTCTTCACCATTTCCATTTACAACACTGAATACCCATGTACACCAATTATACCCTCAACTGCCACATTACTCAGAATAACTATATCCCGGTCTCATGCATCAAAGTTGCTAACACACTCACTCAGCTGCTCCCATAACACTTGCCTCTCTTGATCTTTCTTATGACCAGGTGCATAGGCATCAATAATCACCCATCTCTCTCCATCCACTTTCAGTTTTACCCATATCAATGAAGAGTTTACTTTCTTACACTCTATCACATACTCCCATCACTCCTGTTTCAGGAGTAGTGCTACTCCTTCCTTTGCTCTAGACCTCTCACCAACCACTGACTTTACTCCCAAAACATTGCCAAACCACTCCCCTTTACCTTTGAGCTTCATTTCACTCAGAGCCAAAATATCTGGGTTCCTTTCATTAAGCATACTACCTATCTCTCCTTTTTTCTGATCTTAGTTATATCAACACACATTTAGACACCCCAATCTGAGCCTCTGAGGAGGATAAGCATTCCATGCATGACTCCTTCTGCTTCCCCGTTTAGAAAGTTAATATATAAGAAGGCGAGGTTTCTAGCCCTCCCGTTCCCGTCCACTTTAGTCGCCTCCTACGACACGCGGGAATGCGTGAGAAGTACTCTCTCTCCTATCTCAAGGGATAGGATAGAAAGTATCTAAACAATTTCTGTGTGAAACAATATGACTCCATAGGCAAAGCATTTTGAGAAATGTCAATCCTTTAGACTACACATTCGCAGCCTTGCTTTCAAGACATTGCTTGCAACAATACCAGCCATTTGTGATATTAAATGTTAGTGCACTTTCATACTTTAATGGATATAACTATTCTTATTTTTCATTTTACGTTGAAGTTCCAGTCAGAGACAAAAGACCATATCAAGGCCAGGCCCTATTTGAAATACAGAGAATTATGAAATGGAAAAAGAAGAGACAAGGGAGAGTATTCATGAATTCTGGCGACAGTGAAAAACCCGTCTTTTCAAATGTGTCAGGTAATAGTCATTAGGAAAGATATCAGAAGGAAGAGGATTCCAAAGCTTCGAGGTGTAGGGAAAGAAGCAGGTATCACAACGGATCTCCCTTGAGTTGCCTATCGCAAAACTATAATAATGTGATGCAGTGGCATGCTGAATATTGCACTGTCTAGTTAGTGGTGTGGGCACACAAACAGATAGCTCTCAGGAGCAAAAGCCAAAGTAGCACCTACAGAAGAGGGAAAAGGAACCAACATTGCGGCAAAGGGCAAGGGGGTCAAGTTTGGAAGTTATGTTGGGACACTTTATAAGGCGGACTGCTTTTGACTCAACTCTCTCAAACAAGGATGCAGAGCTAGAATCACCTCAAATACAAGAGCAGTACTCCATACAAGGATGAATCATTCCCTTGTATGAACAGAGCAACTGCTCAGAAGATAAGTTTCAACATCTAAACGGGACATCCAATTTCTTAGAGGCAGACTTAGCTATCAATGCAAGAAAAAGTGGGTGTTACAGTAATACCAAGTATGAGGCAGACTTAGCTATCAATGCAAGAAAAAGTGGATGTTACAATAATCCCAAGTATGTTCACTGAGTCAAGAGGTGAAATTACAGAACTGCCAAAGGAGAGACAAGACTTGTGAGGAGTTTTCGATAGAGAAATGGGTAGAAACTGGGTCTTGGAGGCATTGAACTTAAAATTTTGTGTACCCCACTGAGACATCCTGTCCAAGTTTACTGAGAAAGCTGTGTCAAGATGAGATGCAGATCAAGTGAGAGAAGAGGGAGCAGAACTGAAGGATGTGGATGAATATAGTGTTGAGTCATCACCGTATGAGTGCATTTGATTATTTCTGGAGGAGAGGAAACCACTGAAAAAAAAGAGAAAAAGTGTAGAGGACAGGAAAGAACCCTGAGACAAACCAGTGTTGATGGAGAAAAGGGGGAAGCTGATCCATCAAAAACCACAGAGATAGATTGGCCAGAGGGGAAGCTAGATATAAAGGAGTAAAGTAAGACAGGGAAGCCAAAAGAGGGGAGGTTAGAGATGAGACCCCTATGCCACATCTTGTCAAAAGCCTTGGATATGTTAAGTGCAACTACACACGACTCCTAAAAAATCTTTCAGGGATGATGACCAGACATTAGTAAGATAAGAAAGAATATCACCAGTTGATCTCGCCTTACAGAAGCTATACTAGTGATAAGAGAGAAGAATGTGATATTCAATGTGAGTAAGGATATGGAGTTGAGGAGGGATTCAAAGACTTTGGAACTGGTAGACGTCAAAGCAGCAGGAAGATAGTTAGAAGGGTTCAGAACAGTCAAGCTTCTTAGGGATGGGATGTATCAATGCATGCTTCAAAGGTGAGGGAAAACTTTTGAATTTTAAACGGAAACAGAAGAGAAAAGCGAGCAAAAGTGCAAGAGGCACCCTCTATAAGTACATGGGATACATGCAATCAGGACCATAAGCCTTGCTTGTGTCTAAAGAAAAAGTGCTTTTCAGTCAATGTGAAGAGATTATGGGACATGGCCTAGATTAGTAAGAGGAGCATCAGGGAGTGAAGAAATGTAGTGAGTCATCCAAGGTGGAGTTAGAAGAGAAACCAGAACCAGAGTTGCTTTGTCTATGGAAGACATAGTACCGTCAGAGCGCAAAAGTGAAGGGAAGGTAGAACGAAAGTTATTAAAGACGCCCTTACCTAAAGATTAGAAAAACCTATCAGTCGATAGCAAGGAGAGGTTATCACACTTCCTCTGTAAAGTGACATTCCCATAATTACAAGGAAATATATCTTATATTCTCACTTACTAACCCACCAAAACAACATGAGTTGTACTGATCATTTCAAAATTCATCAAACCCATCTGGGAAGATACTACTTTATATTGTGTACTTTACAACATTTTTTTTGTCCCACAACTTTTTATCATTAAACAAAAAGGTTGCTATCAAACCATCAAATAAATCATTTAAGGGACATTTTCATAAACAATTTCAATAACTATTAACTGGAAATGAATAATGATCATACAAAAGAATAAAAAAAAGAACACTTACCTTCATAGCATCATTGGATGTGCCAATTATTGATCCCACTTCATTGAGATCTTTGAGCAGCGATACCAGCATCTCATTTATGCGTTTCTTTTGATGTAACTGGGAGTCCTTTACTGTCTGGAGTTCTGAAGTGGCTGAGTTTAGTGATGCCTGTACATGAATATCCAGATTAATCACTTTTATCAATATTTATCATTTACTTATCATACTTGATTGCCGTTTCCAGTGTCTGTAAGGTAGCATGAGGAAACAGATGAAGAAAGATGCATCCACTCGTATTTCTTTTTATTTATTATACTTAGTCGCTGTCTCCCGTGTAGGGAGGCAGTGCAAGAAAACAGACGGAAGAATGGCCCAACGCACCCACATAAACATGTATATACATAATCATCCACACAAGCACATATACATACATAGACATACATATATGTACATGTACATATTCATACTTGCTGCCTTCATCCATTTCCCATGTGCTACCGTGTGCGTGAGGTAGCATTAGGAAAAGACAACAAAGGCCACATTCATTCACACTCTGTTTCTAGCTGTCATGTATAATGCACTGAAAACACAGCTCCCTTTCCATAACCAGGCATCACAAAACTTTCCATGGTTTACCCCAGATGCTTCACATGCCTTGGTTCAATCCATTGACAGCACGTCCACCCGGGTATACCACATAATTCCAATTCACTCTATTCCTTGCACGCCTTTAACCCTCCTGTATGTTCAGGCCCCGATCACTCAGAATCTTTTTCACTCCATCCTTCTACCTCCAATTTGGTCTCCCACTTCTCGTTCCCTTTACCTCTGACACATAAATCCTCTTTGTCAATCTTTCCTCACTCATTCTCTCCATGTGACCAACCCATTTCAATACATCCTCTTCTTTTCTCTCAACCAAACTCTTTTTTATTAACAAACATCTCTCTTACCCTTTCATTACTTACTCGATCAAACCATCTTACACCACACTGTCCTCAAACATTTCATTTCCAACATATCAACCCTCCTCCACACAACCCTATCTATAATACATGCCTCGCAACCATATAACATTGTTGGGACCACTATTCCTTCAAACATAGCCATTTTTGTTCTCCGAGATAATGTTCTCGCCTTCCACACATTCTTCAATGCTCCCAGAACCCCCCCCCCCGCACACATTGTGACTCACTTTTGCTTCCATGGTACCATCCACTGCCAGATCCACTCCCAGATATCTAAAACACTTCACTTCCTCCAGTTTTTCTCCATTCAAACTTACCTCCCAATTAACTTGTCCCTCAACCCTACTGAACCTAATTACCTTGCTCTTATTAACATTTACTCTCAGCTTTCTTCTTTCACACACTTTACCAAACTCAGTCACCAGCTTCTGCAGTTTCTCACCCGAATCAGCCACCAGTGTTGTGTCATCAGCGAACAACAACTGACTCACTTCCCAAGCCTTCTCATCCACAACAGACTGCATACTTGCCCCTTTCCAAAACTTGCATTCACCTCCCTAACAACCTCATCCATAAACAAATTAAACAACCATGGAGATATCACACACCCCTGCCGCAAACCAACATTCACTGGGAACCAATCACTTTCCTCTCTTCTTACTCGTGCACATGCCTTACATCCTTTATAAAAACTATTCACTGCTTCTAGCTACTTATCTCTCATACCATATACTCTTAATACCTTCCACAGAGCATCTCTATCAACTTTGTCATATGCCTTCTCCAGATCAATAAATGCTACATAAAAATCCATCTGCTTTTCTAAGTATTTCTCACATACATTCTTCAAAGCAAACACCTGATCCACACATCCTCTACCACTTCTGAAACCACACTGCTCTTCCCCTATCTGATACTCCGTACATGCCTTTACCCTCTTAATCAATACCCTCCCATATAATTTCCCAAGAATACTCAATAAACTTATACCTCTGTAATTTGAACACTCACCTTTATCCCCTTTGCCTTTGTACAATGGCACTATGCATTCATTCCACTAATCCACTCATATACACACATATATAAATACATACACAACACACACACACACACACATGCACATTTATATTCATTCATCATCTATTATTCTATTATACTTAATCGCTGTTACGCACATCCGTGAATTAGAGCCAGGAAACAAATGAAGAATGACTCATCCATTCATATACACATACACAGGGTGTCCCAAAAAATGTACTCACTTTTTGACACCCTATAACTCAGTGAATTATTCTTTTTTTTCAAAACTGAAAAAAGAAAACAATTCAGCAAATTATAGGGTGTCAAAAAGCGACTACATTTTGGGGGACACCTTGTATATACATAAACGACCATACATGGACATATACATACATATACATGCACAAACATTTACATATATGTCATGTACATATTTATACTTGCTTGCCTTTATCCATTTCAGATACAGTGTGGTTTCAGAAGTGGTAGAGGATGTGTGGATCAGGTGTTTGCTTTGAAGAATGTATGTGAGAAATACTTAGAAAAGTAAATGGATTTGTATGTAGCATTTATGGATCTGGAGAAGGCATATGATAGAGTTGATAGAGATGCTCTGTGGAAGGTATTAAGAATATATGGTGTGGGAGGAAAGTTGTTAGAAGCAGTGAAAAGTTTTTATCGAGGATGTAAGGCATGTGTACGTGTAGGAAGAGAGGAAAGTGATTGGTTCTCAGGGAATGTAGGTTTGCGGCAGGGGTGTGTGATGTCTCCATGGTTGTTTAATTTGTTTATGGATGGGGTTGTTAGGGAGGTAAATGCAAGAGTTTTGGAAAGAGGGGCAAGTATGAAGTCTGTTGGGGATGAGAGAGCTTGGGAAGTGAGTCAGTTGTTGTTCGCTGATGATACAGCGCTGGTGGCTGATTCATGTGAGAAACTGCAGAAGCTGGTGACTGAGTTTGGTAAAGTGTGTGGAAGAAGAAAGTTAAGAGTAAATGTGAATAAGAGCAAGGTTATTAGGTACAGTGGGGTTGAGGGTCAAGTCAATTGGGAGGTGAGTTTGAATGGAGAAAAACTGGAGGAAGTGAAGTGTTTTAGATATCTGGGAGTGGATCTGGCAGCAGATGGAACCATGGAAGCGGAAGTGGATCATAGGGTGGGGGAGGGGGCGAAAATTCTGGGGGCCTTGAAGAATGTGTGGAAGTCGAGAACATTATCTCGGAAAGCAAAAATGGGTATGTTTGAAGGAATAGTGGTTCCAACAATGTTGTATGGTTGCGAGGCGTGGGCTATGGATAGAGTTGTGCGCAGAGGATGGATGTGCTGGAAATGAGATGTTTGAGGACAATGTGTGGTGTGAGGTGGTTTGATCGAGTGAGTAACGTAAGGGTAAGAGAGATGTGTGGAAATAAAAAGAGCGTGGTTGAGAGAGCAGAAGAGGGTGTTTTGAAGTGGTTTGGGCACATGGAGAGAATGAGTGAGGAAAGATTGACCAAGAGGATATATGTGTCGGAGGTGGAGGGAACGAGGAGAAGAGGGAGACCAAATTGGAGGTGGAAAGATGGAGTGAAAAAGATTTTGTGTCATCGGGGCCTGAACATGCAGGAGGGTGAAAGGAGGGCAAGGAATAGAGTGAATTGGAGCGATGTGGTATACCGGGGTTGACGTGCTGTCAGTGGATTGAATCAAGGCATGTGAAGTGTCTGGGGTAAACCATGGAAAGTTGTGTAGGTATGTATATTTGCGTGTGTGGACGTATGTATATACATGTGTATGGGGGGGGTTGGGCCATTTCTTTCGTCTGTTTCCTTGCGCTACCTCGCAAACGCGGGAGACAGCGACAAAGTATAAAAAAAAAAAAAAAAATATTAACACCAACATATATACAGACATAAATATAAATATCTTATTTGTTATTTATTTCTTTGTCGCTGTCTCCCACGTTAGCGAGGTAGTGCAAGGAAACAGACAAAAGAATGGCCCAACCCACCCACATACTCATGTATATACATACACGTCCACACACAGCACATATACATACCTATACATCTCAATGTATACATATATACACACACACAGACATAAACATATATACCCATGTACATAATTCATACTGTCTGCCTTTATTTATTCCCATCGCCACCTCGCCACACATGGAATAACAACACCCTCCCCCCTCATGTGTGCGAGGTAGCGCTAGGAAAAGACAACAAAGGCCCCATTCGTTCACACTCAGTCTCTAGCTGTCATGTAATAATGCACCGAAACCACAGCTCCCTTTCCACATCCAGGCCCCACAGAACTTTCCATGGTTTACCCCAGATGCTTCACGTGCCCTGGTTCAATCCACTGACGGCACGTCGATCCCGGTATACCACATCGTTCCAATTCACTCTATTCCTTGCACGCCTTTCACCCTCCAGCATGTTCAGGCCACGATCACTCAAAATCTTTTTCACTCCATCTTTCCACCTCCAATTTGGTCTCCCACTTCTCCTCGTTCCCTCCACCTCTGACACGTAAATCCTCTTGGTCAATCTTTCCTCACTCATTCTCTCCATGTGACCAATCCATTTCAAAACACCCTCTTCTGCTCTCTCAACCACACTCTTTTTATTACCACACATCTCTCTTACCCTTACATTACTTACTCGATCAAACCACCTCACACCACATATTGTCCTCAAACATCTCACTTCCAGCACATCCATCCTCCTGCGCACAACTCTATACATAGCCCATGCCTCACAACCATACAACATTGTTGGAACCACTATTCCTTCAAACATACCGATTTTTGCTTTCCAAATTAATGTTCTCGACTTCCACACATTCTTCAAGGCTCCCAGAATTTTCGCCCCCTCCCCCACCCTATGATTCACTTCCGCTTCCATGGTTCCATCCCCTGCCAAATCCACTCCCAGATATCTAAAACACTTCACTTCCTCCAGTTTTTCTCCATTCAAACTTACCTCCCAATTGACTTGACCCTCAACCCTACTGTACCTAATAACCTTACTCTTATTCACATTTACTCTCAACTTTCTTCTTTCACACACTTTACCAAACTCAGTCACTAGCTTCTGCAGTTTCTCACATGAATCAGCCACCAGCACTGTATCATCAGCGAACAACAACTGACTCACTTCCCAAGCTCTCTCATCCACAACAGACTGCATACTCACCCCTCTTTCCAAAACTCTCACATTCACCTCCCTAACAACCCCATCCATAATCAAATTAAACAACCATGGAGACATCACACACCCCTGCCGTAAACCTACATTCACTGAGAACCAATCACTTTCCTCTCTTCCTATATGTACACATGCCTTACATCCTCGATAAAAACTTTTCACTGCTTCTAACAACTTGCCTCTCACACCATATATTCTTAATACCTTTCACAGAGCATCTCTATCAACTCTTATCATATGCCTTCTCCAGATCCATAAATGCTACATACAAATCCATTTACTTTTCTAAGTATTTCTCACATACATTCTTCAAAGCAAACACCTGATCTACACATCCTCTACCACTTCTGAAACCACACAGCTCTTCCCCAATCTGATGCTCTGTACATGCCTTCACCCTCTCAATCAATACCCTCCCATATAATTTACCAGGAATACTCAACAAACTTATACCTCTGTAATTTGAGCACTCACTCTTATCCCCTTTGCCTTTGTACAATGGCACATTGCAAGCATTCCGCCAATCCTCTGGCATATTTATATAAATATAAATGTACATATTCGTACTTGTTTGTTATCATCCATTCCTGGCACCAATATGTATTATCAAATTCAAAACCTTCACATTATTTTCAATTATCCAAAGAAAACAACATACTGCATCAAGGTTTTAAACAAGGATACATTACAACAGAGAAAAGAAATCAGTTCAACCTTACAGAAAATATTTATATATTCTAATATACTTGATTGATGTTTTCCACATTAGCGAAGTAGCAAGAGGAACCAGAAGAAAGACCCATCCACTCACATATACACATACATACATACACGCAAATACACATTTTATTTTCCATCATACTTAATCGCCATCTCCCACATCAGCGAGGAAGCGCAAGGAAACAGACAAGGAATGGCCCAAACCACACACATACACATGTATATAGATAAATGCCCATACATGCATATATACCATATTGACTGGGCTATGCTGTTGCAGAGTAAATTCAAAGGTAAGGCTAGAGAGGCATATAAATAGTCACATTATTCAAGACAGATACTAGGAGGAATTATGACAAACCTTATAAATATCCACACTACCCAAATGTTAAACAGCCTAGTCAATATAATTTTGTGGAAGGTTCACATAACTATGAGCCACAAAACCAGGTGGGAAATAGATTTCAAAGACATACACATACATATACATTTCAACATATACATACATATATTTAAACAGAAATATACATGTATGCACATGTACATATTCAAACTTGCTGCCCTCATCCAATCCTGTTGCCACCCCATCACACATGAAACAGCATCCCCCCACCAGCAAGGTAGCATCACGAAAAGACAAAAAATACCACATTTGTCCACACTCAGTCTCTAGCTGTCATGTGTAATGCACTGAAACCACAGCTCCCTTTCCATGGTTTACCCCAAACACTTCACATGCCTTGGTTCAATCCATTGAAAGCACATCGACCCTGGTACACCACACTGTTCCAATTCACTCTATTCCTTGCATGCCTTTCACCCTCCTGTGTGTTCAGGCCCCAATCCCTCAAAATCTTTTTCACTCCATCTTTCCACCTCCAATTTGGTCTCCTGCTTCTTGTTCTCTCTACCTCTGACACTTATATTCTCTTTGTCAATCTTTTCTCTCATTCTCATGTGTACAAACCATTTCAACACACCCTCTTCTGCTCTCTCAACCACACTCTTTTTATCATAACACATCTCTCTTACCCTTTCATTACTTACTCGATCAAACCACCTCATACCACATACTGTCCTCAAACAATTCATTTCCAACACACTCACCCTCCTCTGCACAACCCTAACTATAGTCCATGTCTAACAACCATATAACATTGTCGGAACTACTATTCCTTCAAACATAACCATTTTCGCTCTCTCAGATAACGTTCTCAGTTTCCACACATTCTTCAACGCTCCAGAACCTTTGCCCCTCCCACTCCATGACTCACTTAGGATCCCATGGTTCCATCCGCTGCTAAATCCACTCCTAGATATCTAAAACACTTCACTTCCTCCAGTTTTTCTCCATTCAAACTTACCTCCCAATTTACTTGTGCCTCAACCCTTGCTCTTATTCACATTTTCTCTCAACTTCCTTCTTTCACACACTAAACCAAACTCAGTCACCAGCTTCTGAAGTTTCTCATCCAAATCAGTCTCCAGTGCTGTAATCATCAGCGAACAACAACTGATGCACTTCCAAAGCCCTCTAATCCACAACAGACTGCATACTTGCTCCTCTCTCCAAAACTCTTGCATTCATCTCCCTAACCACCACATCCATAAACAAATTAAACAGGTATGGAGACATCACGCACCCCTGCCACAAATCGACATTCACTGGGAACCAATCACTTTCCTCTCTTCTTACTCGTGCACATGCCTTACATCCTTTATAAAAACTATTCACTGCTTCTAGCTACTTATCTCTCATACCATATACTCTTAATACCTTCCACAGAGCATCTCTATCAACTTTGTCATATGCCTTCTCCAGATCATAAATGCTACATAAAAATCCATCTGCTTTTCTAAGTATTTCTCACATACATTCTTCAAAGCAAACACCTGATCCACACATCCTCTACCACTTCTGAAACCACACAGCTCTTCCCCAATCTGATGCTCTGTACATGCCTTCACCCTCTCAATCAATACCCTCCCATATAATTTCCCAAGAATACTCAATAAACTTATACCACTGTAATTTGAACTACTCACCTTTATCCCCTTTGCCTTTGTACAATGGCACTATGCATTCATTCACTAATCCACTCATATACACACATATATAAATACATACACACACACACACACACACACACACATGCACATTTATATTCATTCATCATCTATTATTCTATTATACTTAATCGCTGTTACGCACATCCGTGAATTAGAGCCAGAAACAAATGAAGAATGACTCATCCATTCATATACACATACACAGGGTGTCCCAAAAAATGTACTCACTTTTTGACACCCTATAACTCAGTGAATTATTCTTTTTTTTTCAAAACTGAAAAAAGAAAACAATTCAGCAAATTATAGGGTGTCAAAAAGCGACTACATTTTGGGGGACACCTTGTATATACATAAACGACCATACATGGACATATACATACATATACAATGCACAAACATTTACATATATGTCATGTACATATTTATACTTGCTTGCCTTTATCCATTTCAGATACAGTGTGGTTTCAGAAGTGGTAGAGGATGTGTGGATCAGGTGTTTGCTTTGAAGAATGTATGTGAGAAATACTTAGAAAAGTAAATGGATTTGTATGTAGCATTTATGGATCTGGAGAAGCATATGATAGAGTTGATAGAGATGCTCTGTGGAAGGTATTAAGAATATATGGTGTGGGAGGAAAGTTGTTAGAAGCAGTGAAAAGTTTTATGCGAGGATAGTAAGGCATGTGTACGTGTAGGAAGAGAGGAAAGTGATTGGTTCTCAGGGAATGTAGGTTTGCGGCAGGGGTGTGTGATGTCTCCATGGTTGTTTAATTTGTTTATGGATGGGTTGTTAGGGAGGTAAATGCAAGAGTTTTGGAAAGAGGGGCAAGTATGAAGTCTGTTGGGGATGAGAGAGCTTGGGAAGTGAGTCAGTTGTTGTTCGCTGATGATACAGCGCTGGTGGCTGATTCATGTGAGAAACTGCAGAAGCTGGTGACTGAGTTTGGTAAAGTGTGTGGAAGAAGAAAGTTAAGAGTAAATGTGAATAAGAGCAAGGTTATTAGGTACAGTGGGGTTGAGGGTCAAGTCAATTGGGAGGTGAGTTTGAATGGAGAAAAACTGGAGGAAGTGAAGTGTTTTAGATATCTGGGAGTGGATCTGGCAGCAGATGGAACCATGGAAGCGGAAGTGGATCATAGGTGGGGGAGGGGGCGAAAATTCTGGGGGCCTTGAAGAATGTGTGGAAGTCCGAGAACATTATCTCGGAAAGCAAAATGGGTATGTTTGAAGGAATAGTGGTTCCAACAATGTTGTATGGTTGCGAGGCGTGGGCTATGGATAGAGTTGTGCGCAGGAGGATGGATGTGCTGGAAATGAGATGTTTGAGGACAATGTGTGGTGTGAGGTGGTTTGATCGAGTGTGTAACGTAAGGGTAAGAGAGATGTGTGGAAATAAAAAGAGCGTGGTTGAGAGAGCAGAAGAGGGTGTTTTGAAGTGGTTTGGGCACATGGAGAGAATGAGTGAGGAAAGATTGACCAAGAGGATATATGTGTCGGAGGTGGAGGGAACGAGGAGAAGAGGGAGACCAAATTGGAGGTGGAAAGATGGAGTGAAAAAGATTTTGTGTGATCGGGGCCTGAACATGCAGGAGGGTGAAAGGAGGGCAAGGAATAGAGTGAATTGGAGCGATGTGGTATACGGGGTTGACGTGCTGTCAGTGGATTGAATCAAGGCATGTGAAGTTCTGGGGTAAACCATGGAAAGTTGTGTAGGTATGTATATTTGCGTGTGTGGACGTATGTATATACATGTGTATGGGGGGGGTTGGGGTGGGGTGTGGGGGGGGGGGTGGGTCGGTGGGTGGAGAATGGTGGGTATGGTGGGGGGTGGTTGGGCCAATTTCTTTTTCTTTCGTCTGTTTCCTTGCGCTACCTCGCAAACGCGGGAGACAGCGACAAAGTATAAAAAAAAAAAAAAAAAATATTAACACCAACATATATACAGACATAAATATAAATATCTTATTTGTTATTTATTTCTTTGTCGCTGTCTCCCACGTTAGCGAGGTAGTGCAAGGAAACAGACAAAAGAATGGCCCAACCCACCCACATACTCATGTATATACATACACGTCCACACACAGCACATATACATACCTATACATCTCAATGTATACATATATACACACACACAGACATAAACATATATACCCATGTACTTAAATACATAACTAGTCTGCCTTTATTTATTATATGATAAAATTTTTCCCAGCAGCCCAACCACGAGATTCGCACCTTCAACACAAGTTACATGGAATAACAAACACACCCCGACCTCCCCCCTCATGTGTGCGAGGTAGCGCTAGGAAAAGACAACAAAGGCCCCATTCGTTCACACTCAGTCTCTAGCTGTCATGTATAATGCACTGAAAACACAGCTCCCTTTCCACATCCAGGCCCCACAGAACTTTCCATGGTTTACCCCAGATGCTTCACGTGCCCTGGTTCAATCCACTGACAGCACGTCGATCCCGGTATACCACATCGTTCCAATTCACTCTATTCCTTGCACGCCTTTCACCCTCCAGCATGTTCAGGCCACGATCACTCAAAATCTTTTTCACTCCATCTTTCCACCTCCAATTTGGTCTCCCACTTCTCCTCGTTCCCTCCACCTCTGACACGTAAATCCTCTTGGTCAATCTTTCCTCACTCATTCTCTCCATGTGACCAATCCATTTCAAAACACCCTCTTCTGCTCTCTCAACCACACTCTTTTTATTACCACACATCTCTCTTACCCTTACATTACTTACTCGATCAAACCACCTCACACCACATATTGTCCTCAAACATCTCACTTCCAGCACATCCATCCTCCTGCGCACAACTCTATACATAGCCCATGCCTCACAACCATACAACATTGTTGGAACCACTATTCCTTCAAACATACCGATTTTTGCTTTCCAAATTAATGTTCTCGACTTCCACACATTCTTCAAGGCTCCCAGAATTTTCGCCCCCTCCCCCACCCTATGATTCACTTCCGCTTCCATGGTTCCATCCCCTGCCAAATCCACTCCCAGATATCTAAAACACTTCACTTCCTCCAGTTTTTCTCCATTCAAACTTACCTCCCAATTGACTTGACCCTCAACCCTACTGTACCTAATAACCTTACTCTTATTCACATTTACTCTCAACTTTCTTCTTTCACACACTTTACCAAACTCAGTCACTAGCTTCTGCAGTTTCTCACATGAATCAGCCACCAGCACTGTATCATCAGCGAACAACAACTGACTCACTTCCCAAGCTCTCTCATCCACAACAGGAAGAAAAAATATAGCTAAAAAAATCATGCCATACATCACCCCTCTTTCCAAAACTCTCACATTCACCTCCCAACAACCCCATCCATAATCAAATTAAACAACCATGAGAACATCACACACCCCTGCCGTAAACCTACATTCACTGAGAACCAATCACTTTCCTCTCTTCCTATATGTACACATGCCTTACATCCTCGATAAAAACTTTTCACTGCTTCTAACAACTTGCCTCTCACACCATATATTCTTAATACCTTCACAGAGCATCTCTATCAACTCTTATCATATGCCTTCTCCAGATCCATAAATGCTACATACAAATCCATTTACTTTTCTAAGTATTTCTCACATACATTCTTCAAAGCAAACACCTGATCTACACATCCTCTACCACTTCTGAAACCAACACCAAAACACAGCTCTTCCCCAATCTGATGCTCTGTACATGCCTTCACCCTCTCAATCAATACCCTCCCATATAATTTACCAGGAATACTCAACAAACTTATACCTCTGTAATTTGAGCACTCACTCTTATCCCCTTTGCCTTTGTACAATGGCACATTGCAAGCATTCCGCCAATCCTCTGGCATATTTATATAAATATAAATGTACATATTCGTACTTGTTTGTTATCATCCATTCCTGGCACCAATATGTATTATCAAATTCAAAACCTTACATTATTTTCAATTATCCAAAGAAAACAACATACTGCATCAAGGTTTTAAACAAGGATACATTACAACAGAGAAAAGAAATCAGTTCAACCTTACAGAAAATATTTATATATTCTAATATACTTGATTGATGTTTTCCACATTAGCGAAGTAGCAAGAGGAACCAGAAGAAAGACCCATCCACTCACATATACACATACATACATACACGCAAATACACATTTTATTTTCCATCATACTTAATCGCCATCTCCACATCAGCGAGGAAGCGCAAGGAAACAGACAAGGAATGGCCCAAACCACACACATACCACATGTATATAGATAAATGCCCATACATGCATATATACCATATTGACTGGGCTATGCTGTTGCAGAGTAAATTCAAAGGTAAGGCTAGAGAGGCATAAAATAGTCACATTATTCAAGACAGATACTAGGAGGAATTATGACAAACCTTATAAATATCCACACTACCCAAATGTTAAACAGCCTAGTCAATATAATTTTGTGGAAGGGTTCACATAACTATGAGCCACAAAACCAGGTGGGAAATAGATTTCAAAGACATACACATACATATACATTTCAACATATACATACATATATTTAAACAGAAATATACATGTATGCACATGTACATATTCAAACTTGCTGCCCTCATCCAATCCTGTTGCCACCCCATCACACATGAAACAGCATCCCCCCACCAGCAAGGTAGCATCACGAAAAGACAAAAAATACCACATTTGTCCACACTCAGTCTCTAGCTGTCATGTGTAATGCACTGAAACCACAGCTCCCTTTCCATGGTTTACCCCAAACACTTCACATGCCTTGGTTCAATCCATTGAAAGCACATCGACCCTGGTACACCACACTGTTCCAATTCACTCTATTCCTTGCATGCCTTTCACCCTCCTGTGTGTTCAGGCCCCAATCCCTCAAAATCTTTTTCACTCCATCTTTCCACCTCCAATTTGGTCTCCTGCTTCTTGTTCTCTCTACCTCTGACACTTATATTCTCTTTGTCAATCTTTTCTCTCATTCTCATGTGTACAAACCATTTCAACACACCCTCTTCTGCTCTCTCAACCACACTCTTTTTATCATAACACATCTCTCTTACCCTTTCATTACTTACTCGATCAAACCACCTCATACCACATACTGTCCTCAAACAATTCATTTCCAACACACTCACCCTCCTCTGCACAACCCTAACTATAGTCCATGTCTAACAACCATATAACATTGTCGGAACTACTATTCCTTCAAACATAACCATTTTCGCTCTCTCAGATAACGTTCTCAGTTTCCACACATTCTTCAACGCTCCCAGAACCTTTGCCCCCTCCCACTCCATGACTCACTTAGGATCCCATGGTTCCATCCGCTGCTAAATCCACTCCTAGATATCTAAAACACTTCACTTCCTCCAGTTTTTCTCCATTCAAACTTACCTCCCAATTTACTTGTGCCTCAACCCTTGCTCTTATTCACATTTTCTCTCAACTTCCTTCTTTCACACACTAAACCAAACTCAGTCACCAGCTTCTGTAGTTTCTCATCCAAATCAGTCTCCAGTGCTGTATCATCAGCGAACAACAACTGATGCACTTCCAAAGCCCTCTAATCCACAACAGACTGCATACTTGCTCCTCTCTCCAAAACTCTTGCATTCATCTCCCTAACCACCACATCCATAAACAAATTAAACAGGTATGGAGACATCACGCACCCCTGCCACAAATCGACATTCACTGGGAACCAATCACTTTCCTCTCTTCCTACTCGTACACATGCCTTACATCCAAGATAAAAACTTTTCACTGCTTCTAGCAACTTACCTCCCATGTCATATACTTTTAAAACAAACACATATACATACACAGACATATACATATATACACATGTACATATTCATACTTGCTTACCTTCACCCATTCCCAGTGCCACCCTGTCCAACAGGAAACAGCATCACCACCACCTGCATCAGCAAGGTAGTGCTAAGAAAACAGACAAAAATGGCCATGTTCGTTCACACTCAGTCTCTAGCTGTCATGTGTAATGCACTAAAACCACAGCTCCCTATCCACATCCAGGTCCCACAAACCTTTCCATGGTTTACCCAAAATGCTTCATATGCCCTGGTTCAGTCCACTGACAGCATGTCGATCCCGGTATCCCACATTCTTCCAATTCACTCTATTCCTTGCATGCCTCTCGCCATCCTGCATGTTCAGGCCCTGGTCACTCAAAATCTTTTTCACTCCATCCTTCCACCTTCAATTTGGTCTCCCACTTCTTCTTCCCTCATGTCTGACACATATATCCTCTTTGTCTTCTTTGTCAACCTTTCCTCACTCATTTTCTCTGTATATCCAAACCATTTCAACACATCCTCTTTTGCTCCCTCAGTCACACTCCTCATTACCACACATCTCTCTTACACTTTTTTATTTACTTGAGCAAACCACCTCACACCACATATTGTCCTCAAACATTTCATTTCCAATACATCCACCCTCCTCTGTACAACCCTATCCATAGCCCATGCCTCGCAACCATATAATATTTTTGGAACTACTATTCCTTCAGACATACCCATTTTTGCTGTCCAAGATAACGTACACTCTTTTCACACATTTTTCATCACTCCCAAAACCTTCACCCCTCCCCAACCCTCAGACTCACTTCCACTTCCATGGTTCCATTTGTTGCTAAGTTCACTCCCAGATACCTACAACACTTCACTTCCTCCAATTTTTCTTCAAATTTATATCCCAGTAAGTTGTCCCTAAACCTTGCTCTTCTTCACATTTACTCTCAACTTTCTCCTTTCTGACACTTTTCCAAACTCAGTCACCAACTTCTGCAGTTTCTCACTTGAATCAGCCACCAATGCTGTATCTTTAACAAGCAACTACTGACTCATTTCCCATGCGTTCTCATCCCCAACAGACTGCATGCTTACCCCTCTCCAAAACTCTTGCATTTATGTCACTAACCACCCCATCCACAAACAAATTAGACACCTATGAGAACATCGCACACCCCTGCCACAGACTGACCTTCACTAGGAACCAATCACTCTCCTCTCTTCCTACTCATACACATGCCTTACATCCTTGGTAAGAACTTTTCACTGCTTCTAGCAGCTTACCTCCCACACCATATACTCTTAAGACCTTCCACAAAGCATCTCTATCAACCCTATCATATTTCTTCTCCATATCCGTAAATGCTGCATACAAATCCATGTTGGAAAGGATCACAATTTTGTGCGTGATCAAGATATTCCTGAGAGTCCACGGGAAATATGAAACACAATAAGTTCCCAAGTACAGTTTCATGTAATAATCACATCATCAGGGAAGACACAAGAGAGAAGCATAACAGTCAGTTGATATACATCGAATAGACGAAGCTAGGACGCCATTTGGTAAACATGTGATTGTCCAAGACAGACAAAGAGCGTTCATAAGCTTATTTTACAAATTTTATCAACAATAAAGTTATCTAATTTGTATAGACCATCACTAATATTAAGATTACCATACTTTGTGTATTCAATAATAGAAGATTCAATGACATTTCTCGTGGTAATAAAGTTAGAGTTAATAACTGAAATGGCATTACTCCAAGAATCTCTTTGTTCTCCCTTTTAATAATAATATTATTTTACTTCCCACGTTGCTCAAATCCTTTAATGTAAATGTTGCCTTCAGCAACAATAATATATTTATTCATCTATTTTGCTTTGTCGCTGTCTCCCACGTTAGCGAGGTAGCACAAGGAAACAGACGAAAGAAATGGCCAACCCACCCACATACACATGTATATACATACACATCCACACATGCAAATATACATACCTATACATCTCAACATATACATATATATACACACAGACATATACATATATACACATGCACATAATTCATACTGTCTGCAACAATAATAGTACAAAGAATATCTTAATCAAGAATTCACCAGAAAATTCTCCTGGATGCATCTATAAAGTGCCATGTAGAAATTGTGATAAGTTCTATGATGGGCAGACTGGTAAGGATCTTTGTTAGACTTAAGCAACAGAAATATAGTATAAGAATGGGACAAGAATTAAATGCCTTGTTTAATCATGTTAAAAGCTATGATCATTGTACTGACTGGAGTAATGCCATCTCAGTTATTAACTCTAACTCTATTACAATGAAAAATATCATTGAATCTTCTATCATTAAATACACAAAGAATTATAATCTTAATATTAGTGATGTTCTATACAAATTAGATAACTTTATTGTTTATAAAATTTGTAAAATGATAAGTTTATGAACGCTCTTTGTCTGTCTTGGACAATCGCATGTTTACCAAATGGCGTCCTAGCTTCCTCTCTTTGATGTATATCAATTGACTGTTATATTTCTCTCTTGTGTCTCCCCTGATGATGTGATTATTACAAGAAAGTGCACTTGGGAACTTATCATGTTTCATTTTCCCCGTGGACTCATAGGAATACAAATCCATCTTTTTCCAAGTATTTCTCATACCCATTCTTCAAAGCAAACAAAGTAATACATTTGCAAACTAATCCAATCACAAATATGCAAATGAATCTACTTATAAATAAAACTGCTTTTCCTTCTGAAGGCAAGCTCTAGGAAATCATGTCCTTACTAATAAAACTACTATATTTCTAATTCTGTACCTGCTTCTGACCAAGTTCCTCTGTTAAAGACTCATTTTCCTTGCTCTTGCGTTCTACCTCTTCTGTCTTCTGGTCATAGTTGACAGCCAACTCTTCAAGCGCCTGTAATACTTCTTTCACTTCTTCTTTGGCCTTCTCATTTTCGTTAGAAAGTCGAGTCATCTCTGACTGTAGAAGCTCATAGTCGCGCCTTGTTGAAGATATCAACTGAAAAATAAAAAAAAACACCAATATATGAAGAATGATATAAAAACAGGATATATTTTCCAATCCCCACAAGAGATTAAAATGACCAGCTGCATTCAAGATAACTGAACTTATATATCTTTTCAACCATTAAAAGAAAAATGATAAAAGGCCTATGTCTCATGGACTCCTTGGCGTACCTATTAGTGTTCCTGACCATGATGCATTCATGTGTTCCCAAGGAACAAGCACATGCTCGAATACTAGTTACAGCAGCCAGTCCAAAGTCATACCTGCAGTTCATTCACCCATTGGGATTGCTCAATAAATTGGGTACCTGGTTTAGGAAAGTCTTGGAAGCAAAGTGAGGGGTTGGAAGGAGTAACGCTACTCCTGAAGCAGGAGTTGTGGGAGTATGTGATAAGAGTGTAAGAAAGTATATGGGTAAAACTGAAAGTGGATAGAGATGGGCAATTATTGGTGCTTATGCACCTGATCATGAGAAATATCATGAGAGAATCCAAGAGAGTGTGTCAGCAGCTTTGATGCAAGAGACCGGGTATCAGTGATGGGCGATTTAAATGCAAAGGTGAATAATATGGCAGTTAAGGGTATAATTGGTGTACATGGCATATTCAGTGTTGTGAATGGAAATGGTGAAGAGATTATGTGTTGAAAAAAGACTGGTGATTGGGAATACCTGGTTTAAAAAGTGAGATACAAAAGTACACGTATATGAGTAGGAAAGATGGTGAAAGGGCATTAATTGATAGGCATGTAAAAGAGAGACTTTTGGATGTTAATTTGCTGAGAGGGGCAGCTGGAGCGATGTCTGATTACTATCTTGTGGAGGCAAAGGTGAAGATTTGCTAAGGTTTTCAAAAAAGAAGAGAGAATGTTGGTAAGAAGAGAGCAAGCTTGGAAAGGACACTTGTATGAGGAAGTACCAGAAGAGATTCCGTGTACAATGGCAAAAGAGAAGAGGAAATGAAGTGAGCGAGTGGATGGGAACGGGATGTATTTAGGGAAGTAGTGTTGGCATGTGCAAAAGATGCATGTGGTATGAGAAAGGTGGGAGGTGGGCAGATTAGCAAGGGTAGCGAGTGGTGGGATGAAAAAGTAAAGTTGTTAGTGAAAGAGAAGAGTTTTGATGATACTTGCAAGAAAGGAGTGCAAATGACTGGGAGATGTATAAAAGAAAGTGGCAGGAGTCAAGAGAAATGTGCAAGGGTTGAAAAAGAGGGCAAATGAGAGTAGGGGTGAAAGAGTATACTTAAACTTTAGAGAATAAAAAGATGTTTTGGAAGGAGGTAAATAAAGTGCGAAGGACAAGAGAAAGAGTGGGGAAGAAATAAAGTGTAGTGATGAAGTGAGGAGATGGAATGAGTATTTTGAAGGTATGTTGAATATCTTTGATGACAGACTGGCAGACGTAAGGTGTTTCCACCAGGGTGGTGTGCAAAGCGAGAGAGTCAGGGTAGTGTGTGGAGTGAGAGAGTCAAGGAGAATGGTTTGGTTAAAGAGAAGAGATAGTGAAAGCTTTCCAGAAGATGAAATCTGGAAAGGTGACGGGTCTGGATGGTATTGAAGTAGAATATATCAGGATGGGGGAGACTGTGTTATTGATTGGTTGGTAAGGATATTCGATGCATGTATGGATCATGGTGAACTTGCCTCCGACAGAATATATCCCTTCCACAGAGCATCTCTATCAACTCTATCATATGCCTTCTCCAAATCCATATATCTATTATACTTTGTCGCTCAAATTACAGAGGTATAAGTTTGTTGAGCATTCCTGGGAAATCATATGGGAGGGTATTGACTGAGAGGGTGAAGGCATGTATAGAGCATCAAATTGGGGAAGAGTAGTGTGGTTTCAGAAGTGGTAGAGGATGTGTGGATCAGGTGTTTTCTTTGAAGAATGTATGTGAGAAATACTTAGAAAAGCAAATGGATTTGTATGTAGCATTTATGGATCTGGAGAAGGCATATGATAGAGTTGATGGAGATGCTCTGTGGAAGGTATTAAGAATATATGGTGTGGGGGTAAGTTGTTAGAAGCAGTGAAAAGTTTTTATCAAGGATGTAAGGCTTGTGTACATGTAGGAAGAGAGGAAAGTGATTGGTTCTCAGTGAATGTTGGTCTGCGGCTGGGGTGTGTGATGTCTCCATGGTTGTTTAATTTGTTTATGGATGGGGTTGTTAGGGAGGTGAATGCAAGAGTTTTTGATAGAGGGGCAAGTGTGCAGTGTTGTGGATGAGAGAGCTTGGGAAGTGAGTCATTTGTTGTTCGCTGACGATACAGCACTGGTGGCTGATTCGGATGAGAAACTGCAGAAGCTGGTGACTGAGTTTGGTAAAAAGTGTGAAAGAAGAAAGCTGAGAGTAAATGTGAATAAGAGCAAGGTTATTAGGTAAAGTAGGGTTGACGGACAAGTCAACTAGGAGTTAAGTTTGAATGGAGAAAGACTGGAGGAAGTGAAGTGTCTTAGATATCTGGGAGTGGATTTGGCAGCGGATGGAACCATGGAAGGCGAAGTGAATCATACGGTGGGGGAGGGGGGCGAAAGTTCTGGGAACACTGAAAAATGTGTGGAAGTCGAAAACGTTATTTTGGAAAGCAAAAATGGGTATGTTTGAAGGAATAGTGGTTCCAACAATGTTATATGGTTGCGAGGCATGGGCTATAGATAGAGTTGTGCGGAGGAGGGTGGATGTGCTGGAAATGAGATGTTTGAGGACAATATGTGGTGTGAGGTGGTTTGATCAAGTAAGTAATGAAATGAAAGAGTAAGAGAGATGTGTGGTAATAAAAGGAGTATGGTTGAGAGAGCAAAATAGGGTGTTTTGAAATGGTTTGGTCACATGGAGAGAATGAGAGAGGAAAGATTGACAAAGAGGATATATGTGTCAGAGGTGGAGGGAACGAAGAGAAGTGGGAGAACAAACTGAAGGTGGAAAGATGGAGTGAAAAAGATTTTGAGTGATCGTGGCCTGAACATGCAGGAGGGTGAAAGGCGTGCAAGGAATAGAGTGAATTGGAACAATGTGGTATACTGGAGTCGACGTGCTGTCAATGGATTGAACCAGGGCAAGTGAAGCGTCTGGGGTAAACCATGGAAAGTTTTGTGGGGCCTGGATGTGGAAAGGGAGCTATGGTTTCGGTGCATTATACATGACAGCGAGAGACTGAGTGTGAACAAATGTGGCCTTTGTTGTCTTTTCCTAGCGCTACCTCACACAGCTGCGGGGGAGGGGGTTTCCATTTTATGTGTGGCAGGGTGGCGATCGGAATGAATAAGGGCAGGCAGTATGAATTATGTACATGTGTATATGTCTGTGCGTGTGTGTGGAAAGGTGCGTGAAGGTGGAAAGATGGAGTGAAAAAGATTTTGTGTGATCGGGGCCTGAACATGCAGGAGGGTGAAAGGAGGGCAAGGAATAGAGTGAATTGGAGCGATGTGGTATACAGGGGTTGACGTGCTGTCAGTGGATTGAATCAAGGCATGTGAAGCGTCTGGGGTAAACCATGGAAAGCTGTGTAGGTATGTATATTTGCGTGTGTGGACGTGTGTATGTACGTGTGTATGGGGGTTGGGCCATTTCTTTCGTCTGTTTCCTCGCGCTACCTCGCAAACGCGGGAGACAGCGACAAAGTATAAAAAAAAAAAAAAAAAAAAAAAAAAAATATATATATATATATATATATATATATATATACATATATATATACATATATATATACATATATATAATATATATATATATATATATATATATATATATATATATATATATATATATATAATATATATATATATATTCTATACGTTTAGATGTATAGGTATGTATATGTGCATGTGTGGACGTGTATGTATATACATGTGTATGTGGGTGACTTGGGCCACTCTTTTGTCTGTTTCCTTGCACTATCTCGCTAACGCAGGAGACAGCGACAGTATAATAAATATAATGAATAAAAAATATATATATATATATGGTTCTGGAGAAGGGATATGACAGAGTTGATAGAGATGCTCTGTGGAAGGTATTAAGAGTATATATGGTGTAGGCAAGTTTCTAGAAGCAGTGAAAATTTTCTATTAAGGATGTAATGCATGTGTATGAGTAGGAAGAGAGGAGAGTGATCGGTTCCAAGTGAATGTCAGTTTGCGGCAAAGGTGTGTAATGTCTCCATGGTTGTTTAACTTGTTTATGGATGTATTTGTTAGGGAGGTGAATGCAAGAGTTTTGGAGAGAGGGGCAAGCATGCAGTCTGTTGTGGATGAGAGGGCTTGGGAACCGAGTCAGTCGTTGTTTGCTGATGATACAGCACTGGCGGCTGATTTGGGTGAGAAACTGCAGAAGCTGGTGATTGAGTTTGGCAAAGTGTGTGAAAGAAGAAAGCTGAGAGTAAATGTGAATAAGAGCAAGTTATAAGGTACAGTAAGGTTGAGGGACAAGTCAATTGGGAGGTAAGTTTGAATGGACAAAACCTAGAGGAAGTGAAGTGTTTTAGGTATCTGATAGTGGATGGAACCCCAACTCTCATTTGCCCTCTTTTTCACCTCTTGCACCTTTCTCTTGACCTCCTGCCTCTTTCTTTTATACATCTCCCAATCATTTGCATTATTTCCCCACAAAAATCATCCAAATGACTCTCTCTTCTCTTTCACTAACAATCTTACTTCTTCATCCCACCACGCACTACCCTTTCTAATCTGCCCACCTTCCATGCTTCTCATGCCACAAGCATCTTTTGCACAAGCCATCCCTTCTTCCCTAAATACATCCCATTCCTCCCCCAGTCCCCTTACGTCCTTTGTTCTCAACTTTTTCCATTCTGTACTCAGCCTCTTCTGGTACTTCTTCACACAAGTCTCCTTCCCAAGCTCACTTACTCTCACCACTCTTTTCTATATATAGGGGATAGAGAAAGAATACTTCCCACACATTCCTCAGGTGTCGTAGAAGGCAACTAATGGGGACAGGAGAGGGGGGCTGGAAACCCTCCCATCCTATCTTAACTTTCTTAAATGGGAAACAGGAGCAGGAGTCACGCAGGGAGTCCTCATCCTCCTCGAAGGCTCAGATTGGGGTGTCTAAATGTGTGTGGATGTAACCAAGATGGGGAAAAAAAGGAGAGATAGGTAGTATGTTTGAGGAAAGGAACCTGGATGTTTTGGCTCAGAGTGAAACGAAGCTCAAGGGTAAAGGGGAAGAGTGGTTTGGGAATGTCTTGGAAGTAAAGTCAGGGGTTAGTGAGAGGACAAGAGCAAGGGAAGGAGTAGCACTACTCCTGAAACATGTGTGGTGGGAGTATGGGATATTGTAAGAAAGTAAACTCTAGATTGATATGGGTAAAGCTGAAAGTGTATGCAGAGAGATGGGTGATTATTGGTGCAAATGCAACTTGGCATGAGAAGAAAGATCATGAGAGGCAAGTATTTTGGGAGCAGCTGAGTGACTGTGTTAGTAGTTTTGCTGCACGAGACCAGGTTATACTGATGGGTGATTTCAATGCAAAGGTGAGAAATGAGGCAGTTGAGGGAATAATTGATGTACATGGGGTGTTCAGTGTTGTAAATGGAAA
>NC_092233.1:47387500-47519168 GCF_036320965.1 Panulirus ornatus
CATTCTCTAATACCATTATAAGATTTGAACATTCTCTACTATCATCATACAACTTGAACATTTTCGCGATTCATCATAGAACTTGAACATTCTCTTTTATCATCATACAGCTTGAACAATCTCTACTATCATCATACCCCTTGAACATTATCTACTATCATCATACAACTTGAACATTCTCTATTATCATCATACATCTTGAACAGTCTAAAATCATCATGCATCTTGAACTTTTTCTATCATAAAACTTGAACATTATCCACTATCATCATACGACTTGAACATTTTCTAGTATCGTTTTCATTATCATACAACGAACGTTCTCGACTATTATCATACAACGAACATTCTTTCGTATCGTCATATCAATTTGAACATCCTCTACTATCATCATAGAACTTGAATATAATCTACTATCATCATAGAACTTGAACATTCTCTACTATCATCATACAACTTGAGCATTCTCCACTAACATCATAGAACTTGAACATTCTCTACTATCATCATACTATATGATTATTCTCTATTATCATTATACAATTTGAACATTCTCTACTATCATCATGCAACTTCAATATTTTCCTATATCGTCATACAACTTCAATATTCTCTACTATTATCATACAACTTGAATATTCTCTTCTCTCATCATGCAACTTGAATATTCTCTACTATCATCATACAACTTGAACATTTTCTACCACACTCATATAACTTGAACATTCTCCACTATCATCATACAACTTGAAAATGTTCTCGTATCGTTATACAACTTGAACATTCTATTCTATCATCATACAACTTGATCATTTTCTCCTATCATCATACAAATCGAATTCTCTCTTATCGTCATACAACTTGAACATTCTCTTCCATCATCATACAACTTTAACATTCTCTACTATCATCATGCAATTTGATCATTCTCTACTATCATCATAAAACTTGAACATTCTCTTCTATCATCATACAACTTGACCATTATCTACTCTTATCATACAACTTGGGCATTCTCTAATAACGTCATACAACTTAAACATTCTATCGTATAGTCATGCAATCATACAACTTGAACATTATCTACTACCATAAGATTTGAACATTTTACATCATCATAAAACTTGAAGATTCTCTCGTATCGTTATACAACTTGAACAATCTCTACTACTAAATTCATGAACATTCTCTACTGTCATCAAAGACCTTGAACATTCTCTACTTGATACAACTTGAACATTCTCTCATATCGTCATACAACCTGAACATTCTCTACTTTCATCATATAGCTTGAGCATCATCCTACACCTTGAACATTCTTTCGTATCTTAATACAACTTAAACATTCTCCACTATTATCATATAAGTTGAAAGTTCTCTATCATCAACAGATACCTATATATTTTCTATCATCATACAATCTAAACATTCATATCATACAACTTGAACATTCTCTACTATTATCATACAACTTGAACAGTCTCTAATATCACCATGCAACTTGAACTTTTTCTACTATCATCATACAACTTGAACATTCTTTCATATCGTCATACAACCTGAACATTCTCTACTTTCATTATACAGCTTGAACTCCTTTACTATTATCATACAACTTGAATATTCTTTCATATATTCATACAACTTAAACATTCTCTACTATTATCATATAACTTGAACCTTGTCTATCATCAAAATAAACTTGAACATTTTCTACTCTCATCAAACAATTGAACATTACAACTTCAATATTCTCTACTATCACCATACAACTTGAACATTCTTTCATATCTTCATACAACTTAAACATTCTCTACTATTATCATATAACTTGAGCCTTCTCTAACATCATCATAAACTTGAACATTTTCTACTCTCATCATACAAATTGAACATTCTTGCATATCATCATAAAACGAACATCCTCTAATATCATCATATAACTTGAACATTCTCTAATATCACCATACAACTTGAACATTCTGTATCATCATAAAACTTGAATATTCTCTACTATCATCATACAACTTGAATATTCTCTAATATCGTCATACAACTTGAGTATTCTCTTCTATCATCTTGTAATTTGAACATTCTCTACCATCATCGTACAATTTGAACATTTGCAACTTGATCATTCTCTACTATCATGTTAAAACTTGAACATTCCCTACTATCATCATAAAAATTGAACATTCTCTACAATTATCTTACTTGAACATTCTCTACCAATATCATGCAACTTGAATATTCTCTCGTGTGGTTATACAACTAGAACATTCTCTTCTATCATCGCACTTGAACATTCTCTAATATATCCATACAACTTGAACACTCTACTATCATGATACAACTTGAACGTTCTCGTCTATCATCATAAAACGATTATTCTCTACTACCATCATACAACTTGAACAATCTCTAATATCATCATAAAACGAACTTTTTCAGCTATCATTATAAAACTGGAACATTCTCTATCATCATACGACTTGAACATTCACTAGTATCGTCATAAAACTTGAACATTCTCTTCTATCATTATACAAATTGAACATCATCTGGTATTACCATACAACTTGAACATTCATTCTTATCGTCATAGAACTTAAACATTCTATACTATCATCATACAATTTGAACATTCTCTAATATCCTCATAGAACTTGAATATTCTTTACTAAATTAATGCACCTTGAACATTCTCTACTATCATCATACAACTTGAATATTCTTTCGTATCGTCGTACAACTTGAACATTCTCGAACTGAAATTATACAACTTGAACATTCTATATTACCATCACACTTGAACATGCTCTCGTATTGTTGATAACTTGAACATTCTCTTGTATTGTTATACAACTCTTTACCATCATACAACTTGAACGTTTTCTACTATCATCATACAACTTGAACATTCTCTCGTATCGTCATATAACTTGAATATTCTCTACTATCAACATAAGCCTTAAACATTCTCTACTATCATCATACTATAAGATTATTCTCAATTATCATAATAGAAATTGAACATTCTCTACTATCATCATGCAACTTCAATATTTTCCTTGAACATTCTCTTCTATCATTATACAACTTGAACGTTTTCTATCATTATACAACTTGAACATTCTCTACTATCAACATACAGCTTGGACATTCTCTCCTATCATCATACAACTTGAACATTCTTGATTATTGAATATTCTCTACTTTCAACATACAGCTTGAACATTCTCTACTATCATCTTACTGCTTGATTATTCTCTACTATCATCATACAACTTGAATATTTTCCTGTATCACCATACAACTTCGATATTCTCTATCATCATCATACAACTTGAACATTCTCTACTCTCATCATATGACGAAAATTCTCTCGTTTTATCATACTACGTAAACATTCTCTATTATCATGATACTACTTGAATGTGCTTTGTATCATCATACAACTTGACCTTTCTCTGCTGTCATCATACAACTTGAACATTCACTACTATCATCATACAACTTGAACATTCTGTACTAACGTCAAGGCACTTGAATGCTCTCTACTATCATCATACAGCTTGAACATTCTTTCGTATCTTCATACAACTTTAACATTCTGTACTACAATCATACAACTTGAAGATTTTCTATCATTGCACATTTTCTCGTATCATCATACAACTTGAATAATCTCTTCTATCATCGTACAACTGGAATTCTCTCGTATCTCTCCTATCATCGTACAAGAACATTTTCTACCATCATCATACAACTTGAACATTTTCTGCTATCATACAATTTGAACATTCTCTATCATCGTCATACAACTTGAACGTTCTCTCGTTTTGTCATACAACTTAGACATTCTCTACTATCGTCATACTTGAATATTCTCTAGCATCATTATACAAAAACATTCTCTACTGTAATTTTACAACTTGAACATTCTCTACTATCATTATACAAGATGAACATTCTCTATCATCATAAAACTTCAACGTTTTCTACTTAAATATTCTCTCGTATCGTCATGCAACTTGAACATTCTCTACTATCATCATATAACTTGAACATTCTCTACAATCATCATACAATTTTAACTTTTGTTACTATCATCATACACTTGAACATTATCTCGTATCTCCATATAAGTTGAACGTTCTGAACTATCATCATACAACTTGAACATTCTTTTGTATCGTCATACAACTTGAACATTCCCTAAAATCATCATAGAATTTTAACATTTATCATCATACAATTTGAACAATCATGCAACTTGAACATTCTCTACTATCATCAGAAAACCTCTACTGTACATTCTCTACTGTACTCTTACAACTTGAACACTCTATCCTATCATCAAACAACTTGAACATTTCCTATTATCATCATATAACTTGAACACTCTCCTATCACTATAGAGCTGGAACATTTTCTACCATCATCATACAACTTGAACATTTTCTGCTATCATACAATTTGAACATTCTCTATCATCGTCATACAACTTGAACGTTCTCGTTTTGTCATACAACTTAGACATTCTCTACTATCTTGACCATTTCTTAATGTCAATATACAACTTGAATATTCTCTACTATCATCATACAACTTTTTCTATCATTATACAACTTGAGCATTTTCTACTATCATCATACAGCTTGAACATTCTCTACTATCATCTTACAACTTGATTATTTTCTAGTATCATCATACAACTTTAACATTCTCTACTATTGTCATACAATTTGAATATTTTCCCGTATCGTCATACAACTTAAGCATTTTCTACTATCATCGTACAATTTGAATATGCATTATACAATTTGAACATTCTCTTGTATCGTAATACAACTTGAACATTCTCTATCACCATAGAATTTGAACATTCTCTACTATCATCATACAACTTGAACATTCTTTCCAATAATCTTACAACTTGAACATCATGGAACTTGAACATTCTCTACTATCATCATATAACTTGAACATACTCTCGTATCGTCATACAACTTGAACATTCTCTCCTATCATTATGCAACTTGAACATACTCTCGTATCGTCATACAATTTGAACATTCTCTACTATCGTCATACAACTTGAACATTCTATCGTATCCTCATACAACTTGAACAATTTCTGCTATCATCATACAACTTGAGCATTCTCTACTATAATCATAAAACTTGAACATTCTCTCCTGTCGTCATACAACCTAAACATTTTCAACTATACAGCTTGAACAATCTCTACTATGATCACAAAGCTTGAATATTCATTTGTATCTTCACACAATTTCAATATTCTCTTCCGTCATCATACAACTTTAACATTCTCTATCATCATTATACAAATTGAACATTCTCTACTATCATCAAACAAATTGAACATTCTTTCGTATCGACATACAACTTGAATATTCTCTATTATCATCATACAACATAAATATTCTCTATTATGATAATAAATCTTGAACAATCTTTCGTATCGTCAAAATTTGAAGTCTCTATTATTCTCTACTGTCATCATCTTGAACAACTTGAACATTATTTATCATCATAGAACTCGGACATTCTCAACTATATTCATACAAATAGAACATTACCTTGTATCGTCAAACAAATTGAATAATCTCTACTACCATCATACAACGAGAACATCTCTTAACGCTATGAAATTTAAACATTCTCTTTTATCATCATACACCTTCAATATTTTCTACTATTATCATACAAATTGATCATTACAACTTGAACATTCTCTACTATCATCATGCAATCTTTACTAATCTTTACTAACTTCAAGCAAATTGAACATTCTGTACTATCATTATACAACTTGAACATTCTCTACTATCATCATACATTTGAACATTCTCTACTATCAAACATCTTTAACAATGTTTACTAACTTAAAGCAACTTGAACATTCTCTCCTATCATAAAACATTCTATCGTATTGTCATACAATTTGAACATTCTCTACCGTGATCATACAACCTGAACATTCTCTACTGAAATCATACAACTTGAACATTCTCTACTGTAATCATACAACTTGAACATTCTCTACTGTAATCTTATAACTTGAAGACTCTACTACCATCATGCAACTAGAACATTTTCTCGTGTTATGAAATTTGAACATTCTCTTCTATCATCATACAACTTGAACATTTTCTACTGTCATCGTACAACTTGAACATTCTCTAGTGTCGTTATACAGCTTGAACATTCTCTACTATCATCATACAACTTGAACACTCTCCTATCATCATACAACTTTTACACTCTCTATCATCATACAAAATGAAGATTCTTTGTCATCATTCAAATTGAGCATTCTCTCGTATCGTCATACAACTTGAACATTCTCTGTTATCATCTTACAACTTGAATATTCTCTATCATCATCTTCAACATTCGTTCGTATCGTCATAAAATTTGAATCACCATACAATTTGAACATTTTCTACTATCATCATACAACTTCAGCTGAATATTCTTTATTATCATCATACAACTTTATTATTCTGTACTATCATCATATAACTTCAAACTTTACTACTATCAGCATGGAACTTGAACATTCTCTCGTATCATCATACAACCTGCACTTTCTGTACTACTTGAACATTCATACAACTTGAACATTCTTTCGTATCGCCATACAGCTTGAACGTTATCTACCATCATTATACAACTTAAACATTCCCTACTATCATCATACAACTTGAGCATTCATTCGCATCGTCATACAACTTGAACATTCTTTGGTATCATCATACAACTTGAATATTCTCTATTATCATCTCTATTATTATCTTCAACATTCTCTACTGACATCATACATCTTGAAAATTGTCTACAATCATCATATAACCTGAACATCTGCTACTATCATCATACAATTTGAACATTCTCTATCATTATGTAACGAACATTCGTATCGTAGTACAACTGCTATCATATTACAACTTGAACATTCTCCACGATAATCATACAACTTGAAAATTCTCTAACGTCATGCAACTTGAACATTCTCTACTATCATAATAGAACTTGAACATTATCTTACATACTCTTTTGAACATTCTTTACTATTATCATTCTCTACTATCATACAACTTGAACATTCTCTACTATCGTCATAAAACTTACACAATTTCTACTATCATCACACAACTTGGGCAGTCTCTACTATTATCATAGAAGTTAAACATTCTCTAATATACTTGACCATTCTCTATCATCATACAATTTGAACATTCTCTTGTATAGTCAGAGAACCTGAACATTTTCTATCCAGTTATACCTCAAATACTATCATCATAAAATTTGAACATTCTTTCGTATCTTCATATAATTTCAATATTCAATCAGCATACAATAAACATTCTCTACTATCGTCATACAAATTGATCATCTCTCGTATCGTCATGCAACTTGAACATTCTCTATTATCATCTTACAACTTGAACATTCTCTCGTATCGATATACAATTTCAACATTCTCTTCTATCTTCATACAAATTGAACGTTTTCTACTTGAACATTCTCTCGCATCGTCTTAAAACTTAAACATTCTCTACTATCATTATACAACTACTATCGTCATACAACTTGAATATTCTCATAACCCTTGAATATTTTCTCATATCGGCACACTACTAGAACATTGTCTACACTCTTCTAGACATTGAACATTTGGTACCATTATCATACAACTTGAAAATTTGGTACTATTATCATACAACTTAAACATTATCATCATACAATTTGAACATTCGTATAGTCGTACAACCTGATCATTCTCTGCTGTCATCATACAATTGGAACATTCTCTACTTTCATCATAGAATTTGAGCATTCTCGAATAACATCTGCAACTTGAACACTCTTATCATACAACTTGAATATATCGTCATATAATTTGAACATTCTCTACTATCATCATACAACTTGAATATTTTCTACTACAATCATACAACTTTAACATTCTCTACTATCATTATACAACTTAAACATTCTTTGACCGTCATAAAATTTGAACATTCTCTACTATCATTATACAACTTGAACATTCTTTCGTTTCGTCATACAACCTGAACATTCTCTAATGTAACATACAACTTGAGCATTGTCTACTACAATCATACAACTTAAACATTCTGTCGTATCGTTATACAACTTCAACACTCTCTTCAATCTTCATACAAATTGAACGTTTTCTACTATCATCATATAACGAACATTCTCTCGTATCGTCTTAAAACTTAAACATTATAATCGTACAATTTAACTATTCTCTACTATCGTCATACAACTTGAATATTCTCTACTATCATCATAACCTTTGAATATTTTCTCATATCACTACTAGAACATTGTCTACAACCATCACAACTTGAACATTTGGTACAACTATCCTTGAACATTGTCTATCATCATACAATTTGAACATTCGCATCGTCGTACAACCTGAACATTCTCTGCTGTAATCATACAATTGGAACATTCTTTACTCTCATCATAGAACTTGAGCATTCACGACTAACATCATGCAACTTGAACATTCTCTGTTATCATTATACAACTTGAACATTCATATCATCATATAATTTGAACATTCTCTACTACAATCATACAACTTGAACATTCTCTATTATCATTATACAACTTTAACGTTCTTTGGTATCGTCATAGAACTTGAACATTCATTACTATCATTATACAACTTCAGCATTCTCTACTATGATTATACAACTTGAACATTTTTACTAACATTATGCAACTTGAACATTGCCTGCAATTATCATACAACTTGAATATTCTTTCGTATCGTTATACAACTTGAACATTCTCTCGTATTGTCTAACAACTTGACCATTCACTATTATCATTATACAACTTGAACATTCTATACTACCATCATACAACTTGAACATTCTCTACAATCCTCATACAACTTTAACATTTGCTACTATTATCATACGACTTGAACATTCTCTTGTATCGTCATGCACTTGAACATTCTCTACCATCATCATACAACTTGAACTTTATCACATTCATACAACGAACATTATTTCGTATCGTCATACATCTTGAACCTTCTCTACTGTCATCATACAACTTGAACATTCGCAACTTGAACATTCTCTACTATCATCATACAACTTGATTCTATCATATTGTCATATAATTGAACACTACTGTGATTATACAATTTGAAAATTCTCTACTATCGTCATACAACTTGAATATTCTCTACTATCATCATAACCTTTGAATATTTTCTCATATCGTCACTACTAGAACATTGTCTACAACCATCATACAATTTGAACATTCGTATCGTCGTACAGCCTGAACATTCTCTGCTGTAATCATACAATTGGATCATTCTTTACTCTCATCATAGAACTTGAGCATTCTCGCCTATCATCATGCAACTTGAACATTCTCTGTTATCATTATACAGCTTGAACATTCTCTCATGTCATATAATTTGAACATTCTCTATCATCATACAACTTGAACATTCTCTACTACAATCATACAACTTGAACATTCTCTACTATATACAACTTTAACGTTCTTTGGTATCGTCATAGAACTTGAACATTCATTACTATCAATATACAACAGCATTCTCTACTATGATTAAACAACTTGAACATTTTTTACTAACATTATGCAGCTTGAACATTGCCTAAAATTATCATACAACTTGAATATTCTTTCGTATCGTCATACAACTTGAACATTCTCTAGTGTAATCATACAACTTGAGCATTGTCTCTTACCATCAACCAACTTGAACATTCTCTCGTATCGTTATACAACTTGAACATTCTCTTCTATTATCATACAAATTGAACGTTTCCTACTACCATCATATAACTTGAACATTCTCTCGTATTGTCTTACAACTTGACCATTCACTATAATCATCATACAACTTGAACATTCTATACTATCATCATACGACTTGAACATTCTCTACAAACATTGAATCCTTTTTTCATATCGTCATACAACTAGAACACTATCTACAACTTTAACATATGCTACTATTATCATATCATGCAACTTGAACATTCTCTACCATCATCATACAACTTGAACTTTCTCTATTACATTCATACAACTTGAACATTCTTTCGTATCGTCATACATCTTGAACCTTCTCTACTGTCATCATATAACTTGAACATTCGCTATTATCATCATTCAATTTGAAAAATCTTTACTAACTTCATGCAATTTGAACATTCTCTACTATCATCATACAACTTGATTCTATTATATTGTCATATAAATGAACACTTTCTACTGTAATTATACAATTTGAAAATTCTCTATCATAAGCTGTATAACTTGAACATTCTTTCGTATCGTCATATAACTTGAACATTTGTATCATCGTACAACTTGAACATTCTCTGCTATATTCATACAGCTTCAGCCTTCTCTACTTGAACATTCTCTACAATTTTACTTGATCATTCTCTACCATCATCATACGACTTGAACATTCTCTAGTATCATCATATAACTTGAACATTCTCAACTATCATTATACAAGTTTAACATTCTTTCGTATCGTCATAGAACTTATACATTCTCTATTATAGTCATACAACTTGAACGTTATCTAGTAACATTATGCAACTTGAAAATTCTCTATAATTATCATACTTGAACATTCTTTCGTATCGTCACAATTTGAACATTCTCTAGTGTAATCAAACAACTTGAACCATCATATTATCATCATACAACTCTGACATTCTCTCGTATCATTATACAACTTGAACATTCTCTTCTGTCATCATTGAACGTTTTCTACTATCATCATACAACTTGAATATTCTCTCCTATCATAGCCTTTGAATATTTTCTCATATTGTCATACAACTAGACCATTGTCTACAATCATCATACAACTTGAACATTTGCTATTATTATCATGCAACTTGAACATTCTCCTGTGTCGTCATACAACTGGAACATTCTCTACTATCGTCATAGTAGAAAATGTTCAACCATACAACCTGAACAATCTCTACTATCATCACACAACTTGAACATTCTCTCGTATCGTCATACAATTTGAACATTTGTACTATCATGCAATTTGAACATTCGTGTTGTCATATACCTATCATCAAGCAACGAACATTCTCTACTACAAACATACAACTTAAAGATTTTCTCGTATCGTCATACAACTTGAACATTCACTACTATCATTATACAACTTGAACATTCTCTCGTATTGTTATACAGCTTGAACATTCTTTAACTTTGCATCGTCCTACAGCTTAAACTTTATCATAAAACTTGATTATTCTCTTATATTATGGCATTATACAACTTCAACATTCTCTACTATCATCATCCAACCTGAAAATTCTATTGTATTGTTCTTCGCATTAAGTATTTTCTCTTATACAGCTTGAACGTTGCCTACTATCACGATAAAACGAACATTCTTTCGTATCTTTATACAATTTGAATATCATCATACAACTTGAACATTCTTTGTCATAATAGAAATTGAACATTCCCTACTATAATCGTACATTCTCTACTAACATCATCCAACTTTAACATTCTTTCGTATCATCATATAACTTAAACACTCTCTACTATAATCATACAACTTGAACATTATATACTAGCAATATACAAATTTAACTTTCTCTCGTACCGTTATGCAACTTGGACATTCTCTTTATCATCATACAACTTGAACGTTTTCTACTTTCATCATACAACTTGAACATTATCTTGAACATTTTCTACTATTATCATACAACTTGAACATTCTCTACTATCATCATACAATTTGAGCATTCTCTACTATCATCATACAACTTGATTGTTCCCTACTAGTAACGTTATACAAGTTGAACATTCTCAACTATCATCATGCAACTTGAACTTCCTCTACAACTTCCTCATACAACTAGAACATTCTCTACTATCATTATATAACTTGAATAAATTGAACCTTCTCTCATATCGTCATACAACTTGAACTTATTCTATTATCATCATACAACTTGAACATTTCTACTATCATCATACAACTTAAACATTCTTTCGTATTGTTATACAGCGTGAACATTTTTTTACCATCATCTTACAATTTGCATCTTGCAATTTGCATCGTCATACAATTTAAACTTTCTCTACTCTCATCATAAAACCTGAATATTCTCTCATATCGTCATACAACTTGAACTTATTCTATTATCATCATACAACTTGAACATTTCTACTATCATCATACAACTTGAACATTCTTTCGTATTGTCATTGTTATATGTACACTCTAATTTGAACATTCTCTTTTTTCATCATACAACCTGAACATTCTGTTGTATCGTTTACAAACTGAACATTTTCTCTTACAGCTTGAGCATTCTTTACTATCATGATAAAACTTGAACATGCTTTCGTTCTGTCTTCATCATACAACTTGAACATTCTCCACTATAATCGTAGAAATTGTAACTTGAACATTCTCTATTAACATCATGTAACGAACATTCTCCACTATCATCATACAACTTGAACATTCTCTATTATCATCATACGATTTGATTATTCTCTACTGTCATCAGACAACTTGAATATTCTCTACTATTGAATATTTTCTCATATCGTCATACAACATGAACATTTTACAATAATCCTACTATCATCAAACAAATTGAACATCATCATCATATCAACTTGAACATTCTGTATCATCATCATACAATTTGAAAATTCTCTACTGTCATCATTTAACTTGAATTCTCTGCTATGATCATACAACTTGAACATTCTCTACTCTCACCATACAACTTAAACATTCTTTACTATCAGGCAACTTGAACATTTTCTACCATCATTACACAACTTGTATAACTTGTATAACTTGTAATCATACAACGAACATTCTCTCGTATCAACATACATTTTTAACATCCTCTTCTAACATTATACAACTTGAACGTTTTCTACTAACATCACAGAACTTGAACATTCTCTCGTATCGTCATACAACGAACATTCTCTGGTATCTTCTTACAACTTGAACAATCTTTAATATCATTATACAACTTGAGTTTTCTCTGTCATCATCATAGAACTTAAACATTCTTTAGTACCGTCATACAACTTAAACATTCTCTACTATGACCATACAACTTGAACATTTTCCACTATCATTATGTAACTTGAAACTTCTTTAATATCATCATAGAACTTGATGATTCTCTACTTTCATCATACAACTTGAACATTCTCTGCTATCATCATACAACTTTAACATTCTCTACTACCATCATATAACTTGAACATTCTCTAGTATGATCATACAACTTGAACATTCTGTCGTATCGCCGTATTAGTTGAACATTCTCTATTATAATCATACAACTTGAACATTCTCTACTATCATTATACAACTTGAACATTCTCTGCTATCAAGATACAACTTGAACCTTCTCTACTATCATCTTACAACTTAAAAATTTTCTATTGTCATCATGCAACTTCATTATTCACTTCTCTCATCGCACAACTTGAAAATTCTCTACTATCATTTTATAACAAACATTCTCTCGTACCGTTATACTTGAACATTCTCTACTATCATCATACAATTTGAACATTCTCAACTATCATCATGCATCTTGAACATTCTCTCTACTATTATCATACAATTTGAACCTTCTCTTCTATCATCATACAACTTGAAAATTTTCTATTATCATGCAACTTCATTATTCTCTGCTCTCATCGCACTTGAAAATTCTCTACTTGACATTCTCTACCATCATTATACAACTTGAACATTCTCTAGTACCATGATACAACTTGAACATTCTCTAGTATCATCTTATAACTTGAACATTCTCCACTATCATTATGTAACTTGAAACTTCTTTAATATCATCATGCAACCTGAATATTCTTTTATATCGTCATAGAACTTGATGATTCTCTACTTTCATCATACAACTTGAACATTCTCTGCTATCATCATACAACTTTAACATTCTCTACTACCATCATATAACTTGAACATTCTCTAGTATGATCATACAACTTGAACATTCTGTCGTATCGCCGTATTAGTTGAACATTCTCTACTATAATCATACAACTTGAACATTCTCTACTATCATTATACAACTTGAACATTCTCTGCTATCAAGATACAACTTGAACATTCTCTACTATCATCTTACAACTTAAAAATTTTCTATTGTCATCATGCAACTTCATTATTCACTTCTCTCATCGCACAACTTGAAAATTCTCTACTATCATTTTATAACAAACATTCTCTCGTACCGTTATACTTGAACATTCTCTACTATCATCATACAATTTGAACATTCTCAACTATCATCATGCATCTTGAACATTCTCTCTACTATTATCATACAATTTGAACATTCTCTTCTATCATCATACAACTTGAAAATTTTCTATTATCATGCAACTTCATTATTCTCTGCTCTCATCGCACTTGAAAATTCTCTACTTGACATTCTCTACCATCATTATACAACTTGAACATTCTCTAGTACCATGATACAACTTGAACATTCTCTAGTATCATCTTATAACTTGAACATTCTCCACTATCATTATGTAACTTGAAACTTCTTTAATATCATCATGCAACCTGAATATTCTTTTATATCGTCATAGAACTTGATTCTCTACTTTCATCATACAACTTGAACATTCTCTGCTATCATCATACAACTTTAACATTCTCTACTACCATCATATAACTTGAACATTCTCTAGTATGATCATACAACTTGAACATTCTGTCGTATCGCCGTATTAGTTGAACATTCTCTACTATAATCATACAACTTCAACATTCTCTTCCAATTTGAGCTTTCTCTCGTATCATTATACAACTTGAACATTCTCTTCTATCAACATACAACTTCAAAATTTTCTACTATCATCATGCAACTTCATTATTCTCTGCTCTCATCGCCCAACTTAAAAATTCTCTGCTGTCATCTTGTAACTTGAACATTCTCTACTATCATTTTACACATCGTAAAACTTGAATATTCTCTACTACCATCATACAATTTGAATGTTTTCTCGTATCGTCATACAACTTGAACATTCTCTTATCGTCATACAATTTGAACATTCTCTACTATCGTCATACAACTTGAACATTATCAATTTGAACATTCTCAACTATCATCATGCATCTTGGACATTCTCTCTACTATTATCATACAATTTGAACCTTCTCTTCTATCATCATACAACTTGAAAATTTTCTATTATCATGCAACTTCATTATTCTCTGCTCTCATCGCACTTGAAAATTCTCTACTTGACATTCTCTACCATCATTATACAACTTGAACATTCTCTAGTACCATGATACAACTTGAACATTCTCTAGTATCATCTTATAACTTGAACATTCTCCACTATCATTATGTAACTTGAAACTTCTTTAATATCATCATGCAACCTGAATATTCTTTTATATCGTCATAGAACTTGATGATTGTCTACATTCATCATACAACTTGAACATTCTCTGCTATCATCATACAACTTTAACATTCTCTACTACCATCATATAACTTGAACATTCTCTAGTATGATCATACAACTTGAACATTCTGTCGTATCACCGTATTAGTTGAACATTCTCTACTATAATCATACAACTTGAACATTCTCTACTATCATCTTACAACTTAAAAATTTTCTATTGTCATCATGCAACTTCATTATTCACTTCTCTCATCGCACAACTTGAAAATTCTCTATTATCATTTTATAACTTAAACATTCTCTCGTACCGTTATACTTGAACATTCTCTACTATCATCATACAACTTGAACATTCTGAACTATCATCATGCAACTTGAACATTCTCTCTACTATTATCACACAATTTGAACATTCTCTTCTATCATCATACAACTTGAAAATTTTCTATTATCATGCAACTTCATTATTCTCTGCTCTCATCGCACTTGAAAATTCTCTACTTGACATTCTCTACCATCATTATACAACTTGAACATTCTCTAGTACCATGATACAACTTGAACATTCTCTAGTATCATCTTATAACTTGAACATTCTCCACTATAATTATGTAACTTGAAACTTCTTTAATATCATCATGCAACCTAAATATTCTTTTATATAGTCATAGAACTTGATGATTCTCTACTTTCATCATACAACTTGAACATTCTCTGCTATCATCATACAACTTTAACATTCTCTACTACCATCATATAACTTGAACATTCTCTAGTATGATCATACAACTTGAACATTCTGTCGTATCGCCGTATTAGTTGAACATTCTCTATTATAATCATACAACTTGAACATTCTCTACTATCATTATACAACTAGAACATTCTCTGCTATCAAGATACAACTTGAACATTCTCTACTATCATCTTACAACTTAAAAATTTTCTATTGTCATCATGCAACTTCATTATTCACTTCTCTCATCGCACAACTTGAAAATTCTCTACTAACATTCTCTCGTACCGTTATACTTGAACATTCTCTACTATCATCATACAACTTGAACATTCTCAACTATCATCATGCAACTTGAACATTCTCTCTACTATTATCATACAATTTGAACATTCTCTTCTATCATCATACAACTTGAAAATTTTCTATTATCATGCAACTTCATTATTCTCTGCTCTCATCGCACTTGAAAATTCTCTACTTGACATTCTCTACCATCATTATACAACTTGAACATTCTCTAGTAACATGATACAACTTGAACATTCTCTAGTATCATCTTATAACTTGAACATTCTCCACTATCATTATGTAACTTGAAACTTCTTTAATATCATCATGCAACCTGAATATTCTTTTATATCGTCATAGAACTTCATGATTCTCTACTTTCATCATACAACTTGAACATTCTCTGCTATCATCATACAACTTTAACATTCTTTATTACCATCATATAACTTGAACATTCTCTAGTATGATCATACAACTTGAACATTCTGTCGTATCGCCGTATTAGTTGAACATTCTCTACTATAATCATACAACTTGAACATTCTCTACTATCATTATACAACTCGAACATTCTCTGCTATCAAGATACAACTTGAACATTCTCTACTATCATCTTACAACTTAAAAATTTTCTATTATCATCATGCAACTTCATTATTCACTTCTCTCATCGCACAACTTGAAAATTCTCTATTATCATTTTATAACAAACATTCTCTCGTACCGTTATACTTGAACATTCTTTACTAGCATCATACAACTTGAACATTCTCAACTATCATCATGCAACTTGAACATTCTCTCTACTATTATCATACAATTTGAACATTCTCTTCTATCATCATACTTGAAAATTTTCTATTATCATGCAACTTCATTATTCTCTGCTCTCATCGCACTTGAAAATTCTCTACTTGACATTCTCTAGTACCATGATACAACTTGAACATTCTCTAGTATCATCTTATAACTTGAACATTCTCCAGTATCATTATGTAACTTGAAACTTCTTTAAAATCATCATGCAACCTGAATATTCTTTTATATCGTCATAGAACTTGATGATTCTCTACTTTCATCATACAACCTGAACATTGTCTGCTATCATCATACAACTTTAACATTCTCTACTACCATCATATACCTTGAACATTCTCTAGTATGATCATTCAACTTGAACATTCTCTACTATCATTATACAACTTGAACATTGTCATCATGCAACTTCATTATTCACTTCTCTCATCGCACAACTTGAAAATTCTCTACTAACATTTTATAACTTAAACATTCTCTCGTACCGTTATACTTGAACATTCTTTACTATCATCATACAACTTGAACATTCTCAACTATCATCATGCAACTTGAACATTCTCTCTACTATTATCATACAATTTGAACATTCTCTTCTATCATCATACTTGAAAATTTTCTATTATCATGCAACTTCATTATTCTCTGCTCTCATCGCACTTGAAAATTCTCTACTTGACATTCTCTAGTACCATGATACAACTTGAACATTCTCTAGTATCATCTTATAACTTGAACATTCTCCACTATCATTATGTAACTTGAAACTTCTTTAAAATCATCATGCAACCTGAATATTCTTTTATATCGTCATAGAACTTGATGATTCTCTACTTTCATCATACAACTTGAACATTCGCTGCTATCATCATACAACTTTAACATTCTCTACTACCATCATATAACTTGAACATTCTCTAGTATGATCATACAACTTGAACATTCTGTCGTATCACCGTATTAGTTGAACATTCTCTACTATAATCATACAACTTGAACATTCTCTGCTATCATACAACTTGAACATTCTCTGCTATCAAGAGACAACTTGAACATTCTCTACTATCATCTTACAACTTAAAAATTTTCTATTGTCATCATGCAACTTCATTATTCACTTCTCTCATCGCACAACTTTAAAATTCTCTACTATCATTTTATAACTTAAACATTCTCTCGTACCGTTATACTTGAACATTCTCTACTATCATCATACAACTTGAACATTCTCTGCTATCACCATACAACTTGAACATTCTCTATTATCATTATACAGTTTGAACATTCCGTAGTATCATGATACTTTTTCTCGCATCGTTATACAACTTATACAACATACAACATACAACATACTAGAAAATTTTCTATCATCGCACTTCATTATCCTCTTTTCTCACGCCCAACTTCAAAATTCTCTACTATCATCTTATAACAAACATTCTCTCCTACCGTTATACGACCTGAACATTCTCTCCTATCATGATACAACATGAAAATTCTCTATCATACAACTTGAATACTCTCTGCTATCATAATACAACTTGAACATTCTCTACACCTTAATTATTCTCTATCATACAACTTAAACATTCTCTACTATCGTTATACAACTTGAACATTCTCTACTGTCGCAATAGAACTTGAATATTCTTTCATATCGTCATACAACTTGAACATTCTCTCTTTTTGTCATACAACTTGAACATTCTCTACTATAATCGTACAACTTGAGCATTCTCTACAAAAACATGCAACTTGAACATTATCTACTATCATCATGCAACTTGAACATTCTCTACTATCATTATACAATTTAAATATTCTCTAATACCATGATACAACTTGAACATTATTATCATCTTCCAATTTGAGCTTTCTCTCGTATCATTATACAACTTGAACATTCTCTTCTATCAACATACAACTTCAAAATTTTCTACTATCATCATGCAACTTCATTATTCTCTGCTCTCATCGCCCAACTTAAAAATTCTCTGCTGTCATCTTGTAACTTGAACATTCTCTACTATCATTTTACACATCGTAAAACTTGAATATTCTCTACTACCATCATACAATTTGAATGTTTTCTCGTATCGTCATACAATTTGAACATTCTCTTGTCATACAATTTGAACATTCTCTTGTCATACAATTTGAACATTCTCTACTATCGTCATACAACTTCAACATTTTGTATTATCATTATGCAACTTTAACAGACTCTACTGTCTGAATAGAATATTTTTTCATATCGTCATACAACCTGAACATTCTCTCTTTTCGTCATACAACTTGAACATTATCTCCTACATGCAACTTGAACATTCTCTACTATCATCATGCAACTTTACCATTCTCTACTGTCGCCATAGAACTTGAACATTCTTTCACGTCGTAATACTAGAATATTCTCTACTATAATCATAGAACTTGAACATTCTATACTAACATCATGCAACTTTATCATTCTTTACTATCATCATAATTCAACATTCTTTCGTATCGTCAAACAATTTGAACATTCTCTACGGTAATCATACAACTTGAACATTCTCTACTACCATCATACAAATTCAACATTATCTAGTACCGTTATACAATTAGAACATTCTCTTCTATCATCATACAAATTGAACGTTTTCTACTATCAGCATACAACTTGAACATTATCTCGTACCGTCATACAACTTGAACATTCTCTACTACCCTCATACAACTTGAACATTCTTCGCTATCATCATAAGACGATTATCATCATACAATTTGAATAACCTTACAACTTGAACATTGTCTACAATAATCATACAACTTGAAAATTTGCTATCATCATACAAATTGAACATTCTAATGTATCGTTATACAATTTGAACATTCTCTACCATCATATATAAATATTAAAATATTCTCTACTATCATCATTTTATTTGAACATTCGTATCGACGCACAACTTGAACATTCTCTCACTCACCATACAACTTGAACATTCTCTACTATCGTCATACAACTTGAACATTTTCCACTGTCATTATACAACTTCAACATTCGTATCGTTGTAAGCTTCAACATTCTCTACTGTAATTATACTTCAATATTTTTACTATCGTCATACAACTTGAACATTCTCTTTAACATTTTCTTCTATCATCATACAACTTGAACATTCTCTACTAAAACATGCAACTTGAACATTCTCTCCTATCATCATGCAACTTTAACATTCTCTACTGTCGCCATAGAACTTGAACATTCTTTCATATCGTAATACAACTAGAACATTCTCTACTATAATCATAGAACTTGAACATTATCTCGTATCGTCATATAACTTGAACATTCTCTACTAACATCATGCAACTTTAACATTCTCTACCATCATCATAATTCAACATTCTTTCGTATTGTCAAACAATCTGAACATTCTCTACGGTAATCATACAACTTGAACATTCTCTAATACCATCGTACAACTTTAAGATTATTTAGTACGGTTATACAACTACATTCTCTTCTATCATCATACAAATTGAACGTTTCCTACTATCAGCATACAACTTGAACATTCTCTCTTTTCTCTACTATCATCATACTTAATTATTCTCTACAACTTGAATAACCTTTGAATATTTTCCTGTCTTCTTACAACTTGAACATTATAATGTATCGTTATACAATTTGAACATTCTCTACTATCATTATAATATTCATTTTACTTGAACATTCACATCGTCGCACAACTTAAACATTCTCTACTATCATTATACAACTTGAACATTCTCTACTATCATTTTACAACTAGAACTTTTTCTCTTATAATTATACAACTTGAACATTCTTTTCTATCGTACAACTTGAAAATTTTCTACTATCATCATACAACTTCATTATTCTCTTCTCCCGTCGCCCAACTTGAAAATTCTCTTATAACTTGAACATTCTTCACTATCGTTATACAACTTGAACATTCTTTGCTGTCATCACAGAACTTGAAAATTCCCTACTATCATCATACAACTTGAATATTCTCTACTATCGTCATACAACTTGAACATTATCATTATGCAACTTTAACATTCTCTACTGTCGCAATAGAACTTGAATATTCTTACATATTGTCATACAACTTGAACATTCCCTCTTTTCGTCATACAACTTGAACATTCACTACTATCATCATACAACTTGAACATTCTCTACTAAAACATGCAACTTGAACATTCTCTACTATAATCATAGAACTTGAACATCCTCTACTAACATCATACTTGAACATTCTTTCGTATCGACAATCTAAACATTCTCTACTTTAATCATATAACTTAAACATTCTATACTACCATCATACAACTTGAACATTATCTAGTACCGTTATACAACTAAAACATTCTCTTCTATCATCATACAACTTGAACATTCTCTATCATCATACAACTTGAAAATTCTCTTCTATCATCATACAACTTGAATATTCTCTACTATCATCATACAACTTGAACATTCTCTACTAAAACATGCAACTTGAACCTTCTTTACATCATAGAACTTGAACATCCTCTACAAACATCATACTTGAACATTCTTTCGTATCGACAAACAATTTAAACATTCTCTACTGTAATCATACAACCTGAATGTTCTTTCATATCGTCATACAACTTGAACATTCCCTCTTTTCGTCATACAACTTGAACATTCGCTACTATCATCATACAACTTGAACATTCTCTACTAAAACATGCAACTTGAACATTCTCTACTATAATCATAGAACTTGAACATCCTCTACTAACATCATACTTGAACATTCTTTCGTATCGACAAACAATCTAAACATTCTACTGTAATCATACAACTTGAACGTTTTCTACTTTCATGCAATTTGAACATTATCTCGTACCGTCATACAACTTGAACATTCTCTATCATCATACAACTTGAACATTCTCTATTATCATCATAAATCTTGAATATTTTCTCGTGTCTTCTTACAACTTGAGCATTGTCTATTCTCACCATACAACTTGAAAATTCTTTACCATCATCATAAAACGAACATTTTCTAATATCATTGAACATTCATTCTTTCGTATCGCCTTACACCTTGAACATTCTCTACTGTAATCATACAACTTGAACATTATCATCATACAACTTGAACATTCCCTCGTATCATTATACATCTTTAAACCTTTTGTACTAACATCACAGAACTTGAACATTCTCTCGCACCATCATACAACTTGAAAATTCTCTATCATCATACAACTTGATTATTCTCTGCTATCATTATACAACTTGAATAACCTTTGAATATTTTCTCGTCTTCCAACTTGAACATTCTCTTCTATCAACATACAACTTGAAAGTTTGCTACTATCATCATACAAATTGAACATTCTAATGTATCATCATAATATGTGAATATTCTCTATCATCGTCTCACTTGAACATTCTCTACACTCACAATACAGCTTGAACATTCTCTACTCTCACCATACAACTTGAACATTCTCTACTAACATCATGCAACTTGAACATTTTTTATCATTATACAACCTGATCATTCTTTCGTATCGTCGTTCACCTTGAACATTCTCTGCTGTAATTATACAACTTCAATATTTCTACTATCATCATACAACTTGAACATTCTCTTAACATTCTCTATCATCAAACAACTTGGACATTTTTTTACTATCACAGAACTTGAGCATTCTCTCGTATCGTCATACAAATTGAACATTTTCTGCTATCGTCATACAATTTGAACATTCTCTCTTATCTTCATATAACTTAAACAATCTCCATTATCATCATATAACGAATATTCTATCATCATAGAACTTAAACATTCTCTAGTATCGTCGTACATCCTGAACATTCTCTACTATCATTATGTAACTTGAACCTTCTTTACTATCATCATGGAACTTGAATATTCTTTCGTATCGTCATAGAATTTGATGATTCTCTACTGTAATCATACAACTTGAACATCCTCTACTATCATCATACAACGAACATTTTCTCCTTACATCATGTGACGAACATTCTCTACTATAATCATACAACTTTAACATTCTATCGTACCGTCATACGATTTGAACATTCTCGACTATAATCACAGTTGAACATTCTCTTATCATCATACAACGAACTTTCTCTACTATCATTATACAGCTTGAACATTCTCTAGTTGTAACTTGAACATTCTCTACTTGAACTTTTTCTCGTATCGTTATACAATTTGCACATTCTCTTCTATCAAAGTACAACTTGAAAATTCATTATTCTCTTCTCTCATCGCCCAACTTGAATATTTCCTACTGTCATCTTATAACTTGAACATTGTCTCGTATTGTTATACAACTTGAACATTCTCTACTATCATCTTACACCTTGATTGTTCTCTACTATCATACAACTTGAATCAACTTGAACATTCTCTACTATCAATCTTACACCATTATTTTCTACTATCATCATACTTGAACATTCTTTCGTATCATTATACATCTTTAACATTCTCTTCTATCATCATACAACTTGAACATTTTTTTACTAACATCATAGAACTTGAATATTCTCTACTATCATCATATAACATGAACATTATGTATTATCATTATACAACTTGAATATTCTTTAGTATCCTCATACAACTTGAACATTCTCTACTATCTTCATACAACTTGAACAATCTCTACTATCATCATACAACTTGAGTATTCTCTACTATCATCGTAGAACTTAAACATTCTCTAGTATTGTCATACATCTGGACCATTCTATATTATCATCATACAATTTGAATATTCTCTATTATCATCATACAACTTGAACATTCTCTACTAACATCATGTAACTTGAACATTCTCTACTATAATCATATTTGAACATCCTCTATCATCATCATACACTTTGAACATTCTCTACTATCAATACTCAACTTGAACATTCTCTAAAATGAACATTCTCTACTATCATCATACTTAAACATTCTCTACTATCGTCATACAACTTGAATATTCTCTACTATCATTATGCAACTTTAACATTTTCTACTGTCGCAATAGAACGAATATTTTTTCATATCGTCATTCAACTTGAACATTCTCTCTTTTCGTCATACAACTTGAACATTCTCTACTATCATTATGCAACTTTAACATTTTCTACTGTCGCAATAGAACCTGAATATTTTTTCATATCATTCAACTTGAACATTCTCTCTTTTCGTCATACAACTTGAACATTCCCTACTAAAACATGCAAGTTGAACATTCTCTATTATAATCATAGAACTTGAACATTCTCTACTAACATCATGCAACTTTAACGTTCTCTACTATCATCATACTTTCGTATCGACAAACAATCTGAACATTCTCCACTATCATCATACAACTTGAACATTATCTAGTACTGTTATACAACTAGAACATTCTCTTCTATCACCATACAAATTGAACGTTTTCTACTATCATCATACAATTTGAACATTATCTCGTACCGTCATACAACTTGAACATCCCTACTATCATCATACAACTTGATTATTCTCTACTATCATCATAAATCTTGAATATTCTCTACTATCTCTACTAACCTTTGAATTTTTCTCGTGTCTTCTTACAACTTGAACATTGTCTACTCTCACCATACAACTTGAAGATTCTTTACCATCATCATACAACTTGAACATTCATTCTTTCGTATCGTCGTACAGCTTGAACATTCTCTACTGGAATCATACAACATGAACATTTCTATCATACAACTTGAACTCGTATCATTAGACATCTTTAAAATTCTCTTCTATCGTCATACAACTTGAACATTTTGTACTAACATCGCAGAACTTGAACATTCTCTCGTATCGTCATACAACTTGAACATTCTCTACTACCATCATAGAGCTTGAAAATTCTCTACTATCGTCATACAACTTTAACATTCTCTCGTATCTTCATACAACTTGAACAATCTCTACTATCATCATATATCTTAAATAGTCTCTACTATCATCATAGAACTTAATTCTCTAGTATCGTCATACATCCGGAACATTCTCTATTATCATCTTACAACTTGAACATTCTCTACTATCATTATGTAACTTGGACCTTCATGCAACATGAATATTCTTTCGTATCGTCATAAAACTTGATGATTCTCTACTGTCATCATACAACGAACATTCTCCACAACTTGAACATTCTCTACTAACATTATGTAACTTGAACATTCTGTACTATAATCATACAACTTGAACATTCTATCGTATCGTCATACGTCATTATCGACTATAATTATGCCTGAACATTCTCTATTATCATCATACAACGAACATTCTCTACTATCATTATACAACTTGGACATTCTTTAGTATCATGATTAAACTTTTTCTTGAAAATTTTCTATCATGCACCTTCATTATTCTGTTCTCTCATCGCACAACTTGAAAATTCTCTGCTGTTATCTTATAACTTGAACATTCTCTCGTATCGTTATACAACTTGAACATTCTCTACTATCATCATACAACTTGAACATATTCTACTATCATCATACAACTTGAACATTCTCTATTATCATCTTACACTTTAATTATTCCCTACTATACAACTTGAATATTCTCTACTATCATCATACTTGAACATTCTTTCGTATCTTTAACATTCTCTTCTAACATCACAGAACTTGAACATTCTCTCGTATCGACATACAACTTGAATATTCTCTATCATTATACAACTTGAACATTATGTACTATCATTATATAACTTGAATATTCTTTAGTATGGTCATACAACGAACATTCTCTACTATCGTCATACAACTTGAACAGTCTCATATCTTCATACAACTTGAACAATCTCTACTATCATCATACAACTATTATCATAGTACTTAAACATTCTCTAGTATCATCATACAACTTGAACATTCTCTATCATCATACAACTTGAACATTTTCTACTAACATCATGTAACGAACATTCTCTACTATAATCATACTTGAACATTCTCTATTATCATCATGGAACTTGAACATTCTCTACTATCGTTATACAACTTTAACATTCTCTGATATTATCATACAACTTGAACATTCTCTATCATCTTACACCTTGATTATTGTTTACTATCATCACACAACTTGAATATTTTCTATCATCATACAACTTGAACATTCTCTACTATCATTATACAACTTGAACATTCTCTAGTACCATGATTCAACTTGAACATTCTCTACTATCATCTTACAACTTGAACTTTTTCTTGTATCTTTATACAACTTGAACATTCTTTTCTATCAACATACTTGAAAATTTTTTACTATCATTATGCAACTTTATTATTCTCTGCTCTCATCACCCAGCTTGAACATTCCCTCGATTATTGTCTACTATCATCATACAACTTGAATATTCTCTACTATCATCATACAACTTGAACATTCTCTGATATCATACAACTTGAATATTCTCTACTATCATCTTACACCTTGATACACCTTCATACAACGAATATTCTCTATTATACTATCATTCTATAATCATACTTGAACATACTCTATCATCATCATACAACTTGAACATTCTCTACTATCATTATACAACTTTAACATGATACAACTTGAACATCCTCTACTATCATTGATTATTCTCTATCATCTTACACCTTGATTATTCTCTCCTATCATCACACAACTTGAACATTCTCTACTATCATTTTACACCTTGATCTCTACTATCATCATACAATTTAAACATTTACTATCGTCATATAACTTGAAAATTCTCTACTATCATCATACACTTTAAACATTCTTTACTATCGTCATGCAACTGGAACATTATGCAACTTTAACATTCTCTACTGTCTGAATAGAACTTGAACATTCTTTCATATCGTCATACAACTTGAACATTTCCTCTTTTCGTCATACAACTTGAACATTTTCTACTTTCATCATACAACTTGAACATTCTCTACTAAAACATGTAATTTGAACATTCTTTACTATCATCATGCAACTTTAACATTCTCTACTGTCGCCATAAAACTTGAACATTCTTTCATATCGTCATACAACTTGAACATTTCCTCTTTTCGTCATACAACTTGAACATTTTCTACTTTCATCATACAACTTGAACATTCTCTACTAAAACATGTAATTTGAACATTCTTTACTATCATCATGCAACTTTAACATTCTCTACTGTCGCCATAAAACTTGAACATTCTTTCATATCGTCATGCAATTAAAACATTTTTTACTATAATCATAGAACTTGAACATTCTCTACTTTCATCATACAACTTGAACATTCTCTACTAAAACATGTAATTTGAACATTCTTTACTATCATCATGCAACTTTAACATTCTCTACTGTCGCCATAGAACTTGAACATTCATATTGTCATGCAATTACTATAATTATACAACTTGAATATTCTCCACTCTCATCATACAACTTGAACATTCTCTAATATCATCTTACAACTTGAACTTACAACTTACAACTTACAACTTGAACATTTTCTATCAACATACAACTTGAAAATTTTCTACTATCATCATGCTACTTCATTATTCTCTGCTCTCGTCGCCCAACTTGAAAATTCTCTATCATCATTCAACTTGAACATTCTGCTATCATTATACAATTTGAATATTCTCTATTATCATCTATTCTCTACTATCATTATACAACTTGAATATTCTCTACTATCATCACACAACTTGAACATTCTCTAATACCATGATACAACTTGAACATTCTCTCTATCTTACAACTTGAACTTTTTCTCGTATCGTTATACAACCTAAGCATTCTCTTCTATCAACATACTTGATAATTTTCTAATATAATCATGCAACTTCATCATTCTCTGCTTTCATCGCCCAACTTGAAAATTCTCTGCTGTCATCTTATAACTTGAACATTATCATCATACAACTTGAACATTCTCTCTACTATTATTATACAACCTGAACATTCTCTACTATCATCTTACACCTTGATTATTGTCTACTATCATCATACAACTTGAACATTCTCTGCTATTATCATACAACTTGAACATTCTCTACTATCATCTTACATCTTGATTATTCTCTACTATCATCATACAACTTGAATATTCTCTACTATCGTCGTACAACTTGAAAATTCTCTATCATTATTATTATTCTCTACCTTAAGCATTCTCTACTATCGTCATACATTATGCAACTTTAACATTCTTTACTGTCTTTCATATTGTCATACAAGTTGAACATTTCCTCTTTTCGTCATACAACTTTCATCATACAACTTGAACATTCTCTAATAAAACATGCAATTTGAACATTCTCAACTATCATCATGCAACTTTAACATTCTCTACTGTCGCCATAGAACTTGAACATTCTTTCATATTGTCATACAACTAAAACATTCTCTACTATAATCATAGAACTTGAACTTTAACATTCTCTACTTGAATTTGAACATTCTTTCGTATCGTCAAACAATCTGAACATTCTCTACTGTATTCATACAACTTGTACATTCTCTACTACAATATACAATAGAACATTCCTATCTATCATCATACAAATTGAACGTTTTCTACCATCAGCATACAACTTGAACATTCTCTATCATCATACAACTTGAACATTCTCTACTATCATCATACGACTTAATTATTCTCTACTATCATCATACAACTTGAATATTCTCTACTACCATTGAATATTTTCTCGTGTCTTCTTACAACTTGAACATTGTCTACAATAATCATACAACTTGAACATTCTAATATATCGTTATACAATTTGAACATTCTCTACTATCACCATACAATTTGAATATTCTCTACTATCATTTAACTTGAACATTCGTATCGTCGTACAATTTGAACATTCTTTGCTCTCATCACACAACTTGAACATTCTCTACTCCTACCATACATTCTCTACTAACATCATGCAACGAACATTTTCTATCATTATACAACTTAACATTATCTACTGTAATCATACAACTTGAACATTCTCTCGTATCATCATACACCTTGAACATTTTTTTTACTATCATACAACTTGAACATTATCATTATACAACTTGAATATTCTTTAGTATCCTCATACAACTTGAACATTCTCCACTATCATCATACAACTTGAACATTATCATACTTGAATATTCTTTAGTATCGTCATACAAATTGAACATTCACCACTATCATACAACTTGAACATTATCATTATACAACTTGAATGTTCTTTAGTGTCGTCATATAACTTGAACATTCTCTAATATCGTCATACAACTTGAACATTTTCTCGTATCTTCATATTATCTCGTATCTTCTATCATCAACTTTACGTTCTCTAGTATCGTCATACATCCTGAACATTCTTTATTACCATCATACAACTTGAACATTCTCTATTATCATCATACAACTTAAACATTCTCTACTATCATGTAACTTGAACATTCTCTACTATTATCATACTTGAACATTCTCTACTATTATCATACTTGAACATTCTCTATTATCATTATACTTCCTGAAAATTCTCTACTAGCATTATACAACTTGAACATCTTACAACTTGAACTTTTTCTCGTATCGTTATTCAACTTGAACATTCTCTTCTAACACACTTGAAAATTTTCTACTAGGAAGAGAGGAAAGTGATTGGTTCCCAGTGAATGTCGGTTTGCGGCAGGGGCGCGTGAAGTCTCCATGGTTGTTCAATTTGTTTATGGATGGGGTTGTTAGGGAGGTGAATGCAAGAGTTCTGGAAAGCGCGGCAAGTATGAAGTCTGTTGTGGATGAGAGAGCTTGCGAAGTGAGTCAGTTTTTGTTCGTTGATGATACATGTGAGAAACTGCAGAATCTGGTGACTGAGTTTGGTAAAGTGTGTAAAAGAAGAAAGCTGAGAGTAAATGTCAATAAGAGCAAGGTTATTAGGTACGGTAAGATTGAGGGACAAGTCAATTGGGAGTTAAAAAAAAATGGAGGTAGTGAAGTGTTTTAGATATCTGGTAGTGGATTTGGGAGAGGATGGAACCATGGAAGCGGAAGTGTTATAGGGTGGGGGAGGGGGCGAAAGTTCTGGGAGCGTTCAAAAATGTGTCGGGGAAAACATTATCTCAGAAAGCAAAAATAGGTATGTTTGAAGGAATAGTGGTTCCAATAATGTTATATGGTTGCTATAGATAGAGTTGTGCTGGAAATGAGATGTTTGAGGACAATGTGTGGTGCAAGGTGGTTTGAAATGAAAGGGTAAGAGATGTGTGGTAATAAAAAGAGTGGTTGAGAGAGCAGAAGAGGGTGTTTTGAAATGGTTTGGTCACATAGAGAGAATGAGTGAGAGAAAGAGGATATATGTTTCAGAGGTAGAGGAAACGAGAAGCAGGGGACCAAATTGGTGGAAGGATGGTGAAAAAATTTTTGAGTGATCGGGGCCTGAACATGCAGGAGTGTGAAAGGCATGCAAGGAACAGAGTGAATTGTAACAACCGGGGTCGACGTGCTGTCAATGGATTGTATGTGGAAAGGGAGCTGTGGTTTCGGTGCACGTATGACAGAGACTGTGTGAACGAATATTGCCTATGTTGTCTTTTCCTAGTGCTACCTCGTGCACATGTGGGGTGAGGGGGTTTTCATTTCATGTGTGGCGGAGTGGCGACGAGAATGAATAAGGGCAGACAGTATGAATGATGTACATGTGTGAGTATCGTATATATACGTCGAGATGTATAGTTATGTATATGTGCGTTTGTGGACGTGCATGTATATACATGTGGGTTGGGCCATTCTTTCTTCTGTGTCCTTGTGCTACCTCGCTAACGTGGATGATAGCGACAAAGTATAACAATAAATATAAATATATATATATATATTTTTCTTTTTTCTTTCAAACTATTCGCCATTTCCCGCATTAGCGAGGTAGCGTTAAGAACAGAGGACTGGGCCTTTGAGGGAATACCCTCACCTGGCACAATTCTCTGTTCCTTCTTTTGGAAAAAAAAAAAAAAAAAAAAAAAAAAAAAAAAAAAAAACCGAGAGGGGAGGATTTCCAGCCCCCCGCTCCCTCCCCTTTTAGTCGCCTTCTACGACACGCAGGGAATACGTGGGAAGTATTCTTAATCCCCTATCCCCAGGGATAATATATATATATATATATATATATATATATATATATATATATATATATATATATATATATATATATATATATGTGTGTGTGTGTGTGTGTGTATGTGTGACAGCTCATTCTTCTGTTGCTGATGCGGGAAACGGCGATCAATAAATTAATAAATCATAATTACTACTACTACTAATAATTTTTTCTGCTCTTGTCCTCTCGATAACCTGACTTGATTCCCAAAACATTCGTTTCACAGAGCCAAAACATCAAAGTTCCTTTCCTCAAATATACTACCTGTCTCTCCTGAGCCTTCGAGGAGGATGAGCACTCCTTGCATAACTCCTGTTTCCCCTTCTAAAAATCTAGACACAAGGACCGCCAACTCCTGTCGCCTTTATGTGGGAAGTATTCTTTTTCCCCTTTCCCAATTGATGTGGGTAAAACTGGCTGATCATTGGTGCCTATGCACCTGGTCATGAGATGAAACATCATGATAGGCAAGTGTTTTGGGAGCAGCTGAATGTTAGCAGCTTTGATGTACGAGACCGGTTTATAGTGACGGGTGATTTGAATGCAAAGGTGAGTAGTTGAAGGTATAATTGGTGGACATGGGGTGTTCGGTGTTGTAAATGGAAATAGTGAAGAGCTTGTGGATTTGTGTGCTGAAAAAAGGACTGGTGATTTGGAATATCAGGTAAAAAGAGACATATACGTATTTGAGTAAGAGGGCATTATTGGATTGTGTTAATCGATAGGTGTGTAAAAGAGACTTCTGGATGTTAATGTGCTGAGAGGGGCATCTGGAGGGATGTCTGATCACTATGTTGTGGAGGTGGTGAAGATTTGTAGAGGTTTTAAGAAAAGAACAGAAAAGGTTAGGGAGAAGAGAGTGGTGAGAGTGAGATTGGAAAGGAGAATTGTGTGAAGAAGTACCAGGAGAGATTAAGTGCAGAATGGAAAAAGGCGAGAGCAAATGACGTAAGGGGAGTGGGGGGGATTTTTGCAGGGTAGTGCAAATGACTGGGAGAAGTATAAAAGAAAGTGGCAAGAGGTCAAGGGCAAATGAGAGTAGGGGTGAGAGGGTATCGTTAAATTTTAGGGAGAATGAAAAGATGTTTTGGAAGAAGGTAAATAAAGTGCGTAAGGCGAGAACAAATGGGAACATCGGTTATGGGAGCAAATGGGAAGGGAGAAACAAGTAGTGATGAAGTGAGGAGATAGAGTGAATATTTTGAATATATTGTTTCATGATAGAATAGGAGATATAAGGTGTTTTGGTCGTGGTGTCTGAATTGAGAAAGTTAGGGAGAATGGTTTGGTAGTGAAAATGTTATAGAAGATGAAAGCCAACAAGGCAGTGGGTTTGGATGGTATTGCAATAGAATTTATCAAAAAAAGGGGGTGATTGTGTTGCTGATTGGTTGGTAAGAATGTATCATGTATGGATCATGGTGAAGTGCCTGAGGATTGGTGGAATGCATGCATTAGTGCCATTGTACAAAGGCAAAGGCGATAAAGGTAAGTGTTCAAATAACAGGGGCATAAGTTTGTTGAGTATTCCTGGGAAATTATATGGTTGATGGAGTACAGGCATGTACAGAGCATCAGATTGGGGAAAAGCAGTGTGTTTTCAGAAGTGGTAGAGGATGTGTGGATCAGGTGTTTGCTTTGAAGAATGTATGTGAGAAATACTTAGAAAAACAAATGGATTTATGGATCTGGAGAGGGGATATCATACGGTGGATAGAGATGCTTTGTGGAAGGTTTTAAGAGTATATGGTGTGGGAGGTAAATTGCTAAAAGCAGTGAAAGTTTTCACCGAGGATGTAAGGCATGTGTACGCGTAGGAATAAAAGTCATTGGTTCCCAGTGAATGTCAGTTTGTGGCAGGGTGCGTGATGTCTCCATTGTTTAATTTGTTTAATTTGTGAATGCTAGAGTTTTGGAGAGTGGAGCAAGTATGCAGTCTGCTGTGGATGAGAGGGCTTGGGAAGTAAGTCAGTTGTCGTTCGCTAATGATACAGCGCTGGTGGCTGATTTGGGTGACAAACTGCAGAAGTTGGTGAAAGTGTGTGAAAGAAGAGAGTTAACATGAGTTATGGTAAAGTGTGTGAAAGAAGAAAGTGAATAAGAGCAAGGTAGGGTACAGTAGGGTTGAGCGGCAAGATAATTGGGAGGTAAGTTTGAATGAAGAAAAACTGGAGGAAGTGAAGTGCTTTAGATATCTAGGAGTGGCCTTAGCAGTGGATGGAACCATGGAAGCAAAAGTGAGTCAGAGTGTGGGGGAGGGAGCGAAGGTTCTGGGAGCACTGAAGAATGTGTGGAAGGCAAGAACGTTATTTCGGAGAGCAAAAATGGGTATGTTTGAAGGAATAGTGATTCCAAGAATGTTATATGGTTGCAAGGCATGTGGAGGAGGGTGGATGTGTTGGAAATGAAATGTTTGAGGACAATATGTGGAGAGGTGGTTTGATATAGTAAGAAATGAAAGGGTAAGAGAAATGTGTTTGGTAATAAAAAGAGTGCGGTTGAGAGAACAGTTGAAATGGTTTGGACACATGGAGAGAATGAGTAAGGAAGACAAAGAGAATATATATATTTGGGAGACCAAATTGGTGGAAGGAAGGAGTGAAAAAGATTTTTAGCGATTGGGGCCTGAACATACAGGAGGGTGAAATTAACAAATTAAACAACTATGAGGACATCACACACCCCCGCCACACACACAATCGCTCTCCTCTTCCTATTCGCACACATGCAAAAACTTTTCACTGCTTCTAGTGGCTTACCACCCACACCATATACTCTCAAGACCTTCCACAAAGCATCTCTATCAACCTTATCATATACCTTTTCCAGCTACATACAAATCCGTTTTTCTAATTATTTCTCACACACATTTTTCACAGCAAACATCCATACATCGTCTACCACTTCTGAAACCACACTGCTCTTCCCCAATCTGATGCTCTGTACATGCCTTCACCCTCTCAACCAATACCCTCCCATATAATTTCCCAGGAATACTCAACAAACTTATTCCTCTACTATTTGAACACTCACCTTTATCCCTTTTGCACTATGGATGCATTCTGCCACTCCTCAGGCACCTCACCGTGAATATCCTTACCAACCAGTGAATATCCTTCCCAACCAATCAAAAAAACAGTCACTCCCTTTAATAAAAAATTCAACTACAGTACCATCCAAACCTGCTTTCACTACCTCTTTTCTCTTAACCAAACCATTCTCCCTGACCCCTCTCACTTTGCACACCCTACATCTGCCATTCTATCATCAAACATATTCAAGAAACCTTCAAAATAATCACACCATCTCCTTCTCACTTCATCAGTACCTGTTATTGCCCCCTTCACCGATGTTCCCATTTGTTTTCTTGTCTTATGCACGTTATTCACCTTCTTCCAAAACATCATTTTATTCTCCCTAAAGTTTAATGATACTCTCTCATCCAAACTCTCATTTGCCCTCTATTCAACCATTGCATCTTCCTCTTGACCTCCTGCTGCTTTCTTTTATACATCCAGTCATTTGCACTCCTTTCTTGTAAATATCATTCACTAACGACTTTACTTCTTCATCCCACCACTTATTACCCTTTCCAATCTGCCCACTTCCCACCTTTCTCATGCCACATGCATCTTTTGCACATGCCATCACTGCTACCCTAAATACACCCCATTCCTTACACTCTCCCCTCACATCATTTGCTCTTGCCTCTTGCTATTCTACACAATCTCTCCTGGTACTTCCTCACACAAGTCTCCTTTCCAGGCTCACTTACTCCCATAAATTTCTTCTCCCCAAAATTTCTCTTTTGAAAACTACAAATCTTCACCAAAAGATAGCATATCAACATCCAAAAGATTCTCTTTTACATGCCTATCAATTAATACGTGATCCATCTCTCTAACTCACATAGTTATGTATATCTCCGCTTTTAAACCAGTCTTTTTTCAGCACACAAATCCACAAGCTCTTCATCATTTCCATTCACAACATTGAATACCCCATGTACACCAATTATACCAACTGCCACATTACTCAACTTCTCACTCCACTCTATTCCTTGCACGCCTTTCACCCTCCTGCATGTTCAGGCCCCGATCGCTCAAAATCTTTTTCACTCCATCCCTCCACCTCAGACACATATATCCTCTTTGTCAATCTTTCCTCACTCATTCTCTCCATGTGCCCAAACCATTTTAAAACTCTCTTTTGCTCTATCAATCACACTTTTTATTACCACACATCTCTTACCCTTTCATTGCTTACTCGATCAAACCACCTCACACTAAATATTGTCCTCAGACATCTCATTTCTAACATATCGACCCTCCTCCGCACATCTCTCCGCACATGCCTCGCAACCGTATAACATTGTTGGAACCACTATTCCTTCAAACATACACATTTTTGCATTTTTCAATGCTCCCAGAATTTTCGCCCCCTCCCCCATCCTGTGACTCACTTCCACTTCCATAGTTTCATCCGCTGCCAAATCCACTTCCAGATATCTAAAACACTTCACTTTCTCGTTTTTCTCCATTCAAACTTACCTCCCTAATGACGTGTCCCTCAACCACACTGTACCTAATAACCTTGCTCTTATTCACATTTACTCTCAGCTTTCTTCTTTCACACTACCAAACTCAGTCACCAGTTTCTGCAGTTTCTTACCCGAATCAGCCACCAGCGCTGTATCATCAGAGAACAACAACTGACTCACTTCCCAAGCCCTCTCATCCACAACAAACTGCATACTTGCCCCTCTCTCCAAACTCCACCTCCCTAACAACCCCATCCATAAAAAAAAAAACCATGCAGACATTACGAACCCCTGCCGCAAAACGACATTAGTTCTCAGTTGAGAACTAATCACTTTCCTCTATTCCTACTCATACACATGCCTTACATCCTCGATAAAAACTCTTCACTGCTCCTAGCAACTTGCCTCCCACACCATATATTCTTAATACCTTCCACAGAGCATCTCTATCAACTCTATCATATGCCTTCTCCAGATCCATAAATGCTACATACAATTCCATTTGTTTTTCTAAACATTTCTCATATACATTCTTCAAAGCAAAAACCTGATCCACACATCCTTCTACCACTTCTGAAACCACACTGCTCTTCTGCAATCTGATGCTCTGTACATGCCGTCGCCCTCTCAATCAATACCCTCCCATAAAATTTCCCAGGAATATTCAACAAACTTTTATTTATTATCTATTTTGCTTTGTCGCTGTCTCCCACGTTTGTGAGGTAGTGCAAGGAAACAGACGAAAATGGCCCGACCCACCCCCATACACATGTATATACATACACATCCACACACACAAATATACATACCTATACATCTCAATGTACACATATATATACACACACAGACATATACATGTATACACATGTACATAATTCATACTGTCTGCCTTTATTTATTCTCATCGCCACCTCGCCACACATGGAATAACATCCCCCTCCCCCTAATGTGTGCAAGGTAGCGCTAGGAAAAGACAACAAAGGCCACATTCGTTCACACTCAGTCTCTAGCTATCATGCAATAATGCCCGAAACCACAGCTCCCTTTCCACATCCAGGCCCCACACAACTTTCCATGGTTTACCCCAGACGCTTCACATGCCCTGAATCAATTCATTGACAGCACATTGACCCTGGTATACCACATCGATCCAATTCACTCTATTCCTTGCCTGCATGTTCAGGCCCCGATCACTCCAAATCTTTTTCACTCCATCTTTCCACCTCCAATTTGGTCTCCCACTTCTCCTCGTTCCCTCCACCCGACACATATATCCTCTTGGTCAATCTTTCCTCACTCACTCTCACCATGTGCCCAAACCATTTCAAAACACCCTCTTCTGCTCTTTCAACCACGTTCTTTTTAATTCCACACATCTCTTTTACCCTTCCATTACTTACTCCATCAAACCACCTCACACCACATCCTCAAACATCTCATTTCCAGCACATCCACCCTCCTGCGCACAACCTCCTGCCTCACAACCATACAACAATGGTGGAACCACTATTCCTTCAAACATACCCATTTTTGCTTTCCGAGATAATGTCCTCGACTTCCAAACATTCTTCAAGGCTCCCAGGATTTACGCCCCCTCCCCCACCCACTTCTGCTTCCATGGTTCCATCCGCTGCCAGTCTACTCCCAGATATCTAAAACACTTTACTTCCAGTTTTTCTCCATTCAAACTTACCTCCCAATTGACTTGACCTTCAACAATACTCTACCTAATAACCTTGCTCTTATTCACATTTACACTTAACTTTGTTCTTTCACACACTTTACCAAACTCAGTCACCAGATTCTGCAGTTTCTCACATGAATCAGCCACCAGCACTGTATCATCAGCGAACAACGACTGACTCACTTCCCAAGCTCTCTCATCCACAACAGACTTGCCCCTCTTTCCAAAACTCTTGCATTCACCTCCATAGACAAGTTAAACAACCATGGAGACATCACACACTCCTGCCGCAAACCTACATTCACTGAGAACTAATCACTTTCCTCTCTTCCTACACTACACATGCCTTACATCCTTGATAAAAACTTTTCACTGTTTCTAACAACTTGCCTCCCACACCATATATTCTTAGTACCTTCCACAGAGCATCTCTATCAACTCTATCATATGCTTTCTCCAGATACATAAATGCTGGATTTGTATCCATTTGCTTTTCTAAGTATTTCTCACATACATTCTTCAAAGCAAACACCTGATCCACACATCCTCTACCACTTCTGAAACTACACTGCTCTTCCCCACTCTGATGCTCTGTACATGCCTCCACCCTCTCAATCAATACCCTCCCATATAATTTACCAGGAATACTAAAAAAAACTTATACCTCTGTAATTTGAGCACTCACTCTTATCCCCTTTGCCTTTGTACAAGGGCACTATGCACGCATTCCGCCAATCCTCAGGCACCTCACCATGAATCATACATACATTAAATAACCTTACCAACCAGTCAACAATACAGTCACCCCCTTTTTTTAATAAATTCCACTGCAATACCATCCAAACCTGCTGCCTTGCCGGCTTTCATCTTCCGCAAACCTTTTACTACCTCTTCTCTGTTTACCAAATCATTTTCCCTAACCCTCTCACTTTGCACACTACCTCGACCAAAGCACCCTATATCTGCCACTCTATCATCAAACACATTCAACAAACCTTCAAAATATTCACTCCATCTCCTTCTCACATCACCACTACTTGTTAGCCCCTTCACTGAAGTTCCCATTTGCTCCCTTGTCTTACCCACTTTATTTCCCTCCTTCCAGAACATCTTTTTATTCTCCCTAAAATTTAATGATACTCTCTCACCCCAACTCTCATTTGCCCTCTTTTTCACCTCCTGCCTCTTTCTTTTCTACATCTCCCACTCATTCGCATTTTTTCCCTGCAAAAAATCGTCCGAATGCCTCTCTCTTCTCTTTCACTAACAATCTTACTTCTTCAGCCCACCACTCACTACCCTTTCTAATCAACCCACCTCCCACGCTTCTCATGCCACAAGCATCTTTTGCACAAGCAATCACTGTTTCCCTAAATACATCCCATTCCTCCACCACTCCCCTTACCTCCTTTGTTCTCACCTTTTTCCATTCTGTACTCAGTGTCTCCAAGTACTTCCTCACACAAGTCTACCTCCCAAGCTCACTTACTCTCACCACCCTCTTCACCCCAACATTCTCTCTTTCTTTTCTGAAAACCTCTACAAATCTTCATTTCGCCTCCACAAGATAATGATCAGACATCCCTCCAGTTGCACCTCTCAGCACATTAACATCCAAAAGTCTCTCTTTCGCGCGCCTGTCAATTAACACGTAATCCAATAACACTCTCTGGCCATCTCTCCTACTTACATATGTATACTTATGTATATCTCGCTTTGTAAACCAGGTATTCCCAATCACCAGTCCTTTTCCAGCACATAAATCTACAAGCTCTTCACCATTTCCATTTACAACACTGAACACCCCATGTATACCAATTATTCCCTCAACTGCCACATTACTCACCTTTGCATTCAAATCACCCATCACTATAACCCGGTCTCGTGCATCAAAACCACTAACACACTCATTCAGCTGCTCCCAAAACACTTGCCTCTCATGATCTTTCTTCTCATGCCCAGGTGCATATGCACCAATAATCACCCATCTCTCTCCATCAATTTCAGTTTTACCCATATTAATCTAGAATTTACTTTCTTACATTCTATCACATACTCCCACAACTCCTGTTTCAGGAATAGTGCTACTCCTTCCTTTGCTCTTGTCCTCTCACTAACCCCTGACTTTACTCCCAAGACATTCCCAAACCACTCTTCCCCTTTACCCTTGAGCTTCGTTTCACTCAGAGCCAAAACATCCAGGTTGCTTTCCTCAAACATACTACCTACCTCTCCTTTATTCACATCTTGGTTACATCCACACACATTTAGACACCCCAATCTGAGCCTTCGAGGAGGATGAGCACTCCCCGCGTGACTCCTTCTTCTGTTTCCCATTTTAGCAAGTTAAAATACAAGGAGGGGAGGATTTCCGGCCCCCCCACTCCCGTCCCCTCTAGTCGCCTTCTACAACACGTGAGGAATGCGTGGAAAGTATTCTTTCTCCCCTAACCCCTTATACCTCTGTAATTTGAGTACTCACCTTTATCCCATTTGCCTTTGTACAATGGCACTATGCATGCATTCCGGCAATTCTCAGGCACCTCACCATGAGCCATACATACATTAAATGTCCTTACCAACCAATCAACAACACATAAATTCCACTGCAATACCCTCCATGTATCATCATAAAAAGGGTTCATATAAACCAGATGAAAATACTGTTCCTTTTATTATCACAATGGTGGTAAAAAATGAAATGCCCTGCAATAGACTCTGGCAAAAACTTATGTAAGTAATACCAACCAACAACAATGAGTACTAGTGAGAAGCTGCTCAAAAATGTACGTAAAAGCCTGAGAATAAAAGTTAAAAAGGATAACTCACAGAAGTAGCTCTTTAGCAAAATTTCCCAATTAAATAACTGATGTTGGAATATGAGCTTATAGTCCAATCTGGGATTAAGATGGGAGGGAATTTTTATACTTATTTATTCCATTTACTGTATTTCCCTTGAATGAAAATAAAAAAAAATCTTGTGGAAAATCACTGTACATCATTTCACAAGTTCTCTCATCCTACACCAATTCAAATGTTCAAGTCACACTTTACTTATGTTCCCAATTCATGCAGGTTCCTGAAGAGCATGTTTCTAAAGATCTAAGAACCAATGAACGAAAATTAAGACTTCAGGAAAAATATCTCCACTTGCACAAAGCCAGTTGCCAGTTGCCTGTTAGCTGTAACCACTATCATTCACCAAGTAAACAGGACACATACACAAAAAGCCAACAGTGAACTAGAGTAAAAAGGCAAAGATGACTGCTAGTCATAGGTACATGATTATAGATATTAAGATCCTAAAATATATTTCTGATAAAAATGCAAACAATGGAAATAAGAGGAGTTGATGCATACAAATATCTAATCATTGCACATGCATGTTTGTCCACCATTTCAGAGTAAACAAATGACCCTTTCATTCCAAGGTAGACAACACCAATATGTTCCTGATAACACAAACTCATGCTATTGTCTGTTAAGACAGATACAAGATTAATTCATGTTTAAAAATAAACATTTAAATCATCTGCTATAACAAGCAGTACTTATCACCACTAGCAAATCAGGTGGCTTAATTGCTGGTTTTGAGCAAGATCTATGCCATCTTGCCATTACACTTGCATAAACAAATGCTGCTGTTCTTGACAGAAGAGACTGAGTGTACATCCACTAGCCAGTTGAGGTTGGCTATAGAATTACCACAAGACTATATTTATTTGTATTTATATATATACATAATGATCCAGATACAGTTGCATAAAGTCCACAACCTGCATGTCATGATACATATACAACTTCTTATTTCATAACAATGTATAAATAACTGCCCCTAAAACCTGGATGAAATGTGTAACTCTCCCATACTGACTGACCATCCTGAAGCCTCAATGTAATAAGGCCTACATTCTAGAATGGCACCTTTCAAATGGTTATGAAAATTGCAAAACTAACAAAAACTCTTTATAAGAAAACTGAAAGGTACTAAAATTAACCAAATCTATAATGAATACATTTCCTGTTCAGCTGAACTGTGTTCTAAAGTGAAAATCAAACTAAAACAAACTTTTTGCAAAATTACAAATAGTAATGCCAGCCAGACTTAACACATACATCCAATCAGACTAAAGCTTGAAACTTATTCAAGTCCAATGAGATGCAGATATTTTAAGATACAGAAAACACTTGCCTAATCAGTGTACTTAATGAATAAGAAAACACCAACTAAAATGGCAATTTGCACCCATTAAGTGTTTCTCAGGTATGCAAATGGTTAAGTGCAATTCTGTCACTGGGAGCCATGAGGAAAAGCAGATAGGTAGCTACTTCCAGAGCCCCCATCATCCTTGTAAGAAGTCTGTCAAAAGGGTAGTTCTCCGCTTCTCTACAATGTCCATCTGGTTCTCCAAATCACCTCTATCTGTCATCTCTGCACGCTCAATTTTCCAAGAAAGATTTTCAATCTCTGCTTCCAGTTGTGCTTGCTGATACTCAAACTGTGGATTGAAAATTACCAATACATTATCTGACAAAGAAACTGTGATATTTAACATAAAATTTACACATCCGAAGCTGAATTAATGAAATCTAGCTAATATTTTCTGTATGAATCATTTCCAACTGAAGACTTTCATCATTTTATGCTATATCAAAGATGATAAACATGCAATTCTCTCAAAATATCTTCTTAACTACATACATTTTCTGTAAACCTTTTAAGTTATGACATAAAGACCTTTATCATAACTATGTTTACTGAGATAGTAATCAAATGGCATCAGGCTTTCCCTTTCATCATGCCATATAATGTACATGAAAGCAATAGTAAAGCAGCAAAAGCACTGCTTTTACTGAGAAAGCCAATGCCTATGATGTGTTGAACTCTAACCTAAGTTATTTCAAGAAAGCTGAATAACTACCAGCACCTTTGCTAAAACTAATATGTTATCAAGCCTGGTGGCCCTACAATTACACCTGGATTCATTGGTTAAGAATGATGAGATGTTTACTGTATTAATCAAAATATTAGATGTTACTGGACTCCACCTACTTAAAGCTACAACCTGAATTAAAAGTCACCTTTGGCGAAACTGTACCATCATCATTTGATGAAACAGAGTACAGCTTCATCAAAGAACTTTTCACTTCATAGGAGACCATCCTGCCCCAACTACTGAGTGTAGCACATACTTGGCCAGCAGGAGTCTCTGGAAAAGGGTCCTGGGTGACACATGGGCCCTTTCAGTGTGTCACTGAGGTAATCATAGAAAATAAAAAAAATTTCTTTCATAAATACTCAGTTTCCCACATTAATGAGATAGTGCCATACTCACCACAGACCTTTCCATGGTTTTGTCTAGCTCCTTCAGATACCTTTGTTTACTTCACTGACAACATATCAACTTCAGTATATGCCATTGCTCACATTCCAATGCATGACTTTCAACTTCCTGCATATTCAGCCTCCCAAGCACTGAAAAGTTGTTTGACTCCATCCTTACATTACAATCTAAGTCTCCCTCCTTGTTCCCTACATTTCTGCTATGTTTATCCTTTTTGTCAACCTTGACTCACTCATTCTCTCCATATGTCCACACCTTTCAGCACATCCTCATGAGCTCTCTCAATCATACTCTTCTTATTACCACACCTCCCTCTTACTCCTATCCTATCATTAATTACTTAAACAATCCTCCTCACACCACACATTTTTTTTTTTATCATCAAAAATTTCATTTCCAAAACCTCCACACTCTTCTGTGCATTGTCATCATCTACACATCCTTACATCATTGGTATTACTATACCTTCAAACACATCCTTCAAGACAGAGACCTCTCTTTCCACACATTCCCCAATGCACCCATTTTAAAACCTTTGCTCCCTTACCTACCCTATGACTCAACTATGCTTCCATGATTGTACTTACTGCCACATCCATCCCCAAATAACTAAAATACTTCATTTCCAATAATCTTTCTCCATTCAACTTCACACCCTAACAAACCTGTCTCTCTGCTCTCCTAGATCTAAAAGCCTTCCTTTCATTCACATTCGCTCTCAACTTTCTCCTTACACACACTCTCCCAAACTCATATGTCAACTTCTCCAGTTTCTCACTTGAATCTGCCACCAGTGCTATGTCATCAGCAAACAAAAACTGACTCACTTAGAGCTCTAAACACTGCATATCTGCCATGCTCTCCAAGACTCTGGCATTTACCTCCTTCACCATCCCATTCATGCACAAATTAAACAGTGACATCACACATCCAGGCTGCAGACCAATCCTTCACCTGGACTCATTTACCATACTTGCACACAAGCCATATTCTCAAAAAGACTCATCTCTGCTTGTAACAGTTTTACTTTCACACCAAAGCATGTCCATCAACCTATCAATTCTATCATATGCTTTCTCCAGATCCATAAATGCCACATAGAAATTCTTCTTTTGCACTATTTCACACACATTCCTTAGAGCAAACATCTGATCCACACACTCTCTACCACTCCTGAAACCATACAGTTTCTTCTAATTCTGTTGCTCTGTGCATCCTACACCTCTCAATCACCATTCTTGGTTATATCTTATCAATTACACCTCTTTAATTCAATCACTTTTGTCCTCCTTCCCTTCATACAATGACACTATATATGCATTCTGCTAATTCTCAGGAAGCTCCCCATGATCCATACAGATACTGAAAATTCTATCACACCAATCAACAACACAGTCACCACCTTTCTTAAGAAATGCAATTGCATTACCACCCACAACAACTATCTTATGAAGAGCTTTCACTACTTCTCTCTTAACCAGACCACTTAACATGACTCTCTCACTTTGCATACCTCTCCGACCCAAACAACTTACATCTGCCACCTTACTATCAAACACAATCAACAAATCTTTTATGTACTTATTCATATCTTTACCTCATCAATGCCTATCAACACTTCCCATTTGCCAATTTTCCCATTTATTCTCTTGTTTTTCTTACACTATTAACCTTCCGTGGCTTTTTGATATGTATATGGATGGAATGATAAGATGGATGAAAGCAAAACTAGGGAAAGGGTGTGAAGAGATGGAATGCGGCTGAGGTATGGTGACTGGTGTCATGCCTGTTTGTGGATGACACTATTTTGTTTGATGAGAGTGGAGTTCCAGAAGGTTGTGTGTTTTATAAAGCATAAGCAAATGTGATTGAAGTTAAATGCAAGTAAAGTAATGGTGTCTGAAATTTTATCAGTGAAATTAGATTTTGGAAAACCCTAAAGAGTGAAAGAAGAAAGTGTGCTTAACTGTTTTTTATGGGGGATGCAGGGGAGAAAGACTGAAAGAGGTGAGAGAATTCAAGTATTTAGGAGCTGTTTTGGTTGAGTTCAGCAATATGGAAGGTGATATATGGGAGATAGTAGAGCAGGGTAAAAGAGTCATTGGGTCCCTTAACAGAATAATGAGGGGTAGAGGCATGAATACTGAGATGAAGAGAGGATTAAGGGACAGCATGGTTCTCCCAACTCTAACCTATATATCCAAAACACATACATGGAATGTCACAGAGGTCAAGAGTCCAGGCTATTTGATAGGAGCATGTGGTATGATTAGATGGAATGAAGAAAAAAATGAAGGACTGTATGAGAAATGTGGTATGGCAGGGAATGCGAAGAGAATGTTTGGGCATGTGGAAAGAATGCAAGATGAGGTCTTGACAAAGAAAGTGTACGCTAGTACAATCAAAGAAAATTGGTGTGACAGATGGACCACTTGCAACGTGCAGAAATACAGTGGAAGAGCTAGAAGAAGAGAAATGGGGGGAATACATTGAATAGTGCATGTGAGGGGAGTATGTAAGGACAGGGACAATTGGACTCTTGGTGTGGCCACCCCCTTGATGGGAGTTCCTGGAGGGAATGGCATCAGATATACAGATAGATAGACAGACAGATAGGAACAGAAGAAGGAGCCAAGCAAGGAGTGCTCATCCTCCTTACAGACTCAAGCTGGGATGTCTGAATGTGATTGTATGTAACCAACATAAGGAGGAGGTAAGTAAGTTTGTTTGAGTAGAGGAAGCTGAATGTTCTAGCTCTGAGTGAAACAAAACTCAAGGGGAAGAGGGAAGGCTGGTTTGGAAATGTCTCTGGACAACAGCTAAGAAAAGGGTAGAATTTCTAGGAATGTGTGAAAGAGCTTAAGGAAGTGAGCTTTAGACTAATGTGGGTGAAAATGGAAGTGGATTACAAGAGGTGGGTGATTACATGTGTTTATGCAACTGGACATGAGATGAATGATGAAGAGGTGTGTATTGAGCTCAGTTGAGTGAATGTATCGGTGGTTTTAATTTAAGGGATCAGGTATTAGTGATGGGTGATTAGAATGCAAAAGTGGGTAATGTGGCAGTTGATGGTATAGCTGGAGGGCATGAGGCATTCAGTAAGGTGAGTGTAAATAGTTATCAGCTTGTGGAGTTGAGTATTAGGAAAAGACAACAAAGGCCACATTTGTTCACACTCAGTCATGTGTAATGCACAGAAACTACAGCTCCCTTTCCACATCCAGGCCCCACAAAGCTTTCCATGGTTTACCCCAGACGCTTCATATGCCCTGGTTCAATCCCTTGACAGCACATCCACTCCGGCATGCCACATCATTCCAATTCACTCTATTCCTTCAATACCTTTCATCCTCCTGTATGTTCAGGCTCTGACCGTTCAAAATCTTTTTCACTCCATCCTTCCTTCTCCAATTTGGTCTCCCACCTCTCCTCATTCCCTCCACCTCTGACACATAAATCCTCTTTGTCAATCTTTCCTCACTCATTCTCTCCATGTAACCAAACCATTTCAATACAACCTCTTCTGCTCTCTCAACCACACTCTTTTAATTACCACACATCTCTTCTACCCTTTCATTACTAACTCAATCAAACCACCTCACACCACATATTGTTCTCAAACATTTCATTTCCAACACATCCACCCTCCTCCACACAACCCTATCTATAGCCCATACCTCACATCTATATAACAATGTTGGAATCACTATTCCTTCAAACATACCCATTTTTGATCTCCGAGATAACATTCTTGCCTTCAACACATTCTTCAATGCTCCCAGAACCTTCGCTCCCTCCCCCCACACTGTGACTCAATCCGGCTTCCAAGGTTCCTCTCGCTGCCAAGTCCATTCCCAGATGAGATAATGTTCTCTCCCTCCACACATTCTTCATCACTTCGAGAACCTTAAACTCCTCCCCCACCCTGTGACTCACTTCTGCTTCCATGGTTCCATCTGCTGCCAAGTATACTCACAGATATCTAAACATTTCATTTTCTCTCATTTTTCTCCATTCAACCTTACATCCCAATTAATTTGTCCCTCAACCCTACTGTACCTAATAACCTTGCTCTTATTCACATTCACTCTCAACTTTCTTTCACACACTTTTCCAAACTCAATCACCAGTTTCCCACCTGAATCAGCCACCAGAGCTGTATCATCGGCAAACAACAACTGACTCACTTTCCAGGCCCTCTCATCCCAACTCACTGTATACTTGCCCCTCTCTCCAAAACTCTTGCATTTACCTCCCTAACCACCACATCCATAAATAAATTAAACCACCATGGAGACATCACACATCCTGCTGCAGACTGACCTTCACTGGGAACTAATCACTCTCCTCTCTTCCTACTCTTACACATGCCTTCATCCTTGATAAAAACCTTTCAGTGATTCTAGCATCTTACCTCCCACACCCTACACTCTTAAGACCTTCCACAAAGCATCTCTATCAACCCAATCATATGTCTTATCCAGATTCACAAATGCTACGTACAAATCCATCTTTTTTTTTTAAGTATTTCTCACACACATTCTTCAAAGCAAACACCTGATCCACATATCCTCTACCACTTCTGAAACCACACTGCTCCCCCTAATCTGATGTTCTTTGCATGCCTTCACCCTCTCAATCAATACCCCTCCCCCACCATACAATTTCCCAAGAATACTTAAACATATGCCTCTGCAGTCTGAACACTCACCTTTATCCCCTTCTCCTTTGAACAATGGCACTATGCATGCATTCTACCAATCCTCAGGCAACTCACCATGATCCATACATACACTGAATATCCTTACCAACCAATCAACTACTCAGTCACCCCCTTTCTTAATAAATTCAACTACAATATCATCCAAACCCACCACCTTGATGGATTTCATCTCCACAAAGCTTTCAATACCTCTTCTCTCAACTAAACCATTCTCTCCACAAAGCTTTCACAACTTCTCTCTTATCAAAACCATTCTCCCTGACTCCTCTTACTTCGCACACCACCCTAACCAAAACACCCTACATCTGCCACTCTAATGTCACACACATTCAACAAACCTTCAAAATACTCACTCCATCTCCTTCTCATTTCATCACTACCTGTTATCACATCCTTCCTTGCCCCCTTCACCGATGTTCCTATTTGTTCTCTTGTCTTAGACACATTATTTACCTTCTTCCAAAATATCTTTTTATTCTCCCTAAACTTTAATGATACTCTCTCACCCCAACTCTCATTTGCCCTCTTTTTCAACCCTGCTGCTTTATTTCATACATCTCTTAATCATTTGCACTCCTTCCTTGTAAGTATCATTTAAATGCCTCTCTTTTCTCTTTCACAAACAACTTTACTTCTTCATCCTACCATTCACTACCCTTTCTAATCTGCCCATCTCCCACCTTTCTCATACCACATGCATCTTTTGCACCTGCCATCAGTGCTTCCCTAAATACATCCCATTCCTCACACACTTCCCTCACGTCATTTGCTCTCACCTTTTGCCAACCTACACTCAACCTCTCCTGGTACTTCCTCACACTAGTCTCCTTTCCAAGCTCAATTTACTCTCATCATTTTCTTCTACCAAATATTTTCTCTTCTTTTTTGAAAACCTCTACAAATCTTCACCTTTGCCTCTACAACACAGTGATCAGACATCCCATCAGCTGCCCCTCTCAGCACATAACATCCAAAAGTCTCTCTTTTACATGCATATCAATCAAACACTCTAATATTGCCCTTTGACCATCTCTCCTTCTCACATACATATATTTATGTATATCTCTCTTTTTAAACCAGGTATTCCCAAATCACCAGTCCTTTTTCAGCACACAAATCCAAAAGCTCTTCACCATTTCCATTCCCAACATTGAATATCCAATACACACCAATCATACCCTAAACTGCCACATTACTCACCTTCGCATATAAATCATCCATCACTAATATCTAGTCCCATGCACCAAAGCTACTGACACACTTACTCAGCTGCTCCCAAGTCACTTGCCTCTCATGATCTTTCTTCTCATGACCAGGTGCATAGGCACCAATAATCACCCATATCTCTCCATCCACTTTCAGTTTTACCCACACCAATCTAAAATTTACTTTCTCGCACTCTATCACACACTCCTTCCTTAGCTCTTGTCCTCACACCAACCCCTGACCTTACTCCCAAGACTCTTCCAAACCACTCTTCCCCTTTACCCTTGAGCTTTGTTTCACGCACAGCCAGAACATCCAGGTTTTTTCCTCAAACATGCTAACTATCTCTTCTTTCTTCTCATCTTGGTTACATCCACACACATTCAGACACCCCAATCTGAACCTTCAAGAAGGAGGAGCACTCCTCGTTTGACTCTTCCTTCTGACGCAGGAAATAGCAATTAAGTATAATGATAAAAATATAAATACATTTATTTATCATACATGATCGCCATTTCCTGCAACAGCGAGGTAGCGCCACGAAACAGACAAAAGAAAGAAAGGCCCATCCACTCAGATACACACATATATACATACATGCAAATACACAAACACATACTTATATATAACATGTACATACATATACATACAAATACACAGACAAATACATATATACACAAGTACATATTCATACTTGCCTTCATCCATTCCTGGTGCTACACCAAACCTCAGGAAACAGCATTGCTAACCCCTACTTCAGTGAGGTAGCATCAGGAAAGCAGACAAAAAAGGCCACATTCATTCACAGTCAGTCCCTAGCTGTCATGTGTAATGCACTGAAACCACAACTCCCTATCCACATCCAGGCACCACAGGCCTTTCTATGGTTTACGCCATATGTTTCAAATGCCCTGGTTCAGTCCACTAACAGCACATCAACCCCGGTATACCACATCATTCCAATTCACACTATTCCTTGCACACCTCTCAACCTCCTGCATGTTCAGGCCCTGATCACTCAAAATCTTTTTCACTCCATCCTTCCACCTCCAATATGGTCTCCCACTATTCTTTGTTCCCTCCACCTCTTCTTTGTAAACCTTTCCACACTCATTCTCTCTATATGTCCAAACTATTTCAACACACCCTCTTCTGCTCTCTCAACCATACTCTCTTTATTACCACATAACTCTCTTACCCTTTCATTACTTAATTTCCATATTACTTCGTACAATCCCACCTATAGCTCATTCCTCACAACCATATAATACTGTTGGAACTACCATTCACTCAAACATACCCATTTTTGCTCTCCGAGATAACATTCTTCATCACTATCAGAACATTCACCCCCTCCACCAACCAAAGACTCACTACCTCTATCATGGATCTATTTGCTGCTAAGTCCACTCCCAGATATCTAAAGCACATCATTTCTTACAATTTTTCTCCACTTAAACTTACATCCCAACTAACCTGTCCCTCAACCCAGCTGAATCTAAGAACCTTGTTCTTATTCACATTTACTCTAAACTTTCTCCTTTCACATACTTTTCCAAACTCTGTCACAAACATCTGCAGTTTCTCACAAGAATTAGCAAAAAAAAAAAAAAGGAAAAAAAAAATTACTTCCCAGGCCCTTTCATCCTCAACACACTGCATACTCACCCCTCTCTCCAAAACTCTCACATTTACCTCCCTAACCACCCCAACCATAAACAAATCAAATAACCATGGAGACATTATACATCCCTGCTGCAGACCGACCTTCACTGGGAATCAATCACTCTCCTCTATTCCTACTCATACACATGCTTTACATCCATGATAAAAACTTTCACTGCTTGTAGCAGCTTACCTCCAACACCAGATACTCTTAAGACCTTCCTCAAAGCATCTCCATCAACCCTATGGTATGCCTTCTCCACATCCATAAATGCTATAAACAAATCCCCATAATCATTATATACAGATCTAATCAAAGCAAACACCTGATCCACACATCCTCTACTGCTTCTGAAACCACAATGCTCCTCCCCAATCTGATGCTCTGTACATGTTTTCACCCTCTCAATCAATACCCTCCCATACAGTTTTCTAGTAATACTCAACAAACTTATGCCTCTGTAGTTTGAATACTCACCTTTATCCCCTTTGCCTTTGTACAATAAATGCATTCTGCCAATCCTCAGGCACTTCACCATGATCCATACATACAATGAATATCCTTACCAATCAATCAACAACAACTTAGTCACCCCCTTTCTTAATAATTTCAACTGCAATACCATCCAAACCCACTGCCTTGCCAGATTTTGTCTTCAGCAAGGCTTTCACCATCTCTTCTCTTTTAACCAAACCATTCACCCTGACCTTCTCTCTTCGCACACCATATATAGTGTTTATCCCTGGGGATAAGGGAGAAAGAATATTTCCCACAAATTCCCTGTGTGTGTTGAAGGCGACAAAAAATGGGGGTATGGAAATCCTCCCCTCCTGTTGTATTTTTCCAAAAGAAGGAACAGAGATGCAGGCCAAGTGAGAATTTTTCCCTCTGAGACTCAGTCATCTGTTCTTGACACTACCTTGCTAATGTGGGAAACGGCAAATATGTATTAAAAAATATATATAGTGTTAATGGGATGAACTTGATTAGGGCCTCAAAAGCCCATGCTGTCTGAGAAAAAAGTTATCAGTTTTAGCAAAGTAAAGAAACAGGTTACCAAAGTGGGAGTGAATGGGAAAACCTTGGAAATACTGGTCTTTTAGATACCAGGGAGTGGATATGACAGTAAATAAAACCTTGGAAGTTGAGGTGAATCATGGGATGGGTGAGGGTGGCAAAGGGTCTGGAAGCACTGAGAGATGTGGAAACTAAGGTAGGAGTACAAAAGCTGATATGTGTGAAGGTATGATAGTCCCAACAAAGTTATACGGATGAGAGGCATGGGCTACAGATATATGGATGAGGGTGAATGAGTTGAAAAAGAAATGTCTGAGGAAAATATGTGGTGTGAGGAAGACTGATTAAATAAGTAATGACAGGGTAGGAGAGAAGTGTAGCATTACACAAAGTCTGGTTGAAGAGGGTATGCTGAAATGGTTTGGACACAGGAAGAAAATTAGTAAGGAGAGGTAAAAAAAAAAAAAAGAGGATATTTGCATCAGAAGTGGAAGGGACAAGGAGAAGAGAGAGACTAAAGTAGAGATGGAAGGATGGAGTAAATAAAATTTTGAGTGCTTGAGGACTGAGCAAGCAGGAAAGTGACAGGCATGTATGGGAAAGAGTGAACTGGAGCTACATGGTACACATAAGGAAATGAGCTGTCAATGAACCAAACCAAGGAAGCTGAAGAGTCTGGGGGAAACTATGGAAAGCTCTGTGGGGCCTGGTGGAAGATAGGATGTGGTTTTGCTGCATTACACACTACAGAGAGAGAATGGATGAGAGTGAATAAACCCTTTTCTTTATCTTTTAACAGGGAAAACTTGCTAACATGGGAAACAGCAACAAGTATGAAAGATAAAGAAAAGATATATTCCATTCACTTCAAAGACCTCTCTACTTTCATCAAACATACTGTCTCTATATATCTCTGATGCCCATTCCCACCGGAAAATCCCTTCAAGGAGGTGGCCACAGCAAAAGTCACCACTTATGTATGGCCTTTCATGCTTCCCTCGAATACACCATTCCATTCATTCTTTCACCATTTCTCTCCCTTCAGTATTCTTCCACTCTATTTGCCCATGTCACAGGTGGTCTTCCTCTCGCACCAACCCTGCCTCAGACCGACCCTCATTGGGAACCAAACACTCTCCTCTCTTCCTACTCCTACACATGCCTTTCATCCTTGGTAAAATCTTTTCATTGATTCTAGCAGCTTACCTCACACACCATATAATCTAACGACCTTCCTCAAAGCATCTCTATCAACCCTATCATATGCCTTCTCCAGATCCATAAATTCTACATATAAATCCATCTGTTTTTCTAAGTATTTCTCAAACACATTTTTCAAATCAAACATCTGACCCACACATCCTCTAACACTTCTGAAACTACACAGCTCTTCCCCAACCTGATGCTCTGTACATACTCTCACCCTCTCATTCAATACCGTACCATATAATTTTCCAGGAATACTCAACGAAATTATGCCTCTGTAGTTTGAACACTCAACTTTATCCTATTTGCCTTTGTACAATGGCATTACGCATGCATTCCACCAATCCAAACATATATATTGCTATCATTATTGTAGTGATGGGTGATTTGAATGCAAAGGTGAGCAATGTGGCAAGTGAGGGAATAATTGGTGTACATGGGATGTTCAGTGTTGTAAATGGAAAAGGTGAAGAGCTTGTAGATTTGTGTGCTGAAAAAGGACTGGTGATTGGGAATACCTGGTTTAAAAAGAGAGATATATACAAGTATATGTATGGAAGTAGGACAGATGGCCAGAGAGCGTTATTGGATTATGTGTTAATTGATAGGCGCGTCAAAAGGAGACTTTTGGGTGATAATGTGCTGAGAGGTGCAACTGGAGGGAACTGATCATTATCTCGTGGAGGCGAAGGTGAATATATGTAGAGGTTTTCAGAAAAGAAGAGAGAATGTTGGGGTGAAGAGAGTGGTGAGAGTAAGTGAACTTCACAAGGAGACTTGTGTGAGGAAGTACCAGGAAAGACTGAGTGCAAAATGGAAAAAGGTGAGAGAAAAGGACGTAAGGGGAGTGGGGAAGGAATGGGATGTATTTAGGGAAGTTGTGATCGCTTGCACAAAAGATGCTTGTGGCATGAGAAGCGTGGGAGGTGGGCAGATTAGAAAGGGTAGTGAGTGGTGGGAAGTAGTAAGAATATTAGCGAAAGAGAAGAAAGAGGCATCTGGACGATTTTTGCAGGGAAATAGTGCAAATGACTGGGAGATGTATAGAAGAAAGAGGCAGGAGGTCAACAGAAAGGTGCAAGAGGTGAAAAATGGGTCAAAAGAGTGTTGGGGTGAGAGAATATCATTAAATTTTAGGGAGAATAAAAAGATGCTTTGAAAGGAAGTAAATAAAGAGCATAGGACAAGAGAACAAATGGGAACATCGATGAAGGGGGCTAATGGTCAGGTAATAGCAAGTAGTGGTGATGTGAGACGGAGATGGAGTGGGTATTTTGAAGGTTTGTTGAATGTGTTACATGATAGAGTGGCTGATAGAGGGTGTTTTGTTTGAGGTGGTATGTGAAATGAGAGGGTCAGGGAAAATTATTTGGTAAACAGAGAAGATGTAGTGAAAGCTTTGCAGAAGATGAAAGCCAGCAAGGTGGCGGTTTTGGATGGTATTGCAGTGGAATTTATTAAAAAAGGGGGGTGACTGTGTTGTTGACTGGTTGGTGAGGATATTCAATGTATGTATGGCTCATGGTGAAGTGCCTGGGGATTGGCAAAATGCATGCATAGTGCCATTCTACAAAGGCAAAGGGGATAAAGGTGTGTTCAAATTACAGAGGTATAAGTTTGTTGAGTATTACTGGGAAATTATATGGGAGGGTATTGATTGAGAGGGTCAAGGCATGTACAGAACATCAGATTGGGGAAGAGCAGTGTGGTTTCAGAAGTGGTAGAGGATGTGTTGGATCAGGTGTTTGCTTTGAAGAATGTATGTGAGAAATACTTAGAAAAATAAATGGATTTGTATGTAACATTTATGGATCTGGAGAAGGAGTATGACAGAGTTGATAGAGATGCTTTGTGGAAGGTATTAAGAGTATATGGTGTGGGAGGCAAGTTGCTAGAAGCAGTGAAAAGATTTATTGAGGATGTAAGGCATGTGTACGAGAAGGAAGAGAGGAAAGTGATTGGTTCTCAGAGAATGTCAGTTCGCAGCAAGGGTGCATGATGTCTTAATGGTTGTTTAATTTGTTTATGGATGGGATTGTTAGGGAGGTGAATGCAAGAGTTTTGGAGAGAGGGGCAAGTATGCAGTCTGTTTTGGATGAGAGGGCTTGGGAAGTGAGTCAGTCGTTGTTTGCTGATGATACAGCGCTGGTGGCTGATTCAGTTGAGAAATTGCAGAAGCTGGTGACTGAGTTTGGTAAAACGTGTGAAAGAAGAAAACTGAGAATAAATGTGAATAAGTGCAAGGTTTATTAGGTACAGTAGGGTTGAGGGACAAGTCAAGTGGGAGGTAAGTTTGAATGGAGAAAAACTGGAGGAAGTAAAGTGTTTTAGATATCTGGGAGTGGATATGGCAGCAGATGGAACCATGGTAGTGGAAGTGAGTCACAGGGTGGGGGAAGGGGCGAAAGTTCTGGGAGCGCTGAAGAATGTGTGGAAGGCAAGAACATTATCTCAGAAAGCAAAAATGGGTATATTTGAAGGGATAGTGGTTCCAACAACGTTATATGGTTGCAAGGCATGGGCTAAAGTGTAAGGTTGTGTGGAGGAGGGTGGATGTGTTGGAAATGAGATGTTTGAGGACAATATGCAGTGTGAGGTGGTTTGATCGAGTAGTTAATGAAAGTGTAAGAGAGATGTGTGGTAATATAAAGAATGTGGTTGAGAGAACAGAAAAGGGTGTATTGAAATGGTTTGGTCACATGGAGAGAATGAGTGGGGAAAGATTGACAAACAGGATATATGTGTCAGAGGTGGAGGGAACGAGGAGAAGTGGGAGACTAAATTGGAGGTGGAAGGATGAAGTGAAAAAGATTTTGAGCGATCAGGCCTGAACATGCAGTAGGGTGAAAGGCATGCAAGGAAAAGAGTAAATTGGAATGATGTGGTATACCGGGGTCGACATGCTGTCAATGGATTGAACCAGGGCATGTGAAGCGTCTGGGGTAAACCATGGAAAGTTGTGTGGGGCCTGGATGTGGAAAGGGAGCTGTGGTTTCAGTGCATCATATATGACAGCTAGAGACCGAGTGTGAACGAATGTGGCCTTTGTTGTCTTTTCCTAGTGCTACCTCAAGCACGTGCAGGGGGAAGGGAGTGTCATTTTTATGTGTGGCAGAATGGCAATGGAAATGAATAAAGGCAGCATGTGCGAATTATGTGTACATATGTATATGTCTGTGTATGTACATATATATATATCCTCCCCTCTCATTTTTTTTTTAATTTTCCTTAGGAAGGAGCAGAGGGGGGCCAGGTGAGGATATTCCAAAAAAGGCGCAGTCCTCTGTTCTTAACGCTACCTCGCTAACGTGGGAAATGGTGAATAGTTTAAAAGAAAAAAGAAAGAAAGAATATATATATATATATATATATATATATATATATATATATATATATATATATATATATATATATATATATATATATTTTTCTTTCTTTCATACTATTCGCCATTTCCCGCATTAGCAAGGTAGCGTTAAGAACAGAGGACTGGGCCTTTGAGGGAATATCCTCATCTGGCCCCCTTCTCTGTTCCTTCTTTGGGAAAAAAAAAAAACAAGAGGGGAGGATTTCCAGCCCCCCGCTCCCTTCCCTTTTAGTCGCCTTCTACGACACACAGGGAATACATGGGAAGTATTCTTTCTCCCCTATCCCCAGGGATAGGGAAAATGATTTGGTAAACAGAGAAGAGGTAGTAAAAGCTTTGCGGAAGATGAAAGCCGGCAAGGCAGCAGGTTTGGATGGTATTGCAGTGGAATTTATAAAAAAAGGGGGTGACTGTATTGTTGACTGGTTGGAAAGGTTATTTAATGTATGTATGACTCATGGTGAGGTGCCTGAGGATTGGCAGAATGCGTGCATAGTGCCATTGTACAAAGGCAAAGGGGATAAGAGTGAGTGCTCAAATTACAGAGGTATAAGTTTGTTGAGTATTCCTGGTAAATTATATGGGAGGGTATTGATTGAGAGGGTGAAGGCATGTACAGAGCATCAGATTGGGGAAGAGCAGTGTGGTTTCAGAAGTGGTAGAGGATGTGTGGATCAGGTGTTTGCTTTGAAGAATGTATGTGAGAAATACTTAGAAAAGCAAATGGATTTGTATGTAGCATTTATGGATCTGGAGAAGGCATATGATAGAGTTGATAGAGATGCTCTGTGGAAGGTATTAAGAATATATGGTGTGGGAGGCAAGTTGTTAGAAGCAGTGAAAAGTTTTTATCGAGGATGTAAGGCATGTGTACGTGTAGGAAGAGAGGAAAGTGATTGGTTCTCAGTGAATGTAGGTTTGCGGCAGGGGTGTGTGATGTCTCCATGGTTGTTTAATTTGTTTATGGATGGGGTTGTTAGGGAGGTAAATGCAAGAGTCTTGGAAAGAGGGGCAAGTATGAAGTCTGTTGGGGATGAGAGAGCTTGGGAAGTGAGTCAGTTGTTGTTCGCTGATGATACAGCGCTGGTGGCGGATTCATGTGAGAAACTGCAGAAGCTGGTGACGGAGTTTGGTAAAGTGTGTGGAAGAAGAAAGTTAAGAGTAAATGTGAATAAGAGCAAGGTTATTAGGTACAGTAGGGTTGAGGGTCAAGTCAATTGGGAGGTGAGTTTGAATGGAGAAAAACTGGAGGAAGTGAAGTGTTTTAGATATCTGGGAGTGGATCTGTCAGCGGATGGAACCATGGAAGCGGAAGTGGATCATAGGGTGGGGGAGGGGGCAAAAATTTTGGGAGCCTTGAAAAATGTGTGGAAGTCGAGAACATTATCCCGGAAAGCAAAAATGGGTATGTTTGAAGGAATAGTGGTTCCAACAATGTTGTATGGTTGCGAGGCGTGGGCTATGGATAGAGTTGTGCGCAGGAGGATGGATGTGCTGGAAATGAGATGTTTGAGGACAATGTGTGGTGTGAGGTGGTTTGATCGAGTAAGTAACGTAAGGGTAAGAGAGATGTGTGGAAATAAAAAGAGCGTGGTTGAGAGAGCAGAAGAGGGTGTTTTGAAGTGGTTTGGGCACATGGAGAGAATGAGTGAGGAAAGATTGACCAAGAGGATATATGTGTCGGAGGTGGAGGGAACAAGGAGAAGAGGGAGACCAAATTGGAGGTGGAAAGATGGAGTGAAAAGGATTTTGTGTGATCGGGGCCTGAACATGCAGGAGGGTGAAAGGAGGGCAAGGAATAGAGTGAATTGGAGCGATGTGGTATACAGGGGTTGACGTGCTGTCAGTGGATTGAATCAAGGCATGTGAAGCGTCCGGGGTAAACCAAGGAAAGCTGTGTAGGTATGTATATTTGCGTGTGTGGACGTATGTATGTACATGTGTATGGGGGGGGTTGGGCCATTTCTTTCGTCTGTTTCCTTGCGCTACCTCGCAAACGCGGGAGACAGCGACGAGGTATAAAAAAAAAAAAAAAAAAAAATATATATATATATAGTACAGAATGGAAAAAGGTGAGAACAATGGAAGTAAGGGGAGTGGGGGAGGAATGGGATGTATTTAGGGAATCAGTGATGGATTGCGCAAAAGATGCTTGTGGCATGAGAAGAGTGGGAAGTGGGTTGATTAGAAAGGGTAGTGAGTGGTGGGATGAAGAAGTAAGAGTATTAGTGAAAGAGAAGAGAGAGGCATTTGGACGATTTCTGCAGGGAAAAAATGAAACTGAGTGGGAGACGTATAAAAGAAAGAGACAGGAGGTCAAGAGAACGGTGCAAGAGGTGAAAAAAAGGGCAAATGAGAGTTGGGGTGAGAGAGTATCATTAAATTTTAGGGAGAATAAAAAGATGTTCTGGAAGGAGGTAAATAAAGTGCGTAAGACAAGGGAGCAAATGGGAACTTCAGTGAAGGGCGCAAATGGGGAGGTGATAACAAGTAGTGGTGATGTGAGAAGGAGATGGAGTGAGTATTTTGAAGGTTTGTTGAATGTGTTTGATGATAGAGTGGCAGATATAGGGTGTTTTGGTCGAGGTGGTGTGCAAAGTGCGAGGGTTAGGGAAAATGAGTTGGTAAACAGAGAAGAGGTAGTAAAAGCTTTGCGGAAGATGAAAGCCAGCAAGGCAGCAGGTTTGGATGGTATTGCAGTGGAATTTATTAAAAAAGGGGGTGACTGTATTGTTGACTGGTTGGTAAGGTTATTTAATGTATGTATGACTCATGGTGAGGTGCCTGAGGATTGGCGGAATGCGTGCATAGTGCCATTGTACAAAGGCAAAGGGGATAAGAGTGAGTGCTCAAATTCCTGGCAAATTATATGGGAGGGCATTGATTGAGAGGGTGAAGGCATGTACAGAGCATCAGATTGGGGAAGAGCGGTGTGGTTTCAGAAGTGGTAGAGGATGTGTGGATCAGGTGTTTGCTTTGAAGAATGTATGTGAGAAATACTTAGAAAAGCAAATGGATTTGTATTTAGCATTTATGGATCTGGAGAAGGCATATGATAGAGTTGATAGAGATGCTCTGTGGAAGGTATTAAGAATATATGGTGTGGGAGGCAAGTTGTTACAAGCAGTGAAAAGTTTTATCGAGGATGTAAGGCATGTGTACGTGTAGGAAGAGAGGAAAGTGATTGGTTCTCAGTGAATGTAGGTTTGCGGCAGGGGTGTGTGATGTCTCCATGGTTGTTTAATTTGTTTATGGATGGGGTTGTTAGGGAGGTAAATGCAAGAGTTTTGGAAAGAGGGGCAAGTATGAAGTCTGTTGGGGATGAGAGAGCTTGGGAAGTGAGTCAGTTGTTGTTCGCTGATGATACAGCGCTGGTGGCTGATTCATGTGAGAAACTGCAGAAGCTGGTGACTGAGTTTGGTAAAGTGTGTGAAAGAAGAAAGTTAAGAGTAAATGTGAATAAGAGCAAGGTTATTAGGTACAGTAGGGTTGAGGGTCAATTCAATTGGGAGGTGAGTTTGAATGGAGAAAAAACTGGAGGAAGTGAAGTGTTTTAGATATCTGGGAGTGGATCTGGCAGCGGATGGAACCATGGAAGCGGAAGTGGATCATTGGGTGGGGGAGGGGGCGAAAATTCTGGGAGCCTTGAAGAATGTGTGGAAGTCGAGAACATTATCTCGGAAAGCAAAAATGGGTATGTTTGAAGGAATAGTGGTTCCAACAATGTTGTATGGAAGCGAGGCGTGGACTATGGATAGAGTTGTGCGCAGGAGGATGGATGTGCTGGAAATGAGATGTTTGAGGACAATGTGTGGTGTGAGGTGGTTTGATCGAGTAAGTAACGTAAGGGTAAGAGAGATGTGTGGAAATAAAAAGAGCGTGGTTGAGAGAGCAGAAGAGGGTGTTTTGAAATGGTTTGGTCACATGGAGAGAATGAGTGAGGAAAGATTGACCAAGAGGATATATGTGTCGGAGGTGGAGGGAACGAGGAGAAGAGGGAGACCAAATTGGAGGTGGAAAGATGGAGTGAAAAAGATTTTGTGTGATCGGGGCCTGAACATGCAGGAGGGTGAAAGGAGGGCAAAGAATAGAGTGAATTGGAGCGATGTGGTATACCGGGGTTGACGTGCTGTCAGTGGATTGAATCAAGGCATGGTTGGGCCATTTCTTTCGTCTGTTTCCTTGCACTACCTCGCAAACGCGGGAGACAGCGGCAAAAAAAAAAAAAAAAAAAAAAAAAAAAAAAAAAAAATATATATATATATATATATATATATATATATATATATACATATATTATCCCTGGGGATAGGGGAGAAAGAATACTTCCCACGTATTCCCTGCGTGTTGTAGAAGGCGACTAAAAGGGAAGGGAGCAGGGGGCTGGAAATCCTCCCCTCTCGTTTTTTTTTTTCTTTTTTTTAATTTTCCAAAAGAAGGAACAGAGAAGAGGGCCAGGTGAGGATATTTCCTAAAAGGCCCAGTCCTCTGTTCTTAACGCTACCTCGCTGTCGCGGGAAATGGCGGATAGTATGAAAAAAAAAAAAAAAAAAAAAATATATATATATATATATATATATATATATATATATATATATATATATATACACACTGAAATGTATAGGTATGTATATGTGCATGTGTGGACATGTATGTATATACATATGTATGTGGGTGGGTTGGGCCATTCTTTTGTCTGTTTCCTTGTGCTACCTCGCTAACGCGGGAGACAGCAACAAAGTTTAATAAATATAAATAAGTAAACCATTGATATTATTATTTTCTTATTTTTCATTTATTATACTTTGTCACTGTCTCCCGCATTAGCGAGGTAGCGCAAGGAAACAGACGAAAGAATGGCCCACATACACATGTATATATATATCTATACATCTCAACGTATACATCTATATACACACATAGACATATACATATATACACATGTACATAATTCATACTGTCTGCCCTTATTCATTCCCGTCGCCACCCCCACACATGAAATGACAACACCCTCCCCCCGCAGGTGCGCAAAGTAGTGCTAGGAAAAGGAAAAGACAACAAAGGCCACGTTCATTCACACCGTTCTCTAGCTGTCATGTATAATGCATCAAAACCACAGCTCCCTTTCCACATCCAGGCCCCACAGAACTTTCCATGGTTTACCCTAGACGCTTCACATGCCCTGGTTCAATCCACTGACAGCACGTCGACCCCAGTATACCACATCGTTCCAATTCACTCTATTCCTTGCATGCCTTTCACCCTCTGCATGTTTAGGCCCCAATCACTCAAAATCTCTTTCACTCCATCTTTCCATCTCCAATTTCGTCTCCCTCTTCTCCTCGTTCCCTCCACCTCTGACACATATAACCTCTTTGTCAATCATTCCTCACCCATCCTCTCCATGTGACCAAACCATTTCAAAACATCCTCTTCTGCTCCCTCAACCACACTCTTTTTATTACCACACATCTCTTACCCTATCATTACTTACTCGATCAAACCACCTCACACTACATATTGTCCTCAAACATCTTATTTCCAGCACATCCAACCTCCTCTGCTCAACTCTATCTATAGCCCACGCCTCGCAACCATATAACATTGTTGGAACCACTATTCCTTCAAATATACCCATTTTTGCTTTCCAAGATAATGTTCTCAACTTCCACACATTCTTCAACACTCCCAGAACTTTCACCCCCTCCCCTACCCTATGATTCACTTCCGCTTCCATGGTTCCATCTGCTGCCAAATCCACTCCCAGATATCTAAAACACTTCACTTCCTCCAGTTTTTCTCCATTCAATCTTACCTCCCAATTAACTTGTCCTTCAACCCTACTGTACCTAATAACCTTGCTCTTATTCACATTTACTCTCAGCTTTCTTCTTTCACACACTTTACCAAACTCAGTCACCAGCTTCTGCAATTTCTCATCCGAATCAGCCACCAGCCCTGTATCATTAGCGAACAACAACTGACTCACTTCCCAGGCTCTCTCATCCACAACAGACTGCATACTTGCCCCTCTTTCCAAAACTCTTGCATTCACCTCCCTAACAACCCCATCCATAAACAAATTAAACAACCATGCAGACATCACACACCCCTGCCGCAAACCAACATTCACTGAGAACCAATCACTTTCCTCTCTTCCTACACTTCACATGCCTTACATCCTTGATGAAAACTTTTCAGTGCTTCTAACAACTTGCCTCCCATACCATATATTCTTAATACCTTCCACAGATCATCTCTATACACTCTATCATATGCCTTCTCCAGATACATAAATGCTACATACAAATCCATTTGCTTTTCTAAGTATTTCTCACATACATTCTTCAAAGCAAACACCTGATCCACACATTCTCTACCACTTCTGAAGCCACACTACTCTTCCCAATCTGATGTTCAGTACATGCCTTCACCCTCTCAATCAATACCCTCCCATATAATTTCCCAGGAATACTCAACAAACTTATACCTCTGTAATTTGAGCATTCACCTTTATCCCCTTTGCCCTTGTACAATGGCACTATGCAAGCATTCCACCAATCCTCAGGCACCTCACCATGAGATATTTATATATTAAATAACCTTACCAACCAGTCAACAATACAGTCAAAGCAAAATAAATAAAAAAAAATTATCATTATTATTATCATTATCATTATTATCATTATTATTATTATTATTATTATCTATCATACTTAGTCTGTCTCCTAGGTTAGTGAGGTAGTGCAAGGAACAAAAGAATGGCCCAACCCACCCACAAAAATGTGTATATACATAAACACCCACACACGCACATATACATACCTAAACATTTCGACGTATACATACATACATATACATACACAGACATATACATATATACATCCCTGCGTGCATGTGAGGTAGCACTAGGAAAAGACAACAAAGGAAATATTCGGTCACACAGAGCCTCTAGCTGTTATGTTTAATGCACCGAAACCATAGTTCCCTTTCCATATCCAGGCCCCACAAATCTTTCCGTGGTTTACCCCAGCAAATTGACCTTGGTATACCACATCGTTCCAATTCACTCTATTCCTTGCACGCCTTTCACCCTCCTGTATGTTCAGGCCCCAAATGCTCAAAATTCTTTTCACTCCATCCTTCCACCTCCAATTTGGTCTCCCACTTTTCCTCGTTCTCTCCACCTCTGACACATATATCCTCTTTGTCAATCTTTCCTCGCTCATTCTCTCCATGTGACCAAACCATTTTCAAAATCAAACATCTGACCCACACATCCTCTAACACTTCTGAAACTACACAGCTCTTCCCCAACCTGATGCTCTGTACATGTTTTCACCCTCTCAATCAATACCCTCCCATATAATTTCCCAGGAATACTCAACAAACTTATACCTCTGTAATTTGAGCATTCACCTTTATCCCCTTTGCCTTTGTACAATAAATGCATTCTGCCAATCCTCAGGCACTTCACCATGATCCATACATACAATGAATATCCTTACCAATCAATCAACAACAACTTAGTCACCCCCTTTCTTAATAATTTCAACTGCAATACCATCCAAACCCACTGCCTTGCCAGATTTTGTCTTCAGCAAGGCTTTCACCATCTCTTCTCTTTTAACCAAACCATTCTCCCTGACCCTCTTACTACACACACCACCCCGACCAAAACACCCTATATCTGCCATTCTTTATCAAACACATTCAACAAACCTTCAAAATACTCACTCCATTGCCTTCTCACTTCAATCCTAACTGTTATTACCTCCCCACTTGCCCCCTTCTCCGATGTTCCCATTTGGTGTGTGTATGTTCAGGCCCCGATCGCTTCAAATCTTTTTCACTCACCTATTCCTTGCACACCTTTCACCCTCCTGTATGTTCAGGCCCCAAATGCTCAAAATTCTTTTCACTCCATCCTTCCACCTCCAATTTGGTCTCCCACTTTTCCTCGTTCTCTCCACCTCTGACACGTATATCCTCTTTGTCAATCTTTCCTCACTCATTCTCTCCATATGTCCAAACAATTTCAACACACCCTCTTCTGCTCTCTCAACCATACTCTTTTTATTACCACACATCTCTTACCCTATCATTACTTACTCGATCAAACCACCTCACACTACATATTGTCCTCAAACATCTCATTTCCAACACATACACCCTTCTCCACACAACCCTATCTTTAGCCCATGCCTCATAACAATATAACATATACATATCAACATATACTTACTTATACATACATACATATATTCATGCTTAATTGCCTTAATCTATTCCTGTTGCTATCCCGCCCCACAGGAAAACAGCATCACTATCCCCACTTCAGCAAGGCAGCACTAGGAAAACGGACAAAAAAAGGCCATTTTGTTCACACTCAGTCTCTATCTGTCATGTGTAATGCACTGAAACCACAGCTCCCTATCCACATCCAGGCCCCACAAATCTTTCCGTGGTTTACCCCAGCAAATTGACCTTGGTATACCACATCGTTCCAATTCACTCTATTCCTTGCATGCCTTTCACCCTCTGCATGTTTAGGCCCCAATCACTCAAAATCTTTTTCACTCACCTATTCCTTGCACACCTTTCACCCTCCTGTATGTTCAGGCCCCGATTGCTTGAAATCTTTTTCACTCACCTATTCCTTGCACACCTCTCACCCTCCTGTATGTTCAGGCCCGATCGCTTCAAATCTTTTTCACTCACCTATTCCTTGCACACCTTTCACCCTCCTGTATGTTCAGGCCCCGATCGCTTCAAATCTTTTTCACTCACCTATTCCTTGCACACCTTTCACCCTCCTGTATGTTCAGGCCCCGATCACTCAAAATCTTCACTCCATCCTTCCACCTCCAATTTGGTCTCCCACTTCTTGTTCCCTCTACCTCTGACACATATATCCTCTTTGTCAATCTTTTGTCACTCATTCTCTCCATGTGACCAAACCATTTCAATACACCCTCTTCTGCTTTCTCAACCACACTCTTTTTATTACCACACATCTCTCTTACCCTTTCATAACTTACTCGATCAAACCACCTCACACCACATATTGTCCTCAAACATCTCATTTCCAACACATCCACCCTCCTCTGCACAACCCTATCTTTAGCCCATGCCTCATAACAATATAACATATACATATCAACATATACTTACTTATACATACATACATATATTCATGCTTAATTGCCTTAATCTATTCCTGTTGCTATCCCGCCCCACAGGAAAACAGCATCACTATCCCCCACTTCAGCAAGGCAGCACTAGGAAAACGGACAAAAAAAGGCCATTTTGTTCACACTCAGTCTCTATCTGTCATGTGTAATGCACTGAAACCACAGCTCCCTATCCACATCCAGGCCCCACAGATCTTTCCATGGTTTACCTCAGCAAATTGACCTTGGTATACCACATCATTCCAATTCACACTATTCCTTGCACTACCTCGCAAACGCGGGAGACAGCGGCAAAAAAAAAAAAAAATATATATATATATTATATATATATATTATTTATATATATATATATTATATATATATATATTATATATATATATTATATATATATATATCTATACATCTCAACGTATACATCTATATACACACATAGACATATACATATATACACATGTACATAATTCATACTGTCTGCCTTATTCATTCCCGTCGCCACCCCCACACATGAAATGACAACACCCTCCCCCCGCAGGTGCGCAAAGTAGTGCTAGGAAAAGGAAAAGACAACAAAGGCCACGTTCATTCACACCGTTCTCTAGCTGTCATGTATAATGCATCAAAACCACAGCTCCCTATCCACATCCAGGCCCCACAAATCTTTCCGTGGTTTACCCCAGCAAATTGACCTTGGTATACCACATCATTCCAATTCACACTATTCCTTGCACACCTTTCACCCTCCTGTATGTTCAGGCCCGATCGCTTCAAATCTTTTTCACTCACCTATTCCTTGCACACCTCTCACCCTCCTGTATGTTCAGGCCCCGATTGCTTGAAATCTTTTTCACTCACCTATTCCTTGCACACCTCTCACCCTCCTGTATGTTCAGGCCCGATCGCTTCAAATCTTTTTCACTCACCTATTCCTTGCACACCTTTCACCCTCCTGTATGTTCAGGCCCCGATTGCTTGAAATCTTTTTCACTCCATCCTTCCACCTCCAATTTGGTCTCCCACTTTTCCTCGTTCTCTCCACCTCTGACACGTATATCCTCTTTGTCAATCTTTCCTCACTCATTCTCTCCATGTGACCAAACCATTTCAATACACCCTCTTCTGCTCTCTCAACCATACTCTTTTTATTACCACACATCTCTTACCCTATCATTACTTACTCGATCAAACCACCTCACACTACATATTGTCCTCAAACATCTCATTTCCAACACATACACCCTTCTCCACACAACCCTATCTTTAGCCCATGCCTCATAACAATATAACATATACATATCAACATATACTTACTTATACATACATACAAATTTTTAAATGCTTAATTCCTTAATCTATTCCTTTTTCTATCCCGCCCCACGGGAAAACAGCATCACTACCCCCCACTTCAGCAAGGCAGCACTGGGAAAAGGAAAAAAAAAGGGCCATTTTGTTCACACTCAGTCTCTATCTGTCATGTGTAATGCACTGAAACCACAGCTCCCTATCCACACCCAGGCCCCAAAAATTTTTTCCAGGGTTTTAACCCAGATGCTTCACGGGGCCCTGTTTTCAGTCCATTGACGGAAACGTCAACCCTGGTTTACCACATTTTTCCAATTTCCCCAGTATTTTTCCTTGCACACCTCTCACCCCCCCCCTTGTATGTTCGGGCCCCCGTTTGCTTGAAATCTTTTTCCCCCTCCACCCTTCCACCTCCGTTTTGGGTCCCCCAGTTCCCCTTTGTTTCCTCCCCCCTCTACACTTATATCCTCTTTGTCAATCTTTTCCTCACTCATTCTCTCCAAAAAGTCCAAAAAATTTTTCAACAAAAAAAACCCCTTCTCTCTCTAAACCCCATACTCAAAACCCACATTTTGTCCTCAAACATTTCTTTTCCAAACCCAATCTACCCCCCTTTCCCGTACAACCCAAATCTGTAGTTTCATGCCTCGCAACCATAAACCCATTTTTGGGAATCACGTGAAAGAAATAAAGAAATAACAGATCATTTAAAGGAACAAAAATTGTTTATACAGTGTAAGAGGGGAAATAATATTAAAACTTTCGCAAAAGAAACAGACACAATGAGGGAAAATGTTTGATGTATGCATAAGAAGAAAAACCCCAATACTGCTGTGCGCAGGGTTTTACCAGAAAACAGACTGAATTAAACAAGACAAAAAGAAAGAGTAAATGTAAATAAGAAAAGGGTTTATTAGGTACAGTAGGGTTGAGGGGCAAGTCAGTTGGGAGGTAATTTTTAATGGGGAAAAACTTTGGGGGAAGTGAATTTTTTTAGGGGTATCTGGGAGTGGATTTTTGGGAGCGGATGGAACCATGGAAGCGGAAGTGAATCATAAAGGGGGGGGGAGGGGGCTAAAATTCTGGGGGCCTTGAAGAATGTGTGGGAGTCAGAACATTAAACTCGGGAAAACCCAAAAAAAAGGGGGTTTGAAGGAAAAGTGGTTCCAACAATGTTGAAAGGGTTTCGAGGCATGGGCCCAAGGGATAGAGTTGTGGGGCAAGGGCGGAGTGCGGAAATAAGAGTTTTAGGACAATAGTGGTATGAGGTGGTTTTATCGAGTAAGAAAAGTAAGGGGAATAGGAAGTGTGGGAATAAAAAGAGTATGGGTTTAGAGAGCAGAAGAGGGGGTTTTTAAATGGTTTGGTCACAAAAGGAGAGAATGAGTGAGGAGAGATTGACCCAAAAAGGGTATAAGTGTCAAGGGGGAGGGAACGAGGAGAAGTTTTGGGGGAAACCCAAATTGGGGGGTAAAAAAATGGGGTGAAAAAGATTTTGAGTAATCGGGGGCCTGAACATGCAGGAGACGAAAGGTTTGCAAGGGAAAAGGTTTAGTGAAAAAGATTTGAAGCGATCGGGGCCTGAAAATACAAAGGGGGGTGAAAGGAGTGCAAGGAATTGGAACGAAGTGGTATAAATGGGGTTGACAGCGTCAGTGGATTGAACCAGGGTATGGAAAGTTTTGGGGGGGCCTTGAATTTTGGGAAAAAAAAGCGGGGGTTTCGGCCCCAAATTTCACATGACAAAACTAGAGACTTTTAGTGTGAATTTTTTACCTTGCATGCACATGGGGGGAGGGGGGGCTACTTCATGATGGAAAGGGGGGCAAAAAGGAATGGATGAAGGCAGCAATTTTGAACATGTCCCTGTAAAATATAAAGTCTGTTTATGTATATTTAAGTATATGTATGTATAATTTTTGCATGGGTTGGGGGTTTATGAAAATTTCGAGTAAAGTGGGTGGGTTTGGGGCCCTTCGGTTTATCTGTTTCCTTGCGTTTCCCTCGCAAATGTGGGAGACAGTGACAAAATAAAAAAAAGAAATGTATAAGTATGTATATGCGCATATATTTGGGAGTTTATGTATATATATGTGTATAATTGGGTGGGCCATTCTTCTTTTGTTTACTGGCACTAAAACCCTTTCCGACACAGGAAAAAAGCCCCCCCAACCCGAAAATAAAAAAAAAAAAATTTTTAATAATTAAATAATAACTAGGAAAAGACAACAAAGGCCCCATTTGTTCACACTCAGTCTCTAGCTGTCATGTAATAATGCCCGAAACCACAGCTCCCTTTCCACATCCAGGCCCCACAGAACTTTTATGAAAATACATAATAATAATAATACCCAGCAACAAATAGAAGGAATAAAGAAGATTGTTTTGAACTCAAAACCAACCAGACAAGGATGATAAGGATCATTAAGTCCAGAGTCATTTGTAGAAACATACCAAAAATGCATAAGACAAAGATACACGAATGCTTAAGAAGTACGTTGGAATGATTATGCAATGCAATACCAAGATATCTAAGAAATTTAAACAGAGTGACAACAGATACATTCAAAAGAGGATTATACTCATAGTGGAAGACAGTACTGGATGAACTTAGGAAACTTATGCCAAAGAGTAACAACAACAAAAAAGTACCATACAAAGAGCAAGACAAGTGAGAAAATGAGCTTCATGCAGTCAAGAAAAACACCGTTCATCAACACAAGTCAATTGGTTAAAGCAACATGCCAAACCTGTCATCATGAAAAAACCTTCTCACAAGTGCTCCAGGGTACATGAGTAGATAGGTAACTTTTGAATACTGTCTTGCTGCTGTGCTGTTTAAATTTCATCTAAAGCACATCCTTAGACTAATTTATGTTTAAACTTTTACTGAACCAAGTCTCTCTTTTTTCAGCCTTTCTCTCTATCTGCAGCAATTTACTTTCTAAACTCCCTTCTTTTGGTTTCACTTCTTTGTTCTCTAGTGCAAAATTTCCTCTCTGGCTGTTCCATCAAAATACTTGTCAATGGACCAACATCCCCTACCCATCCTATCAACAATGGTGTTCCTCAGGATTCTATCCTTTTGCCTACACTTTTTTCTCTCAACAAATGATCTCTCTTCTACTTTTGACCCTATTAACTCTAATGCTGATGATTGGACTTTACATACTTCAGCTCACTTTCCCTCCACTCCTTTTAATTCTCATTCTCATACTGATCATGTTTCCTCTCTACATTCAGACCTATGCAACATTTCAGTGTAGGGAAGCAGTAAACTTATTAGGTTTAATTGCGCTAAAATGTAATATCTCTTTCTAATAATCATCTGTTTCCCCTCTGTCACTTTCCAAACACCACAATTCTACCATGTAATGAATATGTTGTGCAAAACCATATCCTCCACCATCTCCTGGACACCCAACATAATCGACATTACAAAGTCCACTTCCCAACAGTTGGGAGTGTTGGATTGGAGTCATAATCACTTTGCTTGTGAGCAGTTATTTCATATCAATAGGGGTTTTACTTGCCCAAGTATGAAATACTACTCACACATCTGGGGTAGCTCATCCTCCATCTCCCTGCTAACTAGAGCAGAATCAAAAGCCTTCCATCTCAATGATTCTCCTGGAATCATCTCTTTTCAACCTTTCTTTTCCAAACTACACAATGCTGCTACAGATATTTTGGCCATGGTTCTCATGAGCTGTCTGCATGCGTCCCCATCCCCCAAGGTTTGGACCCGTGACACATCTGGCTGCTGCTTCCCACAATTTCTGTGTGGAGTCCAGCCGCTTGATACTTTAACAGTCACACACCTGTAGAGCCCCCATTAACTTCTACTTCCTTATCCTTTTTCCTTTCAACCAAAATGACTTAAAATGGGACAAGTTTTGACCTTGCCACTATTTTCTTACTCTTGGGGGGGCACCCCTACCCATATTCCAACCTTCTATAATGAACATGAAAATCAATTTCCCTACACTTCAAAAATTTTTTCAGGAGGAGGAGGGTGGATGTGCTGGAAATGAGATGTGTGAGGACAATATGTGCTGTGACATGGTTTGATCAAGTAAGTAATGAGAAAGGGTAAGAGAGAGGAGTGGTAATAAAAAGAGTGTGGTTCAGAGAGCAGAAGAGGGTGTTTTGAAATGGTTTGGTCACATGGAGAGAATGAGTGAAGAAAGATTGACAAAGAGGATATATGTGTCAGAGGTGGAGGGAATGAGGAGAAGTGGGAGACCAAATTGGAGGTGGAAAGATTGAGTGAAAAAGATTCTGAGTGATTGGGGCCTGAACAAGCAGGAAGGTGAAAGGCATGCAAGGAATAGAATGAATTGGAACGATGTGGTATACCTGGGTCGATGTGCTGTCAATGGATTGAACCAGGGCATGTGAAGCATCTGGGGTAAATCTCTCAACCACACTTTTTTTATTACCACACATCTCTCTTACCCTATTATTACTTACTCGATCAAACCATCTCACACCACATAAATGTATTTACCATAATTCTTAATCCGCTGACTCTCACTTTACACTCTTACCCCCCATTTTTTGTCTTATTAACTGCAGAGTTAAACTCAAACATTATATGATTGCTTTTACAATCGGTTATATTCAAGCCTTCAAATTTTCATCAGTCTTTACATAAAGACAACATCTAATAGTGAAAGTATATCATCCAAATTATTTCTACCATGCAAAGAGAAAAGATACCATTGGAAATTTTCCTATAAACAATCTACGGAGCTCCTTTGTTTCCATGACTTTCTGTCTCTCTGAGAATCTTAAATTTTCTCAATTTACTTAAAATTTATCATTTGTAACTGAAATCCCTATCATTTGAAATCAATATCTATAAGAAGTGCAAGTCTTGCTGCTTCCTTTACCATTCTAACTGCTTTTGCTAAATAACTGTTCTGAATTAACTAAATCATTTTTAAGGACTGCAGATTGCCAACATCATTCCATACACATTTCCAACAATAATTTTTCCCATTACACTGTCTGAATAGGTCATTTATCAATACTTCCTTAAACTTAATGTCATTCCCACTCCTCCTTTATCTTCCCTGTTCATCCTTGCTATTATGTACTCCACACAAAACAAGCCCAACCTTATCTCTGTTAAAAGTTTTGTCCTCACTCATCTAACAACATCAGGTTTGTATTCCATGAATTAATCCTTGAACTTTAGCTCAATACCATTTACTACCAGTCCATTCACTTCATTATATATCATCTTTAATATAAGACTTATTCCACTATGCAATTTTGGCTTCCCCAAGATACTGGCCTCATTTGATGCCTTTCATTCTTTGCCTTTTAAATGTACTCTTTACTTCTCTCTTGGATGCTGACAGACTCTGCCTATAAGAGGTTACACAGCAGGTGAAAAGTCATTATGGCAAGGCTTCATCACTAGAAGTGCAGTTGTCAAAGAACCTATCACTCTAAAAGGAGTCTACATTTTACTGGAAATAGTGCAGCCTTGGACTGCAGGAGCCTTTGGAAAGTTTCTGGGTAACTGGTCCTGGGGTAATCATAAATAAAATATAAAAGTTCTCTCTTGTTCATCTCTTGGGCTATCAAATTATGATCAGCCTTGAGAACTCGCTACTTTCAGCAAGTTTCTTAGCCTGTTCAAGTCACTCTTGGCTACATATATCCAAATCAGAAATAATCCTCAACAGCCATCCTTTATGTCTTGCTTCAACATATCAAGTTTGCCCAGCTTCATTTCTTGCAAGACCTAGATTCAGCAAGTCCATAGCTTTGAGTAGCTTTTTCAAGACTCCTCCTCATTTCCTTGTTGAAAGGAACATAATCTTCTTCCAGCCTAAAAGTCATCAATAACTTATGTCTACCAGCCTCACTCTACACTGTATATTTCAGTTGTGAAGGAGCCTACTTGTTGGCTGACTCCAGTAACTGTGGTAAGTCCTTTCTGGCTCTAAAGAATCTGCATTTTCATCAACATACATTTTTCTTGACCAATCTGCTCACTTCTAAACCTATTACCTAATGCACCATAAACTTTCCACTCTGTCGTGTTTCTAAAAAAGCATAATGCCCTCTCTGTATCTTCCTATAATGTATCACTCCCAAACCTGCAATCCATTTCTGTGGTCTCTACTCAGCACCTTTCCTTCTCAAGCTTCTATCTCTATCTATCTCTCCCGCCCATTCCCTCCTAGAACTTCCATTAAGGGGTGGCAACGGCAAAAGAGTCTCCACTTATCCCTGTCCTTAAATGTCTCCTTCTCATTCAACATTCCAAGCATTCTTCCTCAATTTCTCTCCCTCCAGTATTCCTCCACCCCATTTGCCCATGTCACAGGAGATCTTCCTTTTACACTAACCCCTTTAAGTGTACTATCATACACTCTCCTTGTAAACTCCCAGTCTCGCATTCTTTCCACATGCCCAAACCACCTCCGAGTATTATGTTTCACTCATTCTACCATGTCCACAATTCAATCCCTTTGCATTCCTTGCCATATCACATCTCTCATACACCCCTTCATTTCTTTCTTCATTCCATCTAGTTGCACCACAGGTCCTTCTTAAACAGTTCATTTGCACAGCCTGGATTCTTGACCTCTGCAATTCACTCCATGTCTATATTTTGGCTGCATAGGTCAGGGTTGAGAGGCCTATGCTGTCCTGTAATCCTCTCTTCACATCCATACTTAACTCTCCTTCCATATCACCACACTTACCCAAAGCAACTTCTACAAAACTTAAATTCTCTTTCTTCTTTCAGTCTTTCTTCCCCCTTATCCACAGCACAATTCAGTACACTTTCTTTTTTCACACTATATGGTTTTGCAGAATCAATACTTTCACTCTGTTTCCTTTCAAACACCATTACTTTACTTTTACTTACATTTACCTTCAATCATCTACCCTTACACACATCACATAACACACAACCTTCTGCAACTCCTCATCACTCTCAGCAAACAACGCAGTATCATCCGCAAACAGGCTTGCCACTAGCCACCATATGTCACTACCACACTCCATCTCTGCACCCCTTTTCCCTAGTTTTGCTTTCATCTCTCTTATCACTCCATCCATACATATATCAAAAAGACAAAGTGACATTACACTGCCTCACACCTACATTTATCCCGAAAATCTATGCTCAACTCTCCATCCACTCTTACACATGCATTTGCTCCTCCACAGATGGCTTTCACACCATTCAACAGTTGTTCCCCTATACCATACATCCTTAACATATCCCATAAAACATTCCACTCGACTCTGTCATACGCTTTCTCCAGAGCCATAATAGCAGCATTCAACTTCTTACCTTTTGCTAAATACTTTTCCATGGTCATCTTTACTACAAAAATCTGATCCATACATCCCTTACCTTCCTAAAACCCACTTGCTCTTCACTTATTCTACATACAGTCACTTCCATCACTCTATCAATTAATATTTTTGCATACACTTTTCCTGGTATACGTAACAGACTTATTACCCTATAAATGCTGCATACGTCCTTAGCACCATTTCTTTGAATAAAGGAACAATGATAGCTTTCAACCAATCCTCGGGCACAACCTTCTGTTTCCATAATGAATTACATATCAGATGCATCCACTCTATCACACCTTTTCCTCCATACTTCACTATTTCAGCCATAATCCCATCCACTCCAGGTGCCTTTCCTACCTTGAGTCTCATTATCATCCTTCTCACCTTCCTTTCTGCCATGGGCCCTTGCACTTGTATCCTCTTCCTTCCATCCTCCAAACCCATGCATACAACACCTGCTGCCTCCCCTTCTCCCAACATTCATTAGTTCTTCAAAATACTCTTTCCATCTTCCTTTCACTTCCTCCTTTTGATTCATTAACTCCCCTTCCTTATTTCTCACATTAACATTTCCACTCTTACATCCACCTCTTTCCAATATAGTTTCTTATTATCACACACACATGCACCAGATCACCGAGTGTACCTCTAATTCTTCTTACTCTCATGACTACATTCTCAACTTCAGCTTTCCCACTACCCACGTTACTGATTACCCACTCAATTACAATACTGATCAAGAAACAGGTATTCTAAACGTATCAACAATATAAATTGTAAACACAAATTCACTGCAATGAAAGCTACTATATGGATGTTAGCAGAATGGAAACAACAGTACAGAGTGAACTTTAAAAATCATCAAAAAAAAAAAAAAAAAAAAAAAAAAAAAAAAAAAAAATTCAAAGTACATTTGTAACTAGGTTGGAGAGGTAGGTGAATGAGAGGGTCTTGAAGAAGAGGCAGATCTGCAATTTGTTAGGGGTGAAAGTGCCTGGAAGGTGAGAGAGTTACTGTTTGCTGATGATATAGTGCTGGTGGCAGCTTCAAGTGAGAAACTGCAAAAGCTGGTGTCTGAGTTTGGGGGGTGCATCAAAGGAAAAAGTCGAGAGCAGATGTGAATGATTGCAAGCCCATTTTGGAAGGAGAAAGGACAACTAGTGGGAATGTCATATTTTATACCTGGGAGTGCACATGGCTGTGGAAGGAACTATGTGAGCTGAAGTGACCTATATGGTGGTTGAGGGGTGCATATGTTGAAAATGACATGTCTGAGGACAATATGAGGAATGAGAGGCTTTGTGGAATAAGAAATGATTGGGTAAGAGATAAGTATGATGGTAAAAGGAGTATGTACAAGAAAGCTGAAGAGGGTGTACCAAAATGATTTGGACATAAAGAGTGAGGATGGGCGAGTTGAGGATAACTTAGAGAATATACAAGTCAGAAGTAGAAGGAACAAGGACGAGGGGGACGCCAAGGATGAGGTGCAATACTGTAGAAAGATGGTCTGACATGTCAGAGCCTAAAGATGCTGGAGGATTTGAGGTGTGCACGGGATAGAGCAAATTGGAACAACATGGCATACAGGGAGAAACACACTCTTAATTGGCTGAACCAGGACATATAAAGTGGTTGAGGGAAACCATGGAAAGGTCTGAGGGACCTGGTTGGGGATATCAGTGGATGAGGCCATTCTCTATCTGTTCCTGGTGCTACCTTGCTAATGTGAGAGGCAGTAGGCAAGTATGAAAAAAATAAGCTCACAGTGATTCAACACTAAACAACTTACCACAACCAACTTCATATAAATTAGATATGAATTTCAAAGACCCTCTAAGGCACCTGTCCTAAAATCATGAAAACATAGCAACTATTTTCCTGAGCAATGCAAGGAGTAACATGCAAAATAAAACTAGCATGGTACAAAATAACATCTGAAAGAATCATGGGCATAATCATACATTATTAGGTAAACCAACTTTACTTAAAATAAGTACAAAAGGCAAAAAGTTATATGGATACTAACCAGATCTTTTCTGGGTCCAGATTCGAGGTAGTACGCAAATGGATAAGTGTTCTGAAGAGTATAACGGCATCTGGCAAGGAGAGCTGCAGCATCAAGAAGATACTGCCAATCAATCCATGTACCAGTGCCAGCCATCACTTTGTTTTGGATTCTCTCTCGGATCTTGGCTAAAGTCTCTTCCTCAAGCTTGAGAGACTTGCTATGGTTTTCCCACTGAAATGGCCCAAGGGACAAATATATCAACAGTTTCCAATCTTTATCAGCGTTATTAACTTTCATACTTCTGAGGGTCATTTTCAATAATTTTGACTGTAATAAAAGAACACACACAAACACACATACACACTTGGTCCATAACAAGAAGGGAACAACAGGAAGACCCTAAGCATGAAACATTAGAGGTCAGTAGCTTTGAAATTCTGTTTGAAAAAAATAAAGGAATGGGATCAAAATTTCACACTATTGGAGATGAAACTACAGAATATGAAGGATCAAGTTAAATCAGACCATGGAAGATGTCATGAGAGGAGAGAGGCACTCTTTTTTGAAGTTGGAGATTCAAGTTACAAACAAAAGTCAACTTCAAGGATAAACCTTAACTGAAATATAGAGGGAGGAAAAGTCCACGTTACAGCCAGGCCTTAACTGAAATACGGAGAGAGGTTAATGAAAGGGAAAATGAAAAGTAAAATTACTATTATTATCATATTTTGTCGCTGTCTCCCGCGTTAGTGAGGTAGCGCAAGGAAACAGACAAAAGAATGGCCCAACCCACCTACATACACATGTATATACATACACGTCCACACACGCACATATACGTACCTATACATCTCAAATGACTGGGAGATGTATAAAAGAAAGAGGCAGGAGGTCAAAAGAAAGGTGCAAGCACCAAAAAAGAGGGCAAATGAGAGTTGGGGTGAGAGAGTATCATTAAATTTTAGGGAGAATAAAAAGATGCTTAGGAAGGAGGTAAATAAAGTGCGTAAGACAAGGGAACAAATGGGAAACTTCAGTGAAGGGGGCTAATGGGGAGGTGATAACAAGTAGTGGTGATGTGAGAAGGAGATGGAGTGAGTAATTTGAAGGTTTGTTAAATGTGTTTGATGATAGAGTGGCAGATATAGGGTGTTTTGGTTGAGGTGGTGTGCAAAGTGAGAGGGTTAGGGAAAATGATTTGTTAAACAGAGAAGAGGTAAAAAAGCTTTGCGGAAGATGAAAGCTGGCAAGGCAGCAATTTTGGATGGTATTGCAGTGGAATTTATTAAAAAAGGGGGTGACTGTATTGTTGACTGGTTGGTAAGGTTATTTAATGTATGCATGACTCATGGTGAGGTGCCTGAAGACTGGCGGAATGCATGCATAGTGCCATTGTACAAAGGCAAAGGGGATAAAAGTGAGTGCTCAAATTACAGAGGTATAAGTTTGTTGAGTATTCCTGGGAAATTATATGGGAGGGTATTGATTGAGAGGGTGAAGGCATGTACAGAGCATCAGATTGGGGAAGAGCAGTGTGGTTTCAGAAGTGGTAGAGTATGTGTGGATCAGGTGTTTGCTTTGAAGAATTATTTTATTTATATTTTTATTTTGCTTTGTCGCTGTCTCCCGCGTTTGCGAGGTAGCGCAAGGAAACAGACGAAAGAAATGGCCCAACCCACCCCCATACACATCTATATACATACACGTCCACACACGCAAATATACATACCTATACATCTCAATGTACACATATATATACACACACAGACACATACATATATACCCATGCACACAATTCACATTGTCTGCCTTTATTCATTCCCATCGCCACCTTGCCACGCATGAATGTGAGAAATACTTAGAAAAGCAAATGGATTTGTATGTAGCATTTATGGATCTGGAGAAGGCATATGATAAGAGCTGATAGAAATGCTCTGTGGAAGGTATTAAGAATATATGGTGTGGGAGGCAAGTTGTTTGAAGCAGTGAAAAGTCTTTATTGAGGATGTAAGGCATGTGTACGTATAGGAAGAGATGAAAGTGATTTGTTCTCATTGAATGTAGGTTTGCGGCAAGGGTGTGTGATGTCTCCATGGTTGTTTAATTTGTTTATGGATGGGGTTGTTAGGGAGGTGAAGGCAAGAGTTTTGGAAAGAGGGGCAAGTATGCAGACTGTTGTGGATGAGAGAGCTTGGGAAGTGAGTCAGTTGTTGTTCGCTGATGATACAGCACTGGTGGCTGATTCATGTAAGAAACTGCAGAAGCTGGTGACTGAGTTTGGTTAAGTGTGTGAAAGAAGAAAGCTGAGAGTAAATGTGAATAAGAGCAAGGTTATTAGGTACAGTAGGGTTGAGGGTCAAGTCAATTGGGAGGTAAGTTTGAACGGAGAAAAACTGGAGGAAGTGAAGTGTTTTAGACATCTGGGAGTGGATTTGGCAGCGGATGGAACCATGGAAGTGGAAGTGAATCATAGGGTGGGGGAGGGAGCGAAAATTCTGGGAGCATTGAAGAATGTGTGGAGGTCAAGAACATTATATCGGAGAGCAAAAATGAGTATGTTTGAAGGAATAGTGGTTCCAACAAAGTTATATGGTTGCAAGGCGTGGGCTATGGAGAGAGTTGTGCGCAGGAGGGTGGATGTACTGGAAATGAGATGTTTGAGGACAATATGTAGTGTGAGGTGGTTTGATCAAGTAAGTAATAATAGGGTAAGAGAGATGTGTGGTAATAAAAAGAGTGTGGTTGAGAGAGCAGAAAAGGATGTTTTGAAATGGTTTGGTCACATGGAGAGAATGAGTGAGGAAAGATTGACCAAGAGGATATATGTGTCAGAGGTGGAGGGAACGAGGAGAAGGGGAAACCAAATTGGAGGTGGAAAGATAGAGTGAAAAAGATTTTGAGTGATCGGGGCCTGAACATGCAGGAGGGTGAAAAGCGTGCGAGGAATAGAGTGAATTGGAATGATGTGGTATACCAGGGTCAACATGCTGTCAATGGATTGAACCAGGGTATGTGAAGTGTCTGGGGTAAACCATGGAAAGTTCTGTGGGGCCTGGATGTGGAAAGGAAGCTGTGGTTTTGGTGCACTATTACATGACAGCTAGAGACTGAGTGTGAACGAACGTGGCCTTTGTTGTCTGTTCCTAGAGCTACCTTGCACACATGAGGGGGAAGGGGGGTTGTTATTTCATGTGTGGCGGGGTGGCGAAGGGAATGAATAATGGCAGACAGTATGAATCATGTACATGTGTATATATGCATATGTCTGTGTGTGTATATATATGTATACGTTGAGATGTATAGGTACGTATATTTGCGTGTGTGGACCCACATGTATGTGGGTGGGTTGAGCCACTCTTTCGTCTGTTTCCTTGCGCTACCTCACTAACGCAGGAGACAGTGACAAAGCAAAATAATAATACATCTCACTGTACACATATATATATATACACACACACAGACATATACATGTACATAATTCATACTGTCTGCCCTTATTCATTCCCGTTGCCACCCCGCCACACATGAAATGACAACCCCCTTCCCCTGCATGTCTGTGAGATAGCGCTAGGAAAAGTCAACAAAGGGAACATTCATTCACACTCAGTCTCTAGCTGTCATGTATAATGCATCAAAGCCATAGCTCCCTTTCCACATCCAGGATCCACAAAACTTTCCATGGTTTACCCTACACGCTTCACATGCCCTGGTTCAATCCATTGATAGCACATCGACCCTGGTATACCACATCATTCCAATTCACTTCATTCCTTGCACGCCTTCACCCTCCTGCATGTTCAGGCCCCTATTCACTCCATCTTTCCACCTCCAATATCGTCTCCCAATTCTCCTCATTCCCTCCACCTCTGACACACATACCCTCAGTCAATCTTTCCTCACTCATTCTCTTCATGTGACCAAACCATTTCAAAACACCCTCTTCTGCTCTCTCAACAACACTTTTTTATTACCATACATCTCTCTTACCCTTTCATCACTTAATCAAACAACCTCACACCACATATTGTCCTCAAACACTTCATTTCCAGCACATCCATCCTCCTCCACACAACTCTATCTATAGCCCATGCCTCGCAACCATATATCATTGTTGGAACCACTATTCCTTCAAACATACCAATTTTTGCTTTCCAAGATAACGTTCTCGACTTCCACACATTTTTCAACGCTCCCACAACTTTCACCCCCCCCCACCCTATGATTCACTTCCGCTTCCATGGTTCCATCCGCTGCCAAATCCACTCCCAAATATCTAAAACACTTCACTTCCTCCAGTTTTTCTCCATTCAAACTTACCTCCCAACTGACTTGTCCCTCAACCCTGCTGTACCTAATAACCTTGCTCTTATTCACATTTACTCTCAGCTTTCTTCTTTCACACACTTTACCAAACTCAGTCAACAGCTTCTGCAGTTTCTCACACGAATCAGCCACAAGCACTGTATCATCAGTGAACAACTGACTCACTTCCCAAGCTCTCTCATCCATAACAGACTGCATACTTGCCCCTCTTTCCAAAACTCTTGCATTCACCTCCCTAACAACTCCATCCATGAACAAATTAAACAACCATGGAGACATCAAACACCCCTGCCGCAAACCAACATTCACTGAGAACCAATCACTTTCCTCTCTTCCTACACGTACACATGCCTTACATATCTATTTACATTTATCTTATACTATTTATTTTGCCTTGTGGCTGTCTTCCGTGTTAGCGAGGTAGTGCAAGGAAACAGACGAAAGAAATGGCCCAAACCACCCACATACACATGTATATACATACACGTCCACACACACAAATATACATACCTATACATCTCAACGTATACACATATATATACACACACACAAACTTACATATGTAAGTAGGAGAGATGGCCAGAGAGCATTATTGGATTATGGGTTAATTGACAGGTGCGTGAAAGAGAGACTCTTGGATGTTAATGTGCTGAGAGGTGCAACTGGAGGGATGTCTGATCATTATCTTGTGGAGGCGAAGGTGAAGATTTGTATGGGTTTTCAGAAAAGAAGAGAGAATGTTGGGGTGAAGAGGGTGGTGAGAGTAAGTGAGCTTGGGAAGGAGACTTGTGTGAGGAAGTACCAGGAGAGACTGAGTACAGAATGTTAAAAGGTGAGGACAAAGGAGGTAAGGGGAGTGGGGGAGGAAGGGGATGTATTTAGGGAAGCAGTGATGGCTTGCGCAAAAGATGCTTGTGGCATGAGAAGCGTGGGAGGAGGGTTGATTAGAAAGGGTAGTGAGTGGTGGGATGAAGAAGTACGATTATTAGTGAAAGAGAAGAGAGAGGCATTTGGACGATTTTTGCAGGGAAAAAATGCAAATGAGTGGGAGATGTATAAAAGAAAGAGGCAGGAGGTCAAGAGAAAGGTGCAAGAGGTGAAAAAGAGGGCAAATGAGAGTTGGGGTGAGAGAGTATCATTGAATTTTAGGGAGAATAAAAAGATGTTCTGGAAGGAGGTAAATAAAGTGCGTAAGACAAGGGAGCAAATGGGAACTTCAGTGAAGGGTGCTAATGGTGAGGTGATAACAAGTAGTGGTGATGTGAGGAGATGGAGTGAGTATTTTGAAGGTTTGTTGAATGTGTTTGACGATAGAGTGGCAGATATAGGGTGTTTTGGTCGAGGTGGTGTGCAAAGTGAGAGGGTTAGGGAAAATGATTTGGTAAACAGAGAAGAGGTAGTAAAAGGTTTGCGGAAGATGAAAGCCGGCAAGGCAGCAGGTTTGGATGGTATTGCAGTGGAATTTATCAAAAAAAGGGGGGGGGGGGTGACCGTATTGTTGACTGGTTGGTAAGGTTATTTAATGTATGTATGATTCATGGTGAGGTGCCTCAGGATTGGCGGAATGCTTGCATAGTGCCATTGTACAAAGGCAAAGGGGATTAGAGTGAGTGCTCAAATTACAGAGGTATAAGTTTGTTAAGTATTCCTGGTACATTATATGGGAGGGTACTGATTGAGAGGGTGAGGGCATGTACAGAGCATCAGATTGGGGAAGAGCAGTGTGGTTTCAGAAGTGGTAGAGGATGTGTGGATCAGGTGTTTGCTTTGAAGAATGTATGTGAGAAATACTTAGAAAAGCAAATGGATTTGTATGTAGCTTTAATGGATCTGGAGAAGGCATATGATAGAGATGATAGAGATGCTCTCTGGAAGTTACTAACAATATATGGTGTGGGAGGCAAGTAGTTAGAAGAAGTGAAAAGTTTTCATCGAGGATGTAAGGCATGTGTACGTGTAGGAAGAGAGGAAAGTGATCGGTTCTCAGTGAATGTAGGTTTGAGGCAGGGGTGTGTGATGTCTCCATGGTTGTTTAATTTGTTTATGGATGGGGTTGTTAGGGAGGTGAATGCAAGAGTTTTGGAAAGAGGGGCAAGTATGGAGTCTGTTGTGGATGAGAGAGCTTGGGAAGTTAGTCAGTCGTTGTTCGCTGATGATACAGCGCTGGTGGCTGATTCATGTGAGAAACTGCAGAAGCTGGTGACTGAGTTTGGTAAAGTGTGTGAAAGAAGAAAGTTAAGAGCAAATGTGAATAAGAGTAAGGTTATCAGGTACAGTAGGGTTGAGGGTCAAGTCAATTGGGAGGTAAGTTTGAATGGAGAAAAACTGGAGGAAGTAAAGTGTTTTAGATGTCTGAGAGTGGATCTGGCAGCGGATGGAACCATGGAAGCGGAAGTGAATCATAGGGTGGGGGAGGGGGCGAAAATCCTGGGAGCCTTGAAGAATGTTTGGAAGTCGAGAGCATTATCTCGGAAAGCAAAAATGGGTATGTTTGAAGGAATAGTGGTTCCAACAATGTTGTATGGTTGCGAGGCGTGGGCTATGGATAGAGATGTGCGCAGGAGGGTGGATATGTTGGAAATGAGATGTCTGAGGACAATATGTGGTGTGAGGTGGTTTGATCGAGTAAGTAATGTAAGGGTAAGAGAGATGTGTGGAAATAAAAAGAGTGTGGTTGCAAGAGCAGAAAAGGGAGTTTTGAAATGGTTTGGGCACATGGAGAGAATGAGTGAGGAAAGATTGACCAAGAGGATATATGTGTCGGAGGTGGAGGGAACGAGGAGAAGTGGGAGACCAAATTGGAGGTGGAAAGATGGAGTGAAAAAGATTTTGAGTGACTGGGGCCTGAACATGCAGGAGGGTGAAAGGCGGGCAAGGAATAGAGTGAATTGGATCGATGTGGTATACTGGGGTCGACGTGCTGTCAATGGATTGAATCGGGGCATGTGAAGCATCTGGGGTAAACCATGGAAAGTTCTGTGGAGCCTGGATGTGGAAAGGGAGCTGTGGTTTCAGGCATTATTACATGACAGCTAGAGACCATCCAAACTCGCTGCCTGTCTTTCAAAATGTCCCAGGTCATAGTTATTGCAAAAGATATGAGAGGCTACAGAATTCTAAAGCTTTGAAGTGTAGGGGAAGAAAAAGTTAAAAAACAGTTATCAAAATGGCCCACACAGTAATCACATGATGCAGCAGCTTGCTGAGTATTGCAGTCTGCCACACAAGCAGGCAGCTTTCAGGAACTAAGACCAAAATAATACCTATAGCAGCAAAGGTCAAGCAGGTCAAATTTTGAAGTTAACCTGAGAGTTTATGTCAGACCACTTTTGACTCAACCCTGTTAAGTAAGGATGCAGAGCTGGAACCATCCCACATGTGAAAGCAGTCCTCAATGCAGGGAAAGATCAATACTATGAATCTACAAAGCAACTCTTTGGAGGAAAAGAAATTCTGACTCTAAAACAGAACTCCCAGTTTCTTAGAGGCAGACTTAGTTATTTCTGTAAAGTGGAGTTTCCAAGACAGCATGGACGTTAAAGTAATACCAAGTGTGTTCAATGGATCAAGAGGTGAAATCATAGAACCATCAAATGAGATAGAAAGCTGTGAGGATTTTTGATAGAGAGACTGGCAGAAAGTAGGTCTTGGAAGCATTAAAGTTAAACGGATTTAATATAACCCAGAGAGATTCCTTGTCCAAGTCTGAGCTTACAAAGGAAGTTGTGTCAAGATGAGATGTAGATCAGGAGAGAAAAAGGAGCAGAAACGAAGGATGTGGACAAATGCAGTGTTTAGTTGTCAGCAGATGAGTGCATTTGGTTATCTGTGAACAAAAGGGAATCACTAATAAAAAAAGAGAAAAGGCGTAGGGGATGGGAGAAACTTGAGTGACACTGACATTAATGGAGAAAGGGGAAGAGGCTTATTCATCAACAACCATGGAGACAGATCAGCCAAGGAGGAAGATTGATAAGAGAAAGCAAAGTGGGTGAGGGAAGCCAAAAGAGGAGCTTAGAGATGATACCCTGATGCCAAACCCATGTCTAAAGCTTTGGATATATCAAGGGCAACTACACAGGATTTCCAAATTTCTTTTGTAGATTAGAAAGACAAGAAAGAATATTACCGGTGGATCTTGCCTTTTGGAAGCCATACTGGTGATCAGAGAGAAGACTGGAAGATTCAAGATATTTGAGGATATGTGAGTTAAGGAGGGATTCAAAGAGAGGATGACAGAGAAGCTAGAATGGTCACTCCTCTTAGGGATGGCATGTATCAAAGCATGCTTCCAAGGAAAAGTTCGGGTTCTAACACAGAAACAGAAAAGATGAGTAAGCACAAGTTCAGATTAAAACTCTTTCAATAAAAAGGACCATAAGTCTCTCTCTCTCTCTCTCTCTCTCTCTCTCTCTCTCTCTCTCTCTCTCTCTCTCTCTCTCTCTCTCTCTCTCTCTCTCTCTCGTTTGAAGAGATAATGGGAAGGGGCATAGGATCAGTAATTGGGGATGAAGGTAAGTCAGACATCCAAAACTGAATTAGAGGAGAAGAGTAAACCAAAGAGCTACTTGGTTTATGGAAGAGACAGATATAAAGCCATCAGAACGGAAAAATGAAGGAAAGATGGAGCAACAGTTGTCAGAGAAGGCCATAGTTAAAGACTAAAAAGACCTATTAGAGAATGATGGAGAGGTAATCACAATTCTTTTGAATAAAGAAACACTTTGACTTGAGGTTAATCTACTAGCAATGATTTAAGGTAATGATGAATGCTGAATAGGAGTCAGAGGAAGGAGAGTTCTTTCAAGCCTGGTGTGCCTGATGCCTTGCATTAATGGCCTCAGAACAGGAACAGCTGAATCATGCACTGGATGGAGAGGTCATCTTGGATGAATAGGGAGTAAATGCTTCCATTTCTGCAACAATAACTTCTGTTATACATTTGGTGGAGACAGAAGCACTGCCACAAAAGGGACAGTAACTTGCCCAAGGAAATCCAGATAAGAATCACAAGTTTTGTTAAACTGCTAATATTTACATTTAAAAGGTGCTGCTGGAGTTGAGGTGTTGTTAAAACAGATACATTTCAGAGAAAGTGGTCTAATAAACCAACCGGGTGACTGGAGGTGAAAATTGGATCCAAAATATAAGGAGTGGTCCCAGTGGTCAGAAGTATGGGTGAAATGGGAGATAGTTTGCTCTGCATCACTGAGAATGGAGAACATAAGGACTTCAATTCCTCAACAATTACCTATGATGAATGATGCGCTTGCATGTGACGGGGATGACACAATCTTATGGCAATGGTTTAGATAGTAGAAGAATGATATATATTTTGTAGAAACAGGAGAGCAGTAGGCAATACAAAGGATAAACGTGGCAAATGGGAGACAGAGCCTTGAGCTTGATAACATTAAAGTTTGAGGACTCAAGGTCATTGAGGTGTGCAACAGAGGTTCTGATACTGGAACAAGTATAGGCACCACCTACGTAAAGGAATCATGAGTCGAGATTATAGTTGAGTATGAAAAAGGGGCTAGTGAGAACATCATTAGACAAATAGGTCTGAGAGAAATGAAGATATTAGGAGAGGTAATTGAAAAATGGTGTTCAACAAAGAAGTTAGTAGAAAGACCACAAATGGTGATACAGTGAATAGGAAAAGAAGCAGGTTTATGAATGTGGGAAAGGTCATGGGAGGGGTGGTACTACTACTACTGTTTCAGCCCTCATCTTATTTGCAGAAGAGTCCTGCAGAAACTAGGAGATTCTTAGGACCCCATTATACCAGGGACTAGGAGCTCTTGGTTAGTTGGATTCTATTATGATTATGTTTAAAAACGATTCTGTAGACAGGAGATGGCAAGAAAACTTACGCGAAGAAATTATGTAAGGTCTGAGTACGTGTACGGAGCTGATATGAAGATGATAGGTCTAGACCAGTAGTCCCGATCGATGAGTCAAAAAGTAAGACCAGCAACCCTAACATAAAGGGCATAAGACAGTTCTGAGCACCACTTTAATGCTCCTCATTTGGGACGGTAGTGCAATCCTGGGTGGCTGCTGTCAATACCCTACTACCTAATACTAAGGTTTACATCTATTCATTATAATTTGTCACTGTTTCCCACATTAGTGAGGTAGCGCAAGGAAAAAGACGAAAGAATGGCCCAACCCACCCACACACACATGTATATACACACACGTCCACACATGCACACAAACATACTAATACAATTCAACGTATACATATATACATACATACACATGTACATAATTCATACCTGCTACCTTTATTCATTCCCATCGCCAGCCTGCCACACATGAAATGACAACCCTCTACCCCCGCATGCGTGCAAGGTAGCGCTAAGAAAAGACAACAAAGGCCACATTTGTTTACACCCAGTCTCTAGCTGTCATGTATAATGCAATGAAATCACAGCTCCCACAAAACAGGCCCCGATCACACAAAATCTTTTTCACTCCATCTTTCCATCTCCAATTTCGTCTCCCACTTCTCCTCGTTCCCTCCACATCTGACACCTCTTTGTCAATCATTCCTCACTCATTCTCTCCATGTGACCAAACCAATTCAAAACACCCTCTTCTGCTCTCTCAACCACACTCTTTTTATTACCACACATCTCTCTTACCCTTTCATTACTTACTCGATCAAACCACCTCACACCACATAATGTCCTCAAACATCTCATTTCCAAAACATCCACCCTCCTCCGCACAACTCTATCTACAGCCCATGCCTTGCAACCATATAACACTGTTGGAGCTACTATTCCTTCAAACATACCCAGTTTGGCTTTCCGAGTTAATGTTCTTGCCTTCCACACATTTTTCAACACTCCCAGATCTTTCGCCCCCTCCCCCATGGTTCCATCCACTGCCAAATCCACTCCCAGATATCTAAAACACTTCACTTCCTCCAGTTTTTCTCCATTCAAACTTACCTCCCAATTGACTTGTCCCTCAACCCTAATGTACCTAATAACCTTGCTCTTATTCACATTTACTCTCAACTTTCTTCTTTCACACACTTTACCAAACTCAGTCATCAGTTTCTGCAGTTTCTCACCAGAATCAGCCACCAATGCTACAGCATTGGTGGCTGACTCACTTCCCAAGCTCTCTCATCTACAACAGACTGCATACTTGCCCCTCTTTCCAAAACTCTTGCATTCACCTCCCTAACAACCCCATCCATAAACAAATTAAACAACCATGCAGACATCACGCATCCCTGCCACAAACCGACATTCACTGAGAACCAATCACTTTCCTCTCTTCCTACTCGTACACATGCCTTACATCCTCAATAAAAACCCTATACTGCTTCTAACAACTTGCCTCCCACACCATATATTCTTAATACCTTCCACAGAGCAACTCTATCATATGCCTTCTCCAGATCCATAAATGCTACATACAAATCCATTAGCCTTTCTAAGTATTTCTTACATACATTCTTCAAAGAAAGCACCTGATCCACACATCCTCTACCACTTGTGAAACCACACTGCTCTTCCCCAATCTGATGTTTTGTACATCCCTTCACCCTCTCAATCAATACCCTCCCAAATAATTTCCCAGGAATACTCAAAAACCTATACTTCTGTAATTTGAACACTCAAATTTATCCACTCTGCCTTTTTACAGTGGCACTATGCATGCATTCTGCCAATCCTTAGGCACCTCAACATGAGTCTTAGATATATTAAATATCCTTACCAACCAATCAACAACACAGTCATCTCCCTTTTTTAATAAATTCCATTGCAATACCATCCAAACCCACTGCCTTGCCAGCTTTCATCTTCCGCAAAGCTTTTACTACCTCTTCTCTGTTTACCAATTCTCCCTAACCCTCTCAATTCGCACACCACCTCGACCAAAACACCCTATATCTGCCACTCTATCATCAAACACATTCAACAAACCTTTAAAATACTCACTCCATCTCCTTCTCATATCACCACTTCTTGTTATCACCTCCCCATTAACCCCTTCACCGATATTCCCATTTGTTCTCTTGTCTGTCGCACTTTATTTACCTCCTTCCAAAACATCTTTTTATTCTCCCTAAAATTTAAGGATACTCTCTCACCCTAACTCTCATTTGCCCTCTTTTTCACCTCTTGTACCTTTCTCTGGACCTCCTGCCTCTTTCTTTTACACATCTCCCAGCCATTTGCACTATTTCCCTTCAAAACTCGTCCAAATGCCTCTCTCTTCTCTTTCACTAATAATCTTACTTCTTCATCCCATCACTCACTACCCTTTCTAATCTCCCCACCTCCCACACTTCTCATGCCACAAGCATCTTTTGCGCAAGCCATCACTGCTTCCCTAAATGTATCCCATTCCTCCCCCACTTGCCTTACGTCTTTTGCTCTTTCCTTTTTTCCATTCTGCACTCAGTCTCTCCTGGTACTCCCTCACACAAGTCTCCTTCCAAAGCTCACTTACTCTCACCACTCTCTTCACCCCAACATTCTCTCTTCTTTTCTAAAAACCTCTACAAATCTTCACCTCTGCCTCCACAAGATAATGATCAGACATCCCTCCAGTTGCACCTCTCAGCACATTAACATCCAAAAGTCTCTCTTTCGCATGTATCACTTAACATGTAATCCAATAACACTCTCTGGTCATCTCTCCTACTTATATACATATAATTATGTATATCTCTCTTTTTAAACCAGGCATTCCCAATTACCAGTCCTTTTACATCACACAAATCTACAAGCTCTTCACCATTTCCATTTACAACACTGAACACCCCATGTACACCAATCATTCCCTTAACTGCCACAATATTCACTTTTGCATTCAAATCACCCATCACTATAACCCAGTCTCGTGCATTAAAACTACTAACACACTCACTCAGCTGCTCCCAAAACACTTGCCTCTCATGATCTTTCTTCTCATGCCCAGGTGCATTATGCACCAATAATCACCCATCTCTCTCCATCCACTTTCAGTTTTACCCATATCAATCTAGAGTTTACCTTCTTATACTGTGAATAAATTGTACATTTCCTTTTCCATAGCCAGAGGTTGAACCATTATGTGACATTCTTTTTTTTCATTCATTTCAATCTAAAAGTTTGTTTTCTAAATTGTTTCTTACATTTTTCATATGTATATATATGTATGTGTGTGTGTGTGTGTGTATGTGCGTATGTGTGTGTATGTGTGTGTGTGTGTATATGTATATATATATGTATATTATCCCTGGGGATAGGGGTGAAAGAATACTTCCCACGTATTCCTCGCGTGTCGTAGAAAGCGACTAGAGGAGACGGGAGCGGGGGGCCGGAAATCCTCCCCTCCTTGTATTAACTTTCTAAAATGGGAAACAGAAGAAGGAGTCACGCGGGGAGTGATCATCCTCCTCGAAGGCTCAGAGTGGGGTGCCTAAATGTGTGTGGATGTAACCAAGATGTGAAAAAAGGAGAGATAGGTAGTATGTTTGAGGAAAGGAACCTGGATGTTTTGGCTCTGAGTGAAACGAAGCTCAAGGGTAAAGGGGAAGAGTGGTTTGGAAATGTCTGGGGAGTGAAGTCAGGGGTTAGTGAGAGGACAAGAGCAAGGGAAGGAGTAGCAATACTCCTGAAACAGGAGTTGTGGGAGTATGTGATAGAATGTAAGAAAGTAAATTCTCGATTAATATGGGTAAAATTGAAAGTTGATGGAGAGAGGTGGGTGATTATTGGTGCATATGCACCTGGGCATGAGAAGAAAGATCATGAGAGGCAAGTGTTTTGGGAGCAGCTGAATGAGTGTGTTAGCGGTTTTGATGCACGAGACCGGGTTATAGTGATGGGTGATTTGAATGCAAAGGTGAGTAATGTGGCAGTTGAGGGAATAATTGGTATGCATGGGGTGTTCAGTGTTGTAAATGGAAATGGTGAAGAGCTTGTAGATTTATGTGCTGAAAAAGGACTGATGATTGGGAATACCTGGTTTAAAAAGCGAGATATACATAAGTATACTTATGTAAGTAGGAGAGATGGCCAGAGAGCGTTATTGGATTACGTGTTAATTGACAGGCGTGCGAAAGAGAGACTTTTGGATGTTAATGTGCTGAGAGGTGCAACTGGAGGGATGTCTGATCATTATCTTGTGGAGGCTAAGGTGAAAATTAGTATGGGTTTTCAGAAAAGAGGAGTGAATGTTGGGGTGAAGAAGGTGGTGAGAGTGAGTGAGCTTGGGAAGGAGACCTGTGTGGGGAAGTACCAGGAGAGACTGTGTACAGAATGGAAAAAGGTGAGAACAATGGAAGTAAGGGGAGTGGGGGAGGAATGGGATGTATTTAGGGAATCAGTGATGGATTGCGCAAAAGATGCTTGTGGCATGAGAAGAGTGGGAGGTGGGCTGTTTAGAAAGGGTAGTGAGTGGTGGGATGAAGAAGTAAGAGTATTAGTGAAAGAGAAGAGAGAGGCATTTGGACGATTTGTGCAAGGAAAAATGCAATTGAGTGGGAGAAGTATAAAAGAAAGAGACAGGAGGTCAAGAGAAAGGTGCAAGAGGTGAAAAAAAGGGCAAATGAGAGTTGGGGTGAGAGACTATCAGTAAATTTTAGGGAGAATAAAAAGATGTTCTGGAAGGAGGTAAATAGGGTGCGTAAGACAAGGGAGCAAATGGGAACTTCAGTGAAGGGCGTAAATGGGGAGGTGATAACAAGTAGCGGTGATGTGAGAAGGAGATGGAATGAGTATTTTGAAGGTTTGTTGAATGTGTCTGATGACAGAGTGGCAGATATAGGGTGTTTTGGTCGAGGTGGTGTGCAAAGTGAGAGGGTTAGGGAAAATGATTTGGTAAACAGAGAAGAGGTAGTAAAAGCTTTGCGGAAGATGAAAGCCGGCAAGGCAGCAGGTTTGGATGGTATTGCAGTGGAATTTATTAAAAAGGGGGGTGACTGTATTGTTGACTGGTTGGTAAGGTTATTTAATGTATGTATGACTCATGGTGAGGTGCCTGAGGATTGGCGGAATGCGTACATAGTGCCATTGTACAAAGGCAAAGGGGATAAGAGTGAGTGCTCAAATTACAGAGGTATAAGTTTGTTGAGTATTCCTGGTAAATTATATGGGAGGGTATTTGATTGAGAGGGTGAAGGCATGTACAGAGCGTCATATTGGGGAAGAGCAGTGCGGTTTCAGAAGTGGTAGAGGATGTGTGGATCAGGTGTTTGCTTTGAAGAATTTATGTGAGAAATACTTAGAAAAGCAAATGGATTTGTATGTAGCATTTATGGATCTGGAGAAGGCATATGATAGAGTTGATAGAGATGCTCTGTGGAAGGTATTAAGAATATATGGTGTGGGAGGCAAGTTGTTAGAAGCAGTGAAAAGTTTTTATCGAGGATGTAAGGCATGTGTACGTGTAGGAAGAGAGGAAAGTGATTGGTTCTCAGTGAATGTAGGTTTGCGGCAGGGGTGTGTGATGTCTCCATGGTTGTTTAATTTGTTTATGGATGGGGTTGTTAGGGAGGTAAATGCAAGAGTCCTGGAAAGAGGGGCAAGTATGAAGTCTGTTGGGGATGAGAGAGCTTGGGAAGTGAGTCAGTTGTTGTTCGCTGATGATACAGCGCTGGTGGCTGATTCATGTGAGAAACTGCAGAAGCTGGTGACTGAGTTTGGTAAAGTGTGTGGAAGAAGAAAGTTAAGAGTAAATGTGAATAAGAGCAAGGTTATTAGGTACAGTAGGGGTGAGGGTCAAGTCAATTGGGAGGTGAGTTTGAATGGAGAAAAACTGGAGGAAGTGAAGTGTTTTAGATATCTGGGAGTGGATCTGTCAGCGGATGGAACCATGGAAGCGGAAGTGGATCATAGGGTGGGGGAGGGGGCGAAAATTTTGGGAGCCTTGAAAAATGTGTGGAAGTCGAGAACATTATCTCGGAAAGCAAAAATGGGTATGTTTGAAGGAATAGTGGTTCCAACAATGTTGTATGGTTGCGAGGCGTGGGCTATGGATAGAGATGTGCGCAGGAGGATGGATGTGCTGGAAATGAGATGTTTGAGGACAATGTGTGGTGTGAGGTGGTTTGATCGAGTAAGTAACGTAAGGGTAAGAGAGATGTGTGGAAATAAAAAGAGCGTGGTTGAGAGAGCAGAAGAGGGTGTTTTGAAATGGTTTGGGCACATGGAGAGAATGAGTGAGGAAAGATTGACCAAGAGGATATATGTGTCGGAGGTGGAGGGAACGAGGAGAAGAGGGAGACCAAATTGGAGGTGGAAAGATGGAGTGAAAAAGATTTTGTGTGATCGGGGCCTGAACATGCAGGAGGGTGAAACGAGGGCAAGGAATAGAGTGAATTGGAGCGATGTGGTATACAGGGGTTGACGTGCTGTCAGTGGATTGAATCAAGGCATGTGAAGCGTCTGGGGTAAACCATGGAAGGCTGTGTAGGTATGTATATTTGCGTGTGTGGACGTATGTACATGTGTATGGGGGGGGGGGTTGGGCCATTTCTTTCGTCTGTTTCCTTGCGCTACCTCGCAAACGCGGGAGACAGCGACAAAGTATGAAAAAAAAAAAAAAAAAAAAAAAAAAAAAATATATCACAGACTCCCACAACTCCTGTTTCAGGAGTAGTGCTACTCATTCCCTTGTTCTTGTCCTCTCACCAACCCTTAACTTTACTCCCAAAACATTCCCAAACCACTCTTCCCTTTACCCTTGAGCTTCGTTTCATTCAGAGCCAAAACATCCAGGTTCCTTTCCTCAAACATACTACCTTTCTCTCCTTTTTTCTCATTTTGATTACATCCACACACATTTAGACACCCCAATCCGAGCCTTCGAGGAGGATGAGCACTCCCCGCGTGACTCCTTCTGTTTCCTCTTTTAGAAAGTTAAAATACAAGGAGGGGAGGGTGTCTAGCCCCCTGCTCCCGTCCCCTTTAGTTGCCTTCTATGACACGTGAGGAATGTGTGTTAAGTATTCTTTCTCCCCTATCCTCAGGGATACTAAGGCATCTAAGGAAAAGATTCACTGCATATATGTGTAAAAAAAAAAAAAAAAAAAAAAGTTTAAAGGTGAAGACTCAAGAAGTACATAATCAGAATAAGGTGCATTCATTAAACAACAAATATGGTTCTGACTGATCTTTTCAAGATGTCCTTGGGTCCTAGAGGCCGTTCAGCTACTGGAAAGGACTAAAACACAAACTCCAAAGTTGGTCAGATAAATGGATAATGAGATTTAATCTAAGTAAGTGCAAGGTGATAAAAATTATATAAATTACAGGAATCTGCATGTGAAAGAGATTTAGGGATCGACACTGTGCCTAATTTAATACCTGAGCTACAAATTGGGAGAACTATGAGAGGCACTTTGTCTGCTGGCAAATATAAGAACTGCATTCAAATACTTAGACAAGGACATGTTCATCAAATCATTCACTACATATATCATACCAAAACTGGATTATGCCTCACAAGTCTGGTCACTGCACCTAATAACTGAGAGGGTACCCAGAAGAGCAACTAAAACATTCCTGAATTACGAGAAATGAACTACAATGACAGGCTGAGGGTTACACAGAGGTCCATCATGGAGGAGAAGAGAGAGAGGAGGCTCTGTTAACAGCCTTCAAGTTCCTTAATCAGTTGGATGATACTGACTGGGACTACTTCTTCATGATATGCAGCACCTGAGTAACCACAGGCAGTAACAAAAAGCTGAGTAAAAAGTTTGAGAAAGGATGTTATGAAGTAGTGGTTCTGTGTTAGGGTGGTGAATGGTTGAAATAAATCAACCAATAAGGCCATGAATGCCAGCAATTTGCAAAGATTTAATGGATTATATGAAGGTAGAGAAAGTTCATGAGACTGGCCCCATGTGAGTAGAACACTCTCTCCATATGGTACAAATAGGTAATTACATGAAGAATCTACCGGCAACAATGGAAAGGGAAGTGTAAAAGGTGAAATTCTGGCAACTGATCAGTGGATACAAAGCATGAAGAATGATGCAGCAGAAAACAGACCATGGGTCATACTAACAAAGGCAGACTGAGGATTAAATGAAGCTGTTCAAAAGAGAAATACGCACTGTTAAAACATGGATTAATCAAGGAAGTTTATGGCCCTCTCAAAGAATGGTTTCCATGAGTGCCTAGCATACAGTCCAGGACTTGTTAGCTTAAAGGGAGATTTAAAAGCAAGTTTGAGATACAGATACTGACAATGAAAAACTGATGGATCTAGCTGAAAAGTGGGTGGCACCAAAATTAGAGTGATTAGAAGAGCAGGGGGTCAATAAATGCAAATCACTGATAATTTTTGGTTTGCAATTATAGCATAATAAATGCAAATCACAGATTATTTTTGGTTGGCAATTATAGCATACATATACCAGATATATAGAAAGAGAAAAGAAAGATGGAATACTTATCAAAAGAATTCTTACAGCCACAGAATTGCCATATACAAATTAAGTGATACGAAAAAGAAGACATAATTGGATGACCAGTCATGGTACTTGGGCAAGCAAAGAAACTTTAGACAAGGAGGAATACAGTGGCATATTAAATCAGGCATGATAGATCAAAGAAAGGGAGTGAGAGAAGCAAAGAGTACGGTCAGAAGGCAAAATAATGGAGATGCCAAGCACAGTAAGAAGATAGAACAGCCCCAGCAGCACCAGAGACAGAAAGAGTGTCAAAAGGACAAAACAGCCCTGACAGCATCAAAGAAGAGTAATGTATACAAAAGTTGATGGATTAGTATTTTGAAGGAAAGAGCTGGAATTCAAGGACTGTATACAGGAAAGTGCAGCTAATGTTGTTAGAGTTGAGGAAACAAAGTTCACTAAAGAGATAAGATCTCACCTGTTCTGTCCAGAGGGATGATGGGAAAGAGAAGGCAAAGGAGTGGGAGGATTGGCCCTCTTAATAAAAGATAGTCATAAGTTTCAAGAATACTGGAGTACTGTCCATTCAGACAATAAATAATGAGATGAATACCTGTAGGGAAGAAATGCATAATGATGTTGATATATAATCCTCCAAAGGATTTAATGATCCATAAAAAACACAAAATGATAACAATGACGGAATAACAGTCACAATGGTACACAAAGCAGTAAGAAAATCACTTCACTGAGATGGTAAAGTACTGATAACAAGAGATTCAATTCATAAAGAGACAGACTGAGGGAATTTTGTTTCTCATGGTGAAAGGAAGTTACAGATACACAAGTCTTTATAACACACAGTAAAATTTCTTGTACCAGTAAATCAGTAAACTCACTACGATGAAAGGGACTGATACACACCATCACTACTAGATCTTACCTTCACACATACGAACATAGATATTGTGAATATTATATGTGATATGCCAGATGGGAAAAGTCATCATTTAATGCTTAAGTTTAACTATACAGTAAATGATGATATTAAATGAGTGGACATAGGACAAGACCTAAAGAGAAGATATAATTGTTGAAAATACACAAACTCCAACAACTACTATGGTAACATAGATTGGAAAATGGAGTTCAGTTGCCATGAACCAGGGCTTTGTGGTGACAGATTCTGTGAAATTTACAGTGGCAAAGATACAGACACTATTCTAGCCAACCAGCAATTGCAAGGTGTAGGAGGGCAATGACTAAGTATGCCAGTATAAGAAGGCAGAAAAAAGAAATTTTGAAAAGAATATTGTGGACAAGGCAAGTAAATTCCAAAGCTTTTCAATACATGCTTCAGGAATCACTTGTCAGTTAAAGAGTAACTAATCAAGGGATCCAGAAGAAAGACCTCCTGAGGATGTCAGGTTTAAAAGCATTTTCACAGTGGAAGACACTACAGCCCCAACATCAGAGATGGAATGGAAAGGAGGTTCAAGAAATCATTAAGATATCCAGAAAAGACAGTGACAGATTGCTAATTAGTCTTGACCCATACAAAGCATATGGTCCTGATGAAGTTTCACCACGTGTGCTGAATATATGTAAAAATAAACTATACAAACCTCTTGAAACACTGTTCAAGATGTTGCAAGAGAGCCAAGGAATGGAAAAGGGCAAACATCATACCAATCTATAGGAAAGATGACTGAAGAAAGGCACTGAACTACTGTACAATCTCACTATAGTGTGTGGTCTATGAGGACCTGGAAAAGGCAATTGGAAAGCAAATAGATGGCTCAACAGAAAAGAAATGATCTAAGTGGGAAACATCACAGCTTAGGGAAAGTATGTCATCTGTAACAAACCTCTTGGATTTCTATAAGTGTGAGAGCTCTTTCTTCAATAAAAGGGAAAATTGAGTGGATTCTTTTTATATAGACCAGCAGAATGCACTTGACACTGTACCACATGGGAGGCTGATTCAGAAGCTCGATCATCAAGCAGGAATAAGGGGGGAAACTCATTCAATGGATAGATTATCATTTCAGTGACAAGAAACAAAGAACATATGTCAGAGGGGTGCTCTCCAAATGGGTCGAGGTGACTAGAAGAGTACCATAGGATTCTGCTCTGGGACTATTACTCTTCTTAAGCAGATGACTTGACTGAAGTTATGGACTTCAACTTAGATATGTTTGCAGATGAATGCAAAGGTGAAGAGGGAAGCGAGAAGTAAGGAGGATTGCAGCATTTTATAGGGGAACCTATGCACATGTAAAGTACTTTAAATGGGGATGTTACAAAGAGCGAGATGGAAGTAAAAAAAATGAAAGACCATCTCATCATGAATATCATTTAGCATGAAATAAGCTTGAGGACTGTGCATTGAAAGAAGATCTTAGGTGTTGACACCATCCCTAACTTGTCACAAAAGTCCCATATCAAGAAAATAGTTAGGGAGACAAACATTAAAATAGCTTTCAAGTACATGGAAAAGGAGATAATTAGCAAGCTGTTGATATCCTACATAAGGCTAAAACTAGAATATGTTTGTACATATGATAGGTGCTACATACAAATCCATTTGCTTTTCTAAGTATTTCTCACATACATTCTTCAAAGCAAACACCTGATCCACACATCCTCTACCACTTCTGAAACCGCACTGCTCTTCCCCAATCTGATGCTCTGTACATGCCTTCACCCTCTCAATCAATACCCTCCCATATAATTTACCAGGAATACTCAACAAACTTATACCTCTGTAATTTGAGCACTCACTCTTATCCCCTTTGCCTCTGTACAATGGCACTATGCACGCATTCCGCCAATCCTCAGGCACCTCACCATGAGTCATACATACATTAAATAACCTTACCAACCAGTCAACAATACAGTCAATACAGCATTTATGGATCTGGAGAAGGCATATGATAGAGTTGATAGAGATGCTCTGTGGAAGGTATTAAGAATATATGGTGTGGGAGGCAAGTTGTTAGAAGCAGTGAAAAGTTTTTATCGAGGATGTAAGGCATGTGTACGTGTAGGAAGAGAGGAAAGTGATTGGTTCTCAGTGAATGTAGGTTTGCGGCAGGGGTGTGTGATGTCTCCATGGTTGTTTAATTTGTTTATGGATGGGGTTGTTAGGGAGGTAAATGCAAGAGTCCTGGAAAGAGGGGCAAGTATGAAGTCTGTTGGGGATGAGAGAGCTTGGGAAGTGAGTCAGTTGTTGTTCGCTGATGATACAGCGTTGGTGGCTGATTCATGTGAGAAACTGCAGAAGCTGGTGACTGAGTTTGGTAAAGTGTGTGGAAGAAGAAAGTTAAGAGTAAATGTGAATAAGAGCAAGGTTATTAGGTACAGTAGGGTTGAGGGTCAAGTCAATTGGGAGGTGAGTTTGAATGGAGAAAAACTGGAGGAAGTGAAGTGTTTTAGATATCTGGGAGTGGATCTGTCAGCGGATGGAACCATGGAAGCAGAAGTGGATCATAGGGTGGGGGAGGGGGCGAAAATTTTGGGAGCCTTGAAAGATGTGTGGAAGTCGAGAACATTATCTCGGAAAGCAAAAATGGGTATGTTTGAAGGAATAGTGGTTCCAACAATGTTGTATGGTTGCGAGGCGTGGGCTATGGATAGAGTTGTGCGCAGGAGGATGGATGTGCTGGAAATGAGATGTTTGAGGACAATGTGTGGTGTGAGGTGGTTTGATCGAGTAAGTAACGTAAGGGTAAGAGAGATGTGTGGAAATAAAAAGAGCGTGGTTGAGAGAGCAGAAGAGGGTGTTTTGAAATGGTTTGGGCACATGGAGAGAATGAGTGAGGAAAGATTGACCAAGAGGATATATGTGTCGGAGGTGGAGGGAACGAGGAGAAGAGGGAGACCAAATTGGAGGTGGAAAGATGGAGTGAAAAAGATTTTGTGTGATCGGGGCCTGAACATGCAGGAGGGTGAAAGGAGGGCAAGGAATAGAGTGAATTGGAGCGATGTGGTATACAGGGTTTGACGTGCTGTCAGTGGATTGAATCAAGGCATGTGAAGCGTCTGGGGTAAACCATGGAAAGCTGTGTAGGTATGTATATTTGCGTGTGTGGACGTGTGTATGTACATGTGTATGGGGGGGGGGGTGGGCCATTTCTTTCGTCTGTTTCCTTGCGCTACCTCGCAAACGCGGGAGACAGCGACAAAGTATAAAAAAAAAAAAAAAAAAAAAAAAAAAAATATGATAGGTGCACCAAAAGAAGCACAAAGAACTGATAGAGATGGTAACAGAATTAAGAAAGGTGACTTACAGGATTATCCCTGGGGATAGGGGAGAAAGAATACTTCCTACATGTTCCCTGCGTGTCATAGAGGGCGACTAAAGGGGGAGGGAGTGGGGGGCTGGAAATCCTCCCCTCTCGTTTCTTTTTATTTTCCAAAAGAAGGAACAGAGAAGGGGGCCAGGTGAGGATACTTCTTGAAAGGCCCAGTCCTCTGTTCTTAACGCTACCTCATTAACACAGGAAATGGCGAATAGTATGAAAGAAAGAAAGAGTTACAGGAAAAGGAGAGACAAATACCTTTTTACAAATACCAATGATGAAATTTTGCCATGATGGCTGGGTTGAATGGAGCACTAACAGTACTACTTTGTTGAGGGATGTTTCCTTTCTCCACCACCTTTCCACTCATTATCTATCTTGCTTTTCATTTTGCTACTTCACTGTCATAGTCATCTATTAACAGCTTATCTGGTATTGCCTGCAACTATGAGTCAAGTCTTATTTTGAAAGTTTCTACAGGCACTCCTTGTAAATATCTAATTTCTCTTGTATTGCAACTAATAAGCTTTCTCGCCATTTCACTGGGAATTCATGTTATTTGTTACAATAGTTCCAAGTATTACCTTTGATTTAATGATTCTGTGTCTACCTTGCTGAGCAGCTTCCATGTTTAATAAATTAGTCCTTATACCTTGTATTCTGGTATAAGGACTAATTTATTAAACATGGAAGCTGCTCAGCAAGGTAGACACAGAATCATTAAATTATCTGGGAGTGGATCTGGCAGCGGATGGAACCATGGAAGCGGAAGTGAATCATAGGGTGGGGGAGGGGGTGAAAATCCTGGGAGCCTTGAAGAATGTGTGGAAGTTGAGAACATTATCTCTGAAAGCAAAAATGGCTATGTTTGAAGGAATAGTGGTTCCAACAATGTTGTATGGTTGCGAGGCGTGGGCTATGGATAGAGTTGTGCGCAGGAGGGTGGATGTGCTGGAAATGAGATGTTTGAGGACAATATGTGGTGTGAGGTGGTTTGATTGAGTAAGTAATGTAAGGGTAAGAGAGATGTGTGGAAATAAAAAGCGTGGTTGAGAGAGCAGAAGAGGGTGTTCTGAAACAGTTTGGGCACATGGAGAGAATGAGTGAGGAAAGATTGACCAAGAGGATATATGTGTCAGAGGTGGAATGAACAAGTAGAACAAGTGGGAGACCAAATTGGAGGTGGAAAGATGGAGTGAAAAAGATTTTGAGTGATCGTGGCCTGAACATGCAGGAGGGTGAAACATGGAGGGTGAATTGGATCGATGTGGTATACCGGGGTCGACGTGCTGTCAATGGATTGAATCAGGGCATGTGAAGCGTCTGGGGTAAACCATGGAAAGTTCTGTGGGGCCTGGATGTGGAAAGGGAGCTGTGGTTTTGGGCATTATTGCATGAGAGCTAGAGACTGAGCGTGAACAAATGGGGCCTCTGTTGTCTTTTCCTAGTGCTACCTCGTACACATGAGGGGGGAGGGGGATGTTATTCCATGTGTGGCGAGGTGGCGATGGGAATGAATAAAGGCAGACAGTGTGAATTGTGTGCATGTGTATATATGTACGTGTCTGTGTGTGTATATATATGTGTACATTGAGAAGTATGGGTATGTATATTTATGTGTGTGGACGTGTATGTATATACATGTGTATGGGGGTGGGTTGGGCCATTTCTTTCGTCTGTTTTCTTGCGCTACCTTGCAAACGCGGGAGACAGTGACAAAGCAAAATAAATATAAAATAAAATACCTTGTATTCTATTCTAAAGGAGAAAGTTGGGAGTGAATGTGAATAAAAGCATGGTTATTAGGTTCAGCAGGGTTGAGAGATAGGTTAGTTGGGATGTGAGTCTGAAAGGGGAAAAGTTGGAGGAAGTGAAGTGTATTAGACATCTGGGACTGGACATGACACTAAATGGACACGTAGAAGTGGAAGTAAGTCACAGGGTAGGGGAGGGGAGCAAAGGTCCTGGGAGTACTGAAGAATGTGTTGAAAGAGTTATCTGGGAAGGTAAACATGGGAATAGTAGTCCCAACAACAATATATCGATAAAAGGCTGTGCAGAAGAGGGTAGAAGTGTTGGAAATTTAATGTTTAAAGACAACTTGTGGTGTGAAGTGGATTGATTGGGTAAGTAATGAAAGGATAAGAGATATGTGTCATAATAAAATGAGTGTGATCGAGAGATAAGAGGGTGTGCTGAAATGGTTCGGACATATGGAGAGAATGAGTAAGGAGTGGTTGTAAAAGATGATAAATGTGTCAGAAGTGGAGGGAAAAAGGTGAGCAGGGTGACCAAACTGGAGATGGAAGGTTGGAGTGTAAAAGACTTTGAGTAATCTGAGCCTGGACATGAAGGAACATGAAAGGCATTTTTGGGATAGAGTGAATTGGAACAATGTGGTATACTGGGGTCAAAATGCTGTCCATGGACTGAATCAGAGCACATGAAGCATCTGGGGTAAACCGCAGAAAGTTCTGTGGGGCCTGGTTGTGGATAAGGAGCTGTGGTTTTGAAGCACTACAAATGACAGCTACAGAATGGACATGAGCGGATGTGGTCTTTCTTCGTCTGTTCCTGGCACTACCTCGCTAAATGGGAAACAGCGGTCAAAATGAAAAACTTCTAACTGTTGTCACAAATATATTACTATATATCTTTCTCTGAATCTCTATAAACTATATAGTTCAAGCTCTTTCATTCAATAATTCATGGTAGTTCATATGTCCAAGCCATCTATTCTAACCGGCAAGTGCTTCTGGATTCTCTCTAATTTGTTTATTTCCTCGTCCATAACTGGTGACCATAAAACACAGCATTATTCAATCATACTTCTAATATATAAATACATAAACATATTCATCATTAGTTTTCCTTCCTTTGTCACAAAGCTTCTCATTATCATTATAATCATCATTCTGATGAAAAGCATTCTTAATAATATTCTCCTTATATCCAAAATTTTCATTCATAATTATTGCCAAATCTTTGACACTGCCTTCATTTTCTATTTTTTATTCCCTGTAAGGCCATTGTGTGCAGGTGCTAAGATGCAGTTTATTTTCCACAATTCATTGTTCAAGTTTTTCTTTGTTAAATTCTATTTCATTCTTCTGCCAATCTGTATATGGTGTCCACATCACTGCATATTTTCTTGGGCTTCTTTGTTTTCCACTGTTTTACTCAACTAGTGTCATCAGCAAAGCTCCTTACTATACTCTCAATGAAACATTTATCTAGGTCAGATATCACAGTAATACAGGGTAATGAACCTAATACTTTTCCCTGTTGGACACTAAAATCATATCTTTTTCTTCAAACACATTTTCACTTGCAACTATAGTACTCTGAACTTTTTGTTGGACAGAAATTCTTTGACCCATTTTTCTATTTTCCTTTTAATGAGGGGGTGATCTGATCAAAACCTTTAAGATTTAAAAAAAAAAAAAATAAAGTGGGCAATGAACAGTTCTTCAAGAGAGGTAGGGACAGACTAACCAAATGATGTAACATGAACTTAAGCATGAGACTCCTTAAAAAAGATGTAAAGAAGTACTTTTACAATACACATGTGGTGGATGAATGAAATAAGATGACTGAGGGCATGGTGTAATGGAGATGACATACATAAATATAAGAAGTTGTATGATAGCACTTTCTCTTCAACTGATATCACACTGCTATATTCTTACATAGGTAAGTAACAAGAATATGTTTTGGAACCTTACACTATACCCATCAAAAATGAGTGGGAATGAGTGTGGCAGTGTTTGGGATGACTTTTCCTCACCTTGAGAGAACAGGGATGGACAGGGAGGTCAAGTTTGTTTGTATCATATGTTACTTTTATTTCTTAAAAAGGGCAAAACATTGGTGGTGAATATTGTAATGAAGTAGAAATAAAACACTATGCACAATTGATACAAAACACATTACTATAAATGATACTTTAGAGTAATAATATGTATGGAAAAAATACAGCTACCTCAATATCACATTACTAAAGTCCTCCTTCACCTCAGGATTATATCCAATAAAATGAGGTGCAACTGTTACGTAATTTGCTTCACGTAAATAGAAAAAGGCCATGCATGAAGGTGGAGGGGTCCCATAATGGCATCCCTCATCATTGTTCTAACTATTATCCACTGAAAATCACTCTCTGAGTTATCTATTTCTTACCATTTAACCCGTTATCCTTCATCACCTTCCTTACCATCTGATAAAAATACGGTGTCCATCCTAATCACTTAGATTAATTCAAAAATCTATCATTTTTCATGCATACAGTGTATGCCCGGCCTGAAAAGTCAAAGGGTACGCACCAACATACAGGGATAATGAGAGAGCTGAACATTATCCCATGCCTACCTGATAATGGAAATGACATCTATAGGATACTAATGGTAATATAAGCCAAATGGATATCTTAAATGAGGCAGGAAAATCTAGATTATATGAAATGCCCAACATTTCCATACAGTCTGTCACATAACAATGGCCACTGTTTAAGAGTTAAAATCAAAATTACAAAACTTACAATACTAACGTAATATTGATCCACATGTGAAGGTAGACCAGATGCCAGGTGCCTCAGGTACCCAGTGGCTTAGGTGTCAATACTATTCATTTCGGGACTGCTGGGTCAGGTGAGGAGACTTGTTTCTCGATTATTTTTGCTTACATATCTCTTTGTACTGTTCTTGTGTCATTCCCCATAAGAGAACTCAAAAAATAAAAGAAAGCATGGGAAGAGCATCTTGATTTTTCTGTTATGAAGATTTTTATCTACTCTACAGTACCACTGTGGATTGAGTTTGTAATCGTAAAAGGAAAATTATATTCGTAATAATATCAATTTCCTTATCCCTGAAGACTGGGGAGAAAGAATACAGCCAATGTATTCCCTACGTGTTGAAGAAGGCTGGATATCCTACCTTCCTGTATTACTTTCCATAAGAAAGAACACAGCAAGGTACCAAGTGAGGATTTTTCCCTCTCAGGCTCTGTCATCTGTTCTTGATGCTACCTTGCTCACATGGGAAATGGTGAGCATTTATGAAAAAAGATGAAAATAAATTTCCTATTCATGAAAAAAATGAAAGTAAATTTCCTATACTTCCTAGATAACTCGTAGTTTTGGGGAAAATCTATTCTTCCTATAACTGTATTCCAGATTCTTTTATGGACATTCGTGCACCACACCACTGTATTAGGTAGCATCACTTGCTAGATTTCAGTGCAAAAGCCAATTTTTCTTTCCTATTTGTGGATTCTTCCCTCTTCATTTAATCTTGGATGTGAGTGAGCTGGACTGATTTACAGAGCTATAATTTTGTCAGCATACCTCTCTACTGATCAGAGACTAGAAAATGTCTTTACATAATGAGCACCATACATTTTTCATGGATTGTTACTGAGCCATGAATAATATCTACAGTATGAAATGCATGATGTGCATAATATTTCAATAGATAGTAGTTGGTAGGCAGCCAATGACCAGGTAGGTACATTATCAGTACCACCCACCTGGGTATCATGAGGGTTAGTGACATCTGCTTAGTGAGTCACCATTTTAGTGGTTGTCAAGGTGCACTCCTCTGACCCAGGTAGCTGTCTTTTCTTTCTGCCTCACTATCACGTGGACTACTGGCATTCTGTCCATAAACATACAATCTCTCCTTGTCACATGTAACACCTGACAAAACTTAACTCATGCAGCTCATTCTTCCTAACTCTAGATTTTACTACAATGGGCACTATGTGCTAGCCCTGCCTTTTGACAAAATGGTAGGAGCAGTAGATAGTAGTAGTGTAACACTACTCCTGAAACAGGAGTGGTGGGAGTATGTGGTAGAGTGTAAGAAAGTAAACTCTAGATTGATTTGGGTAAAACTGAAAGTGGATGGAGAGAGATGGGTGATTATTGGTGCATATGCAACTGGGCATGAGAAGAAAGATCATGAGAGGAAAGTGTTTTGGGAGCAGCTGAGTGAGCGTGTTAGTAGTTTTGATGCACGAGACCGGGTTATAGTGATGGGTGATTTGAATGCAAAGGTGAGTAATGTGGCAGTTGAGGGAATAATTGGTGTACATGGGGTGTTTAGTGTTGTAAATGGAAATGGTGAAGAGCTTGTAGATTTATGTGCTGAAAAAGGACTGGTGATTGGAAATACCTGGTTTAAAAAGAGAGATATACATAAGTATACGTATGTAAGTAGGAGAGATGGTCAGAGAGCATTATTGGATTACGTGTTAATTGATAGGGGCGGGAAAGAGAGACTTTTGGATGTTAATGTGCTGAGAGGTGCAACTGGAGGGATGTCTGATCATTATCTTGTGGAGGCGAAGAAGATTTGTAGAGGTTTTCAGAAAAGAAGAGAGAATGTTGGGGTGAAAAGAGTGGTGAGAGTAAGTGAGCTTTGCAAGGAGACTTGTGTGAGGAAGTACCAGGAGAGACTGAGTACAGAATGGAAAAAGGTGAGAACAAAGGAAGCAAGGGGAGTGGGGGAGGAATGGGAGGTATTCAGGGAAGCAGTGATGGCTTGTGCAAAAGATGCTTGAGGCATGAGAAGCATGGGAGGTGGGTTGATTAGAAAGGGTAGTGAGTAGTGGGATGAAGAAGTAAGATTATTAGTGAAAGAGAAGAGAGAGGCATTTGCACAATTTTCGCAGGGAAATAATGCAAATAAGTGGGAGATGTATAAAAGAAAGAGGCAGGAGGTCAAGAGAAAAGGTGCAAGAGGTGAAAAAGAGGGCAAATGAGAGTTGGGGTGAGAGAGTATCATTAAATTTTAGGGAGAACAGAGACATGTTTTGGAAGGAGGTAAATAAAGTGCGTAAGACAAGGGAACAAATGGGAAATTCAGTGAAGGGAGATAATGGGGAGGTGATAACAAGCTGTGGTGATGTGAGAAGCAGATGGAGTGAGTATTTTGAAGGTTTCTTGAATGTGTTTGATGATAAGAGTGGCAGATATAGGGTGTTTTGGTCGAGGTGGTGTACAAAGTGAGAGGGTTAGGGAAAATGATTTGGTAAACAGAGAAGAGGTAGTAAAAGCTTTGCAGATGATGAAAGCCGGCAAGGCAGCGGGTTTGGATGGTAATGCAGTGGAATTTATCAAAAAAGGGGGTGACTGTATTGTTGACTGGTTGGTAAGGTTATTTAATGTATGTATGACTCATGGTGAGGTGCCTGAGGATTGGCGGAATGCTTGCATAGTGCCACTGTACAAAGGCAAAGGGGATAAAAGTGAGTGCTCAAATTACAGAGGTATAAGTTTGTTGAGTATTCCTGGGAAATTATATGGGAGGGTATTGATTGAGAGGATGAAGGCATGTACAGGGCATCAGATTGGGGAAGAGCAGTGTGGTTTCAGAAGTGGTAGAGGATGTGTGAATCAGGTGTTTGCTTTGAAAAATGTATGTGAGAAATACTTTGAAAAGCAAATGGATTTGTATGTAGCATTTATGGATCTGGAGAAGGCATATGATAGAGCTGATAGAGATGCTCTGTGGAAGGTATTAAGAATATATGGTGTGGGAGGCAAGTTGTTAGAAGCAGTGAAAAGTTTTTATGAAGGATGTAAGTGCATGTGTATTTGTAGGAAGATAGGAAACTGACTGGTTCTCAGTGAATGTAGGTTTGTGGCAAGGGTGTGTGATGTCTCCATGGTTGTTTAATTTGTTTATAGATGGGGTTGTTAGGGAGGTGAATGCAAGAGTTTTGGAAAGAGGGGCAAGTATGCAGTCTGTTGTGGATGAGAGAGCTTGGGAAGTGAGTCAGTTGTTGTTCACTGATGATACAGCACTGGTGGCTGATTCGTGTGAGAAACCGCAGAAGCTAGTGACTGAGTTTGGTAAAGTGTGTGAAAGAAGAAATTTGAGAGTAAATGTGAATAAGAGCAAGGTTATTAGGTACAGTAGGGTTGAGGGACAAATCAATTGGGAGGTAAGTTTGAATGGAGAAAAACTGGAGGAAGTGAAGTGTTTTAGATATCTGGGAGTATATTTGGCAGCAGATGGAACCATGGAAACGGAAGTGAATCATAGGGTGGGGGAGGGGGTGAAAGTTCTGGGAGCGTTAAAGAATGTGTGGAAGTCGAGAACATTATCTCGGAAAGCAAAAATAGGTATATTTGAAGGAATAGTAGTTCCAACAATGTTATATGGTTGCGAGGCGTGGGCTGTGGATAGAGTTGTGCGGAGGAGGGTGGATTAGCTGGAAATGAGATGTTTGAGGACAATATGTGGTGTGAGATGGTTTGATCGAGTAAGTAATGATAGGGTAAGAGAGATGTGTGGTAATAAAAAGAGTGTGGTTGAGAGAGCAGAAGAGGGTGCTTTGAAATGGTTTGGTTACATGGAGAGAATGAGTCAGGAAAGATTGACCAAGAGGATATATGTGTCAGAGGTGGAGGGAACGAGAAGTGGGAGACCAAATTGGAGGTGGAAAGATGGAGTGAAAAAGATTTTGAGTGATTGGGGCCTGAACATGCAGGGGGGTGAAAGGCGTGCAAGGAATAGCATGAATTGGAACGATGTGGTATACCAGGGTCGACGTGCTGTCAATGGATTGAACCAGGGCATGTGAAGCGTCTGGGCTAAACCATGGAAAGTTCTGTGGGGCCTGGATGTGGAAAGGGAGCTGTGGTTTTGGTGCATTATTACATGACAGCTAGAGACAGTGTGAACGAATGTGGCCTTTGTTGTCTTTGCCTAGCGCTACCTCGCACACATGAGGGGGGAGGGGGTTGTTATTTCATGTGTGGCGGGGTGGCGATGGGGATGAATAAAGGCAGACAGTACGAATTATGTACATGTGTATATATGTATATGTCTGTGTGTGCATATATATGTATATGTTGAGATGTATAGGTATGTATATTTGCATGTGTGGACGTGTATGTATATACATGTGTATGTGGGTGGGCTGAGCCATTCTTTCGTCTGTTTCCTTGTGCTACCTCGCTAACGCGGGAGACAGTGACAAAGCAAAATAAATATATAAATAAATACATATAAATATATATACATTGATAGATAGATAGATAGACAGACAGATAGATAGATAGATAGAAGAAATAGATAGAAAAATAAACATAAAACAATATAAATGAAAATGAATAATTCAATTAACAACCTTAAACAAAGGAATCCATAATGTCTAAATTGGAGAGGTGAATGGTGTAAGCAGGAATAACTATCATCAATATCTGCATTATACTTCAGCTACTTTCATATCAGGATGGCATGAACCTGATATTGTTGCAGCGTGATAACACTTTTTCAATTCTCTACAAAGAGGAAATAGTCAGATTAAGCACCAAAGGAATCTGTGTCCATCACTTCATAAGCAAGAAAAACTTGAAGGAAAAATAATTATATTAAAAATACATGTTAAAAAACTTACTCGCTCATAGTAATGTAGATATTTTTTGAGAGCTTCTCTAGCTTGTGCATGCGCAGATTCATGAGCTATATTTGGGTTTTCCTTGTAGCGAGAACATTCATAATACTCTGAACCATGGGCTTTCCAACAGCCAAGACACATCCAACAAAAGTCATGCTTGCAATTATAGCACTGCATGTGGTTGCAACCACCATTCTTCTCAATGCATATGTGGCACTTTGGACACTGAAAGTAAAAATAGAAATAAATTATGAGAGCACATAAGGAGTCTTATCAATTATCTTTAATCACCAAAACATATCAAATCTACCAGACTTTTTCCAATTTAATTATTTCATAAATATAAATTATATATATTTATATCTATCATACATTGTCGCTGTCTCCTGCGTTAGTGAGGCAGTGCAAGGAAACAGACAAAAGAATGGCCCAACTCATCCACATACACATGTATATACATACACGCCCACACACGCACATATACATACCTATACATTTCAATATATACATATATATACATACAAAGACATATACATATATACACATGTACATAATTCATAACTGCTGCCTTGATTCATTTCCATCGCCACCCCACCACACATGAATTGACAACCTCCGCACGCACGTGAGATAGCGCTAGGTAAAGACAACAAAGGCCACATTCATCCACCTCAGTCTCTAGCTGTAATGTATAATGCACCAAAACCACAGCTCCCTTTCCACATCCAGGCCCCACAAAACTTTCCATGGTTTACCCCAGATGCTTCACATGAACTATTTCAATCCACTGACAGCATGTCAACCCTAATATACCACATCATTCCAATTCACTCTATTCCTTGCACGCCTTTCACCCCCCTGCATGTTCAGGCCCTGATCGCTCAAAATCTTTTTCACTCCATCCTTCCACCTCCAATTTGGTCTCCCACTTCTCCTTGTTCCCTCCACCTGACATAAATATCCTCTTTTTGTCAATCTTTCCTCACTCATTCTCTCCATGTGACCAAACTATTTCAATACACCCTCTTCTGCTCTCTGAACCACACTCTTTTTATTACCACACATCTTTCTTACCTTTTCATTACTTACTCGTTCAAACCCCCTCACACCACATATCGTCCTCTAACATCTCATTTCCAACACATCCACCCTCCTCCACACAACCCTATCTATAGCCCATGACTCACAACCATATAATATTGTTGGAATCACTATTCCTTCAAACATACCCATTTTTGCTTTCTGAGATAATTTTCTCACCTTCCACACATTTTTCGACACTCCCAGAACTTTCACCCCTTCCCCCACCCCATGACTCACTTCTGCTCCCATGGTTTCATCCGCTGCCAAATCCACTCCCAGACATCTAAAACACTTCACTTCCTCCAGTTTTTCTCCAAATATAATAGTGAAAGAGAAGAGAGAGGTATTTGGATGATTTTTGCAGGGAAAAAGTGCAAATGACTGGGAGATGTATAAAAAGAAAGGGACAGAAGGTCAAGAGAAAGGTGCAAGAGGTGAAAAAGAGGGCAAATGAGAGTTGGTGTGAGAGAGTATCCTTAAATTTTTGGGAGAATAAAAAGATGTCTTGGAAGGAGGTAAATAAAGTGCGTAAGACAAGAGAACAAATGGGAACATCAGTGAAGGGAGTTAATGGGGAGGTAATAACAAGTAGTGGTGATGTGAGAAGGAGATGGAGTGAGTATTTTGAAGGTTTGTTGAATGTGTTCGATAATACAGTGGCAGATACAGGGTGTTTTGGTTGAGGTGGTGTGCGAAGTGACAGGGTTAGGGAGAATGATTTGGTAAACAGAGGAGACTGGGTTCGTGAGGACATTCAAAGTATGTATGGCTCATGGTGAAGTGTCTGAGGATCGGCGGAATGCATGCATAGTGCCATAGTAAAAAGGCAAAGGGGATAAAGGTGAGTGTTTAAATTACAGAAGCTTCTTGAGTAATCCTAGGAAATTATATGGGAGGGTACTGATTGAGAGGGTGAAGGCATGTACAGAACACAGATTGGGGAAGAGCAGTGTGGTTTCACAAGTGGTGGAGGATGTGTGGATCAGGTGCTTGCTTTGAGGAATGTATGTGAGAAATACTTAGAAAAACAAATGGATTTGTATGTAGCATTTATGGATCTGGAGAAGGCATATGATAAGAGTTGATAGAGATGCTTTGTGGAAGGTATCAAGAGTATATGGTGTGGGAAGCAAGTTGCTTGAAGCAGTGAAAAGTTTTCATTGAGGATGTAAGGCATGTGTATGAGTAGGAAAAGAGGAAAGTGATTGGTTCTCAGTGAATGTCGGTTTGCGGCGGGGGTGCGTAATGTCTCCATGGTTGTTTAACTTGTTTATGGATGGGGTTGTTAGGGAGGTGAATGCAAGATTTTGGAGAGAGGGGCAAGTATGCAGTCTGTTGTGGATGAGAGACCTTGGGAAGTGAGTCAGTTGTTGTTCGCTGATGATACAGCGCTGGTGGCTGATTCTCGTGAGGAAGAGCAGAAGCTGGTGACTGAGTTTGGTAAAGTGTGTGAAAGAAGAAAGTTGAGAGTAAATGTGAATAAGAGCAAGGTTATTAGGTACAGTAGGGTAGAGGGACAAGTCAACTGGGAAGTAAGTTTGAAATATAAATGGGCACACAACTATATCTCTCAATCCTCTTACAAGCATTTTTGGCATAATTATCTTAGTTATTCTGTTCTCCCATGCTTACCTCATTCACAAACTAAACCCTTATCTCTTCTTCCTTAACAGAACATGCCCTATTTTCATATATTCCTTCACATCCAAATACAGTCATATTCTCAAAGCTAAATCATTTTTTTTTCTGTGGGGTAACATGACATGGGCAAAACATGTCCTAATCATGGTCATCTCCAGTGACAAAAAAACAGATATAGAAAAAAAAAATAGCTCCTCTGGTGTATGTAGACCTTTTAAAGGTAATAGTTATAAGAAAAGGGAAGATGAAAGAAGGAATAGAATTCTGTATCTTCGTTGTTCAAAGAAAGTGGGAGGTATCATATAGTCAATCCTCCCAGTAACTTGTTTCCATACATAAACTATGGGAAGGAAAAGCCCATCTCTTTCTACAAATTTACACTGTGATGACATGGGCCCACACATATAGCGCACAAAAGTAGAGACTGAAATCATCCCTGCAGAACAAAGAGAGGGCAGCAACTTTATGGCAGACAAGGGATAACAGTCAGAGAGAAGTGATGCCTGGATCATTCATGGGTGCATCTGATTCCAACAATCATGGGTGCATCTGATTCCAGAGATATGGAGATATTTGAGCAATACTCCATACAAGGAAATTCTTTTTCATACATCTTTGCCATTTCTTGCATTAAAAAGATAATGGCTCAACAGAGGGAAAATCCTCACTAGGCCCCCTTCTTTGTTAATTCTTTTGTAAAAGTAAAAACAGGAGGGGAAGATTTCCAGTCCCCCCCACTCCCACCCCCTTCCTTAAGTCACCTTCTACGACACGCAGGGAATACGTGGGATGTATTTTTTCTCCCCTATTCCCAGTAATAACTAGGGGAAATAAAAACTATCGAAAAAGCTACTCAAAAGCAAAATAATCATTGGACTTATAACACCTCCAGCACTTGAGAAGACAATTTGTTAATAACTATTTTGACTTCCAGCAGCAAGGAAAAAAAGGTACCCAAATGTTAGCTTTCACAGCCGGGAACATAGAATATAAGGTACCAAAAACAATTCTCACACTTTATAATTCTCTAGTGAGACCATACCTTTAATATGCAGTCCAGTTTTGGTCCCTAAACTATAAAACGAGGAAAAATTAGAGTAAGTACAAAGATGTGCAACAAAATTGATCCCATCCTTTAGAAACCTGGTTTATGTACAGAAGCTAAAACGATTGGATCTCTTCTCCCATAAAAATGTAGACTTTGAAGTGACTTAATCCACGTGTTCAAAATTCTGAACAAGTTCGATAAAGTAAACCATGAGCATCTTTTTAAAATACAAGATAGTACGATTATAAGGACAAATAGAATAAAAATCTAAGCTAAAAGATGTAGTACAGACATGCAAAAAGGTTCTTTTCCTATAGGTGTGTTGAGTACTGGAATAACTTACAGTCAGATGAAGTGAATGCTAAAACTATAAATACCTTCAAAAGTCGCTGACAAATATTTTATAAATTCAGGTATAATTTGAGAAAAATGCCATAAATAAATGTATAAACAAAAGCAGAAACAGGGAAACTATAAGGCTAATGTGCAGCAGTGGGGAACTGGTGATAGCTTAAAAAAATACTAAGCGGAGTTATATTTTTTTGTCGAGCTAAATAATTTTTCTTTTTAGACAACCAAGTCATAGGCCAATCAGGCCTTCTGTTGTCTGGCTTTCTCATGTAAACATAACACCAAGGGACATTTACTAAGAGGATATGAGAAGGCAGTCAATTCAACAATAAATACTGCAATAAACCAACTAGAAAGAAAGATACATATTTATTTATTTTACTTTGTTGCTGTCTCCCGCGTTAGCAATGTAGCGCAAGGAAACAGAGGAAACAACGGCCCAACCCACCCACATACACATGTATATACATACACGTCCACACACGCAAATACACATACCTATACATTTCAATGTATACATATATATACACAGACATTTTTTTTTTTTTTTTTATACTTTGTCGCTGTCTCCCGCGTTTGCGAGGTAGCGTAAGGAAACAGACGAAAGAAAATGGCCCAACCCCCCCCATACACATGTATATACATACGTCCACACACGCAAATATACATACCTACACAGCTTTCCATGGCTTACCCCAGACGCTTCACATGCCTTGATTCAATCCACTGACAGCACGTCAACCCCGGTATACCACATCGCTCCAATTCACTCTATTCCTTGCCCTCCTTTCACCCTCCTGCATGTTCAGGCCCCGATCACACAAAATCTTTTTCACTCCATCTTTCCACCTCCAATTTGGTCTCCCTCTTCTCCTTGCTCCCTCCACCTCCGACACATATATCCTCTTGGTCAATCTTTCCTCACTCATCCTCTCCATGTGCCCAAACCACTTCAAAACACCCTCTTCTGCTCTCTCAACCACGCTCTTTTTATTTCCACACATCTCTCTTACCACTACGTTACTCACTCGATCAAACCACCTCACACCACACATTGTCCTCAAACATCTCATTTCCAGCACATCCATCCTCCTGCGCACAACTCTATCCATAGCCCACGCCTCGCAACCATACAACATTGTTGGAACCACTATTCCTTCAAACATACCCATTTTTGCTTTCCGAGTTAATGTTCTCGACTTCCACACATTCTTCAAGGCCCCCAGAATTTTCGCCCCCTCCCCCACCCTATGATCCACTTCCGCTTCCATGGTTCCATCCGCTGCCAGATCCACTCCCAGATATCTAATACACTTCACTTCCTCCAGTTTTTCTCCATTCAAACTCACCTCCCAATTGACTTGACCCTCAACCCTACTGTACCTAATAACCTTGCTCTTATTCACATTTACTCTTAACTTTCTTCTTCCACACACTTTACCAAACTCAGTCACCAGCTTCTGCAGTTTCTCACATGAATCAGCCACCAGCGCTGTATCATCAGCGAACAACAACTGACTCACTTCCCAAGCTCTCTCATCCCCAACAGACTTCATACTTGCCCCTCTTTCCAAAACTCTTCCATTTACCTCCCTAACAACCCCATCCATAAACAAATTAAACAACCATGGAGACATCACACACCCCTGCCGCAAACCTACATTCACTGAGAACCAATCACTTTCCTCTCTTCCTACACGTACACATATATATACACACATATATATATATATATATATATATATATATATATATATATATATATACATATACATAATTCATACTGTCTGCCTTTATCTATTCCCATCGCCACCTTGCCACACATGGAATAACATCCCCCTCCCCCCCTCATGTGTGCGAGGTAGCGCTAGGAAAAGACAACAAAGGCCCCATTTGTTCACACTCAGTCTCTAGCTGACATGTAATAATGCACTGAAATCACAGCTCCCTTTACATATCCAGGCACCACACAACTTTCCATGGTTTACCCTAGACGCTTCACATGCCCTGGTTCAATCCATTGACAGCACGTCGACCCCGGTATACCACATCGTTCCAATTCGCTCTATTCCTCACACGCCTTTCACCCTCTTGCATGTTCAGGCCCCGATCACTCAAAATCTTTTTCACTCCATTTTTCCACCTCCAATGTGGTCTCCCACTTCTCCTCGTTCCCTCCACCTCCGACACACATATCCTCTTTGTCAATCTTTCCTCACTCATTCTCTCCATGTGACCAAACCATTTCAAAACACCCTCTTCTGCTCTCTCAACCGCACTCTTTTTATTTCCACACATCTCTCTTATCCTTACATTACTTACTCGATCAAACCACCTCACACCACATATTGTCCTCAAACATCTCACTTCCAACACATCCACCCTCCTGCGCACAACTCTATCCATAGCCCACGCCTCGCAACCATACAACATTGTTGGAACCACTATTCCTTCAAACATACCCATTTTTGCTTTCTGAGATAATGTTCTCGACTTCCAAAACATTCTTCAAGGTTCCCAGAATTTTCGCCCCCTCCCCCACCCTATGATTCACTTCTGCTTCCATGGTTCCATCCGCTGCCAAATCCACTCCCAGATATCTAAAACACTTTACTTCCTCCAGTTTTTCTCCATTCAAACTTACCTCCCAATTGACTTGATCCTCAACCCTACTGTACCTAATAACCTTGCTCTTATTCACATTTACTCTCAACTTTCTTCTTTCACACACTTTACCAAACTCAGTCACTAGCTTCTGCAGTTTCTCACATGAATCAGCCACCAGCGCTGTATCATCACCGAACAACAACTGACTCACTTCCTAAGCTCTCTCATCCACAACAGACTCCATACTTGCCCCTCTTTCCAAAACTCTTGCATTCACCTCCCTAACAACCCCATCCATAAACAAATTAAACAACCATGGAGACATCACACATCCCTGCTGCAAACCTACATTCACTGAGAACCAATCACTTTCCTCTCTTCCTACACGTACACGTGCCTTACATCCTCAATACACACTTTTCACTGCTTCTAACAACTTGCCTCCCACACCATATATTCTTAATACCTTCCACAGGCTATCTCTATCAACTCTATCATATGCCTTCTCCAGATCCATAAATGCTACATACAAATCCATTTGCTTTCCTGAGTATTTCTCACATACATTTTTCAAAGCAAACACCTGATCCACACATCCTCTACCACTTCTGAAACCACATTGTTCTTCTCCAATCTGATGCTCTGTACATGCCTTCACCCTCTCAATCAATACCCTCCCATATAATTTACCAGGAATACTCAACAAACTTATACCTCTGTAATTGGAGCACTCACTCTTATCCCCTTTGCCTTTGTACAATGGCACCATGCAAGCATTCCGCCAATCCTCAGGCACCTCACCATGAATCATTCTTACATTAAATAACCTTACCAACCAGTCAACAATACAGTCACCCCCTTTTTTAATAAATTCCACTGCAATAACATCCAAAACTGCTGCCTAGCCGGCTTTCATCTTCCGCAAAGCTTTTACTACCTCTTCTCTGTTTACCAAATCATTTTCCCTAACCCTCTCACATTGCACACCACTTTGACTAAAACACCCTATATCTGCCACTCTATCATCAAACACATTCAACAAACCTTTAAAATACTCACTCCATCTCCTTCTCACATCACCACTACTTGTTATCACCTCCCCATTAGCCCTCTTCACTGAAGTTCCCATTTGCTCCCTTGTCTTAGGCACTTTATTTACCTCCTTCCAAAACATCTTTTCATTCTCCCTAAAATTTAATGATACTCTCTCACCCCAACTCCCATTTGCCCTCTTTTTCACCTCTTGCACCTTTCTCTTGACCTCCTGCCTCTTTCCTTTATACATCTCCCACTCATTTGCATTTTTTCCCAGCAAAAATCGTCCAAATGCCTTTCTCTTCTCTTTCACTAATAATCTTACTTCTTCATCCCACCACTCCTACCCTTTCTAATCAACCCATCTCCCACGCTTCTCATGCCACAAGCATCTTTTGCGCAAGCCATCACTGCTTCCCTAAATACATCCCATTCCTACCCCACTCCCCTTACCTCCTTTGTTCTCACCTTTTTCCATTCTGTACTCAGTCTCATCTGGTACTTCCTCACACAAGTCTCCTTCCCAAGTTCACTTACTCTCACCACTCTCTTCACCCCAACATTCTCTCTTCTCTTCTGAAAACCCCTACAAACCTTCAACTTCGCCTCCACAAGATAATGATCAGATATCCCTCCAGTTGCATCTCTCAGCACATTAACATCCAAAAGTCTCTCTTTCGTGCACCTATCAATTACCACGTAATCCAGTAACGCTCTCTGGCCATCTCTCCTACTTACATACGTATACTTATGTATATCTCGCTTTTTAAACCAGGTATTCCCAATCACCAGTCCTTTTTCAGCACATAAATCTACAAGCTCTTCACCATTTTCATTTACAACACTGAACACCCCATGTATACCAATTATTCCCTCAACTGCCACATTACCCACCTTTACATTCAAATCACCCATCACTATAACCCAGTCTTGTGCATCAAATCCACTAACACACTCATTCAGCTGCTCCCAAAACACTTGCCTCTCATGATCTTTTTTCTCATGCCCAGGTGCATATGCACCAATAATCACCCATCTCTCTCCATCAACTTTCAAATTTACCCATATCAATCTAGAATTTACTTTCTTACACTCTATCACATACTCCCACCACTCCTGCTTCAGGAGTAGTGCTACTCCTTCCCTTGCTCTTGTCCTCTCACTAACCCCTGACTTTACTCCCAAGACATTCCCAAACCACTCCTCCTCTTTACCCTTGAGCTTCGTTTCACTCAAAGTCAAAACATCCAGGTTCCTTTCCTCAAACATACTACCTATCTCTCCTTTTTTCTCATCTTGGTTACATCCACACACATTTAGACACCCCAATCTGAGCCTTTGAGGAGGATGAGCACTCCCCGCGTGACTCCTTCTTCTGTTTCCGGTTTTAGAAAGTTAAAATACAAGGAGGGGAGGGTTTCTAGCCCCCCACTCCTGTCCCCTTTAGTCGCCTTCTACGACACATAAGGAATGCGTGGGAAGTATTCTTTCTCCCCTATCCCCAGGGATAGGGGAGATATGCATGATAAAACACTGAGGAGCAGAAAAGCTAAAAGAAGTAAGCTTTGGAAATGTTGAAGGCTACAGAAGAAAATTCACCAAAATCCCTGAGAGAGGAAGATGAGGTGAATCCCATATGAGAGATCACCAGTAACCACATTGGTGTTTTGAAAAAGTGAGAAGTAAGAAGAGCTTCAAAGACCTGTGATCACCGAAGTGAGAGCAATTGGGCAATAGCTAGAAAGGTTAGAATAGTCTCCTTTCTTAGGGATTGCTGCACCAAGACATGCAGTCTAAAAGTTTAGAAAGTCCTTCGAAGACCCAGAACAAGGAAAAGATTGAAAATGGCATAGGTTCAGGAGGAGACAGGGAAGAGAAATTAGACACAAATTCAACCAAAGCAATATTAGAGGAGAATATAGTGCCAAAAGTTGAGACTTGGTTGTAGAATTGGACATAAACTGACAGAACTGGAACAATGGAGTAATGATTAAATATACAAGTTACTGGAAATGCTTCTGATTAAGAACCACAGAGATTCATTATTAGAAACATAAGTTACATCAGCACATTTTCTTTACATGGAGGCGTGCATGACTTCACAAAGAATAGCTTTCCAACAATTCCAAGCATTATGAAAAAAGAGTGGGATTCATGGGAAGGGAAGAATTTCAAAACCAATTATCCTTTTTCACTGATACAGGAAGAAGTGAAGGATGGTCTGCGACAGGGATGTGTGATGTCCCTTTGGTTGTTTAATATGTTTAAGGATGAGGTGGTTAGGGAGGTGAATGCAAGTTTTGGAGAGAGGGATGAGTATGCAGTCTATTGGGGATAAGAGGGCCTGGGAAGTGAGTCAGTTGCTGGTCGCCAATAATACAACTCTGGTGGCTGATTCGAGTGAGAAACTATAGAAGTTGCTGACCAAGTTTAGAAAGTGTGTGGAAGGAGAAAGTTGAGAGTAAATGTGAATAAGAGCAAGGTTATTAGGTTAAGTAAAGTTGAGGGACAAGTTGATTGGGATGTAAGTCTGAATGAAAAAAACTGGTGGAAGTGAAGTGCTTTAGATATCTGGAAGTGGGCTTAGCAGCAAATGGAACCATGGAAGCAGATGTGTGTCACAGGGCGGAGGAGGGGGTAAAAATTCTGGGAGTGATGAAGAATGTGCGGAAAGAGAGAATGTTATCACGGAGAGCAAAAATTGGTATGTCTGAAGGAAAAGTAATTCCAACAATATCATGTGGTTGCGTGGCATGGGTTGTATGGAGGAGGGTGGATGTGTTGGAAATGAAATGTTTGATCAAACAAGTAATGTAAGGGTAGGAGAAATGTGTGGAAATAAAAAGACTGGTTGAGAGAGTAGAAGAGGGTGTGTTGAAATGGTTTGGACATATGGAGAGAATGAGTGAGGAAAGATTATGAGAGAATGAGTGAGGAAAGATTGACAAAGAGAATATGTAAGTCAGAGGTGGAGGGAACAAGAAGAAGCAGGACACCAAATCAAAGGTGGAAGGATGGAGTGAAAAAGATTTTGAGATTGGAGCCTGAACATACAGGAGGGTGAGAGGCGTGCAAGGAATAGAGTGAATTGGAACAATGTTCTACATCAGAGTTGACGTGCTGTCAATGGACTAAATCAGGGCACGTAAAAAGTCTAGGGTAATCCATGGAAAGGCCTATGGGGCCTGGTTGTAGACAGGTAGCTGTGGTTTCAGCGCATTACACATGACAGTTAGAGACTCAGTGTGAACGAATGTGGCCTATTTTTTGTCTGTTTTCCTAGTGCTACCTCGCTGAAACATGGGGTAGTGAAGCTGTTTCCTGCGGGGCAGGGTAGGGCCAGGAATGGACGAAGACAAGCAAGTATGAATATGTACTTGTGTATACATGTATATGTCTGTGGATGCGAGTGTATATGTATGCATATATGTATGTGTTGACATGTATATGCATGCATATGTGCATGTATGTTAGTTTATGTATATTTACTAATCTATTATCCTTTGTCACTGTCTCCTGTGTCAGCGAAGTAGCGAAAGGAAACAGATGGAAGAATGGCCCAACCCACCAACATACACATGTATATACATACATGTCCACACATGCACATACATACCTATACATCTCAACGTATACATATATATACATACACAGACATATACATATATACACATGTACATAATTCATACTTGCTGCCTTATTCAGTCCCGTTGCCTCCCCACCAAACATGTAATGACATCCCCCTCCCCTCACATGAGCGTGAAGTAGCACTAGGAAAAGACAACAAAGGCCACATTCGTTCACATTCAGTCTCTAGCTGTAATGTGTAATGTACCGAAACCACAGCTCCCTTTCCACATCCAGACCCCACAAAACTTTCCTTGGTTTACCCTAGATGCTTCACATGCCCTGGTTCAATCCACTGACAGCACGACGACACCAATATACCACATCATTCCAATTCCCTCTATTTCTTGCACGCCTTTCAGCCTCCTGCATGTTCAGGCCCCGATCACTCAAAATCTTTTTCACTCCATCTTTCCACCTCCAATTTGGTCTCCCACTTCTCCTCGTTCCCTCCACCTCTGACACATATATCCTCTTGGTCAACCTTCCCTCACTCATTCTTTCCATGTGAACAAACCATTCCAATACAACCTTTTCTGCTCTCTCAACCACACTTTTTATTATCCCACACCTCTCTTACCTTTTCATTATTACTCGATCAAACCACCTCACACCACATTTTGTCCTTAAACATCTCATTTCCAACACATCCACCCTCCTCCACCTCCGCACAACCCTCTCTATTGCCCATGCCTCGCAACCATAAAACATTGTTGGAACCACTCTTCCTTCAAACTTACCTATTTTTGCTTTCTGAGATAATGTTCTCGACTTCCACACATTCTTCAACGCTCCCAGAACCTTCACCCCCTCCCTCCCCAGTGACTCACTTCTGCTTCCATGGTTCCATCCGCTGCCAAATCCACTCCCAGATATCTAAAACACATCACTTCCTCCAGTTTTTCTCCATTCAAACTTACAATTGACTTGTCCCTCTACCCTACTATACCTAATAACCTTGCTCTTATTCATATTTACTTTCAACTTTCTTCTTTCACACACTTTACCAAACTCATTCACCAACTTCTGCAGTTTCTCAACCGAATCAGCCACCAGTGCTGCATCATCAGCGAACAACAACTGACTCACTTCCCAAGCTCTCTCATCCCCAACAGACTGCATACTTGCCCCTCTAACCAAAACTCTTGCTTTCACCTCCCTAACAACCCCATCCATAAACAAATTAAACAACCATGAAGTCATCATGCACCGATGCCAAAAACTGACATTCACTGGGAACCAATCACCTTCCTCTCTTCCTCCTCGTACACATGCCTTACATCCTTGATAAAAACTTTTCACTGCTTCTAACAACTTGCCTCCCACACCATATATTCTTAATACCTTCCACAGAGCATCACTCTCAACTATATCATATGCCTTCTCCAGATCCATAAATGCTACATACAAACCCATTTGCTTTTCTAAGTATTTCTCACATACATTCTCAAAGCAAACACCCGATCCACACATCCTCTACCACTTCTAAAACCATACTGCTCTTTCCCAATCTGATACTCTGTACATGCCTTCACCCACTCAATCAATACCCTCCCATATAATTTCCCAGGAATACTCAACAAACTTATACCTCGGTAATTTGAACACTTACCTTTATTTTCTGTGCCTTTGTACAATGGCACTATGCACGCATTCTGCCAATCCTCAGGCACTTCACCATTAGCCATACATATATTGAATATCCTCACCAACCAGTCAACAATACAGTCACAGCCTTGTTTAAAAAACTACACTGCAATACCATCCAAATCCGCCCCCATGCCAGCTTTAATCTCCCACAAAGCTTTCACTACCTCTTCTCTGTTTACCAAACCATTCGGGGGACCCTCTCACTCTGCACATCACCTCGACCAAAACTCCCTATATCTACCACTCTATCATCGAACACATTCAACAAACCTTCAAAATACTCACTCCATCTCCTCACATCACCACTACTTGTTATTACCTCCCCATTAGCCCCTTCAATGATGCTTCCATTTGTTCTCTTGTCTTATGCACTTTATTTGCCTCCTTCCAAAACATCTTTCTATTCTCACTAAAATTTAATGATACTCTCTCACCCTAACTCTCATTTGACCTCTTTTCACCTCTTCCACCTTTCTCTTGACCTCCTGCCTCTTTCTTTTATACATCTCCCACTCATTTGCACCATTTCCCTGCAAAAATCGTCCAAATGCCTCTCTCTTCTCTTTCACTAATAATCTTACTTCTTCATCCCAACACTCACTATCCTTTCTAATCTGCCCACCTCACATCAATTTCATGCCAAAAGCATCTTTTGCGCAAGCCATCACTGCTTCCCTAAATACATCCCATTCCTCCCCCATTCCCCTTACGTCCTTTGCTCACCTTTTTCCATTCTGCACTTACTCTCTCCTGGTACTTACTCACACAAATCTCCTTCCCAAGCTAAATTACTCTCACCACTCTCTTCACCCCAACATTCTCTCTTCTTTTCTGAAAACCTCTACAAATCTTCACCTTCAGCTCCACAAGATAATGATCAGACATTCCTCCAGTTGCACTTCTCAGTGCATTAACATCCAAAAGTCTCAGTTTTACGCACCTATCAACTAACACATAATCCAATAACGCTCTTTGGCTATCTCCTACTTACATACGTATACATATGTATATCTCTCTTTTTAAAAAAGGTATTCCTAATCACCATTCCCTATGTGTCGTAGAAGGCTACTAAAGGGGACGGAAGTGGGGGGGGGGGGTTAGAAACCCTTCCCTCCTTGTATTTAAAATTTTTAAAAGAGGAAACAAAAGAAGGAGTCACACAGGAAGTGCTCATCCTCCTCGAAGGCTCAGATTGGGGTGTCTAAATGTGTGTGGACGTAACCAAGATGAGAAAAAAGGAGAGATAAGTAGTATGTTTGAGGAAAGGAACCTGGATGTTTTGGCTCTGAGTTAAATGATGCTCAAGGGCAAAGGGGAAGAGTGGTTTGGGAATGTTTTGGGAGTAAAGTCTGGGAATGGTGAAAGGACAAGAGCAAAGGAAGGAGTAGCACTACACCTGAAACAGGAGTTGTGGGAGTATGTGATAGAGTGTAAGAAAGTAAATTCAAGCTTGATATGGGTAAAACTGAAAGTTGATGGAGAGAGATGGGTGATTATTAGTGCATATGCACCTGGGCATGAGAAGAAAGATCACGAGAGGCAAGTGTTTTGGGAGCAGCTGAATGAGTGTGTTAGTGGTTTTGATGCATGAGACCGGGTTATAGTGATGGGTGATTTGAATGCAAAGGTGAGTAATGTGGCAGTTGAGGGAATAATTGGTATACATGGGGTGGTCAGTGTTGTAAATGGAAATGGTGAAGAGCTTGTAGATTTATGTGCTGAAAAAGAACTGGTGATTGGGAATACCTGGTTTAAAAAGAGATATGTACATAAGTATACGTATGTAAGTAGGAGAGATGGCCAGAGAGCATTATTGGATTACGTGTGAACTGATAGGCGTGCAAAAGATAGACTTTTGGATGTTAATGTGCTGAGAGGTGCAACTGGAGGGATGTCTGATCATTATCTTTTAGAGGCAAAGGTGAAGATATGTAGAGGTTTTCAGAAAAGAAGAGAGAATGTTGGGGTGAAGAGAATGGTGAGAGTAAGTGAGCTTGGGAAGGAGACTTGTGTGAGGAAGTACCAGGAGAGAGTGAGTACAGAATGGAAAAAGGTGAGAACAAAGGAGGTAAGGGGAGTGGGGGAGGAATGGGATGCACTAAGGGAAGCAGTGATGGCTTGCGCAAAAGATACTTGTGGAATGAGAAGCGTGGGAGGTGGGGATATGAGAAAGGTTGGTGAGTGGTGGGATGAAGAAGTGAGATTATTAGTGAAAGAGAAGAGAGAGACATTTGAATGATTTTTGCAGGGAAATAATGCAAATGAGTGGGAGATGTACAAAAGAAAGAGGCAGGAGGTCAAGAGAAAGGTCAAGAGGTGAAAAAGAGGGAAAATGAGAGTTGGGGTGAGAGAGTATCATTGAATTTTAGGGAAAATAAAAAGATGTTTTGGAAGGAGGTAAATAAAGTGCATAAGACAAGGGAACAAATGGGAACTTCAGTGAAGGGGGCTCAAGGGGAGGTGATAACAAGAAGTGGTGATGTGAGAAGGACGTGGAGTGAGTACTTTGAAGGTTTGTTGAATGTGTTTGATGATAGAGTGGCAGATATAGGGTGTTTTGGTCTAGCTGGTGTGCAAAGTGAGAGGGTTAGGGAAAATGATTTGGTAAACAGAGAAGAGGTAGTAAAAGCTTTGCGGAAGATGAAAGCTGGCAAGGCAGCGGGTTTGGATGGTATTGCAGTGGAATTCATAAAAAAAAGAGGGTGACTGTATTGTTGACTGGTTGGTAAGGTTATTTAATGTATGTATGATTCATGGTGAGGTGCCTGAGGATTGGCGGGAATGTGTGCATAGTGCCAATTATACAAAGGCGAAGGAGACAAAGGTGAGTGCTCCAATTACAGAGGTATAAGTTTGTTGAGTATTCCTGGGAAATTGTATGGGAGGGTATTGATTGAGAGGGTGAAGGGATGTACAGAGCATCAGATTAGGGAAGAGCAGTGTGGTTCCAGAAGTGGTAGAGGATGTGTGGATCAGGTGTTTGCTTTGAAGAATGTATGTGAGAAATACTTAGAAAAGCAAATGGATTTGTATGTAGCATTCATGGATCTGGAGAAGGCATATGATAGAGTTGATAGAGATGCTCTGTGGAAGGTATTAAGAATATATGGTGTGGGAGGCAACTTGTTAGAAGCAGTGAAAAGTTTTAACGAGGATGTAAGGCATGTGTATATGTAGGAAGAGAGGAAAGTGATTGGTTCTCAGTGAATGTAGGTTTGCGGCAGGGGTGTGTGATGTCTCCATGGTTGTTTAATTTGTTTATGAATGGGGTTGTTAGGGAGGTGAATGCAAGAGTTTTGGAAAGAGGGGCAAGTATGCAGTTTGCTGTGGATGAGAGAGCTTGGGAAGTGAGTCAGTTGTTGTTCGGTGTTGATACAGCGCTGGTGGCTGATTCACGTGAGAAACTGCAGAAACTGGTGACTGAGTTTGGTAAAGTGTGTGAAAGAAGAAAGTTGAGAGTAAATGTGAATAAGACCAAGGTTATTAGGTACAGTAGGGTTGAGGGTCAAGTCAACTGGGAGGTAAGTTTGAATGGAGAAAAACTGGAGGAAGTGAAGTGTTTTAGATATCTGGGAGTGGATTTGGCAGCGGATGGAACCATGGAAGCGGAAGTGAATGATAGGATGGGGGAGGGGACGAGAATTCTGGGAGCCTTGAAGAATGTGTGGAAGTCGAGAACATTATCTTGGAAACCAAAAATGGGTATGTTTGAAGGAATAGTGGTTCCAACAATGTTGTATGGTTGCGAGGCATGGGCTATGGATAGAGTTGTGCGCAGGAGGGTGGATGTGCTGGAAATGAGATGTTTGAGGACAATATGTGGTGTGAGATGGTTTGATCGAGTGAGTAATAATAGGGTAAGAGAGATGTGTGGTAATAAAAAGAGTGTGGTTGAGAGAGCAGAAGAGGGTGTTTTGAAATGGTTTGGTCACATGGAGAGAATGAGTGAAGAAAGATTGACAAAGAGGATATATGTGTCAGAGGTAGAGGGAACGAGGAGAAGTGGGAGACCAAATTGGAGGTGGAAAGATGGAGTGAAAAAGATTTTGAGTGATCGGGGCCTGAACATGCTGGAGGGTGAAAGGCGTGCAAGGAATAGAGTGAATTGGAACGATGTGATATACTGGGGTCAACGTGCTGTCATTGGATTGAACCAGGGCATGTGAAGCGTCTGGGGTAAACTATGGAACGTTCTGAGGGGCCTGGATGTGGAAAGGGAGCTGTGGTTTCAGTGCATTATTACATGACAGGTAGAGACTGGGTGTAAACGAATGTGGCCTTTGTTGTCTTTTCCTAGCGTTACCTCGCACACATGAGGGGGGAGGGGGTTGTTATTTCATGTGTGGCCAGGTGGCGATGGGAATGAATAAAGGCAGACAGTAAGAATTATGTACATGTGTATATATGTATATGTCTGTGTGTGTATATATATATATGTATACGTTGAGATGTATAGGTATTCATATTTGCGTGTGTGGATGTGTATGTATATACATGTGTATGTGGGTGGGTTGGGCCATTCTTTCGTCTGTTTCCTTGCAATACCTCACTAACACGGGAGACAGCGACAAAGCTAAATAAATGAATATATATATTATCATTATCTTTTTTTGTCGGTCTCCCACGTTTGCGAGGTAGCGCAAGGAAACAGACGAAAGAAATGGCCCAACCCAACCCCATACTCATGTATATACATACACATCCACACACGCAAATATACATACCTATACATCTCAATGCACACATATATATACACACACAGACACATACATATATACCCATGCACACAATTCACACTGTCTGCCTTTATTCATTCCCATCGCCACCTCGCCACACATGGAATACCATCCCCCTCCCCCCTCATGTGTGCGAGGTAGCGCTAGGAAAAGACAACAAAGGCCCCATTCGTTCACACTCAGTCTCTAGCTGTCATGCAATAATGCCCGAAACCCCAGCTCCCTTTCCACATCCACGCCCCACACAACTTTCCATGGATTACCCCAGACGCTTCACATGCCCTGATTCAATCCACTGACAGCACGTCAACCCCGGTATACCACATCGATCCAATTCACTCTATTCCTCAAACATCTCATTTCCAGCACATCCACCCTCCTGCGCACAACTCTATCCATAGCCCACGCCTCGCAACCATACAACATTGTTGGAACCACTATTCCTTCAAACATACCCATTTTTGCTTTCCGAGATAATGTTCTCGACTTTTACACATTCTTCAAGGCTCCCAGGATTTTCGCCCCCTTCCCCACTCTATGATTCACTTCCGCTTCCATGGTTCCATCCGCTGCCAGATCCACTCCCAGATATCTAAAACACTTTACTTCCTCCAGTTTTTCTCCATTCAAACTTACCTCCCAGTTGACTTGACCCTCAACCCTACTGTACCTAATAACCTTGCTCTTATTCACATTTACTCTTAACTTGCTCCTTTCATACACTTTACCAAACTCAGTCACCAGCTTATGCAGTTTCTCACATGAATCAGCCACAAGCGCTGTATCATCAGTGAACAGCAACTGACTCACTTTCCAAGCTCTCTCATCCACAACAGACTTCATACTTGCCTCTCTTTCCAAAACTCTTGCATTCACCTCCCTAACAACCCCATCCATAAACAAATTAAACAACCATGGAGACATCACACACCCCTGCCGCAAACCTACATTCACTGAGAACCAATCACTTTCCTCTCTTCCTACACGTACACATGCCTTACATCCTCGATAAAAACTTTTCACCGCTTCCAACAACTTGCCTCCCACACCATATATTCTTAATACCTTCCACAGAGCATCTCTATCAACTCTATCATATGCCTTCTCCAGATCCATAAATGCTACATACAAATCCATTTGCTTTTCTAAGTATTTCTCACATACATTCTTCAAAGCAAACACCTGATCCACACATCCTCTACCACTTCTGAAACCACACTGCTCTTCCCCAATCTGATGCTCTATACATGCCTTCACCCTCTCAATCAATACCCTCCCATATAATTTACCAGGAATACTCAACAAACTTATACCTCTGTAATTTGAGCACTCACTCTTATCCCCTTTGCCTTTCTACAATGGCACTATGCACGCATTCCGCCAATCCTCAGGCACCTCACCATGAGTCATACATACATTAAATAACCTTACCAACCAGTCAACAATACAGTCACCCCCTTTTTTAATAAATTCCACTGCAATACCATCCAAACCTGCTGCCTTGCCAGCTTTCATCTTCCGCAAAGCTTTTACTACCTCTTCTCTGTTTACCAAATCATTTTCCCTAACCCTCTCACTTTGCACACCACCTCGACCAAAACACCCTATATCTGCCACTCTATCATCAAACACATTCAACAAACCTTCAAAATACTCACTCCATCTCCTTCTCACATCACTACTACTTGTTATCACCTCCCCATTAGCGTCCTTCACTGAAGTTCCCATTTGCTCCCTTGTCTTACGCACTTTATTTACCTCCTTCCTTACGACACGCAGGGAATACGTATGGAGTATTCTTTCTCCCCTATCCCCAGGGATAAATAATAATAATAATAACAATAATAATAATAATAATAATAAATAATAATTGTGTGATAATTTTTTTATACCTTCCTGCAAGATAACAATAACAATACATCTTAACATCAGAAAAAACACATTGTTGATACCACATGTTCACTACCTCTTGTGAGGCATTCAAACTTTTTGTTGCTCTAAAAGCAGTATAATTGTTCTATTCTGACATTTTTCCATTCTGGAATTCTTGGTGTTTTCCCTTAGGTAAACATTTATTTACAAGCTATTCCTCTACCAATTTGCATAAATTTTGCACAGAGGAGAGGCCATGACTTCGTTTCCTTAAATTTGATGGAAAATAGTAATAACAATGGACACTATAATGATAAAACACCAAAGGAAAACTGAAAATAAATACTTACGGGTTCATGTGCACAGCAGCACATGAACTGAAACTGCTATATCAGTCATGAAGGAGATCAGCATGGTCTCCCTTACACCATGCTGAAGTTGTCATAACCCATAACCTTCAGAAAGACTGGAATTACTCATTCCCAGTATGATTGGAGAGGTAGGTTGAGTCACTGTCTCAACGTATGAGCAGAACCAACCTTCTCTGACCTAAAACTTGAGGGTAGCAAGCCTTCAGTAACCTAACACTTAAAGGGAGTCAACCTCCAGTGACTTAAAGCTTGAGGGGAGGCTAGGCAAAGTATCCTCTGACACGAAGATAGTTGAGTGCCTTGTTGTTGTTTTTCCTCTGTGTTTATGGTTTATAGTGTCTGATGGCTGGTGGATGTTGGTTCGCTCATACCAGTATTGTGAATAATAGTGGTCTTATTTATTATCAAAATAATATTGTGCACAAAGCTGGTAATAACCGAGAAATCTTTGCAAAGTTTCTCATTAAGCATTTGAAGGACCTATGAATGTATGAATCTCTCATGATGAAGAAAATTATTCGGAAATTAATGCAGTGTGTCATGGCAAAGCAAATGATCTTCAGACCGACTGTATGAACCAATCATAAGCACATCCTATTTACAGGTAATGTCATTATCTAAAATGGATAAACAGAGCTTCGTGTCACATAAGTGATCACCAGTAGAGATCTGGCTAACCTGGTTGGCCCTACTTGTCCATGTATCCTCTGGTACCGTACCTACCTACCTACCTACCTACCAGTATTATCAATGGTAAAATAGAAACAGTGATCACACGTAGGCTGAGGACAAACAGAAAGCAAAGATTGATGTGGACTGCAGGGCCCTTCCCTAAAAACACTCGAGCCTGCTCATGCACTAATGATTCATCACATATGCTTTTGGGTTGTATTGTTAAAATGCAAGAAGGTGCTCCCTAAGTAGCACAGCATTGCATATCAGTGATCCGACCTCATTTTCCTAAGAAGTACTTGTAAGAAAGCCACTGCCCTCTGCTGACCCCTAGGAATTATTGACAATATATTGATAATGAGTAACAAGGACTGGAACTGCATAATGTGGCCTCTTAAATTGTAGCAATACACTCTCTTGTGATCAGTCCCAAGTATGTTAGAATACATGTGTATTTTGTACACATCAGCTGGGTAGCTTTGGCCATACTCTTTTGGACATGGCCTTAGGTCAAAGAACTCATGATAAAAGTCTTTAATATCTTAATTTCACATTTACAGTGCTCATGTAATAGTCTAGAGTCTATACACCTTGTCATATACAAAGAGAGAGAGGTTTTCCCCTGGGCCTCAGACTTTTGCAACATCTTACTACATGTAAGTCCAGTCATCATCATTAGTCTTTCATTCTATCATTATATCACTATAGTATTGTTTATAGTATTCTGCTGATCATCAGATGTTTTCTACTTATAACAAGGGACAGTAGTGTGGACCTTATTGATATAATCAGTGTTACTTATTGTCATACTGCAAAACGTTTTATAATCTGGTGAAAAGAAAGATTTTGCTACTTACAAGAGCTAGGCACTGTATCTTTGATTTTTTTTAGATTTCTATCAGTACTGCACTGTATAATGAAATCTAACTTTGTCAACGTAAGAAAATAAGTATATGTACCTGTTGGTATGCATTTGCTGAGGAGTTTTTTAACATTATGAACCTTTTTCCCAACCTCCCATCACATATTTTGATCAGATGGTAAAACTAATACAAATATATACATATATATATATATATATATATATATATATATATATATATATATATATAGGAAGTAAAGTGTTTTAGATATCTGGGAGTGGATCTGGCATCGGATGGAACCATGGAAGCGGAAGTGAATCATAGGGTGGGGGAGGGGGCGAAAATCCTGGGAGCCTATGGAAGTCGAGAACTTTATCTCGGAAAGCAAAAATGGCTGTTTAAAGGAACAGTGGTTCAACAATGTTGTATGGTTGTGAGGCGTGGCCTATGGATAGAGTTGTGCGCAGGAGGGTGGATGTGCTGGAAATGAGATGTTTGAGGACAATATGTGGTGTGAGGTGCTTTGATCGAGTAAGTAATGTAAGGGTAAGAGAGTTGTGTGGAAATAAAAAGAGAGTGGTTGAGAGAGCAGAAGAGGGTGTTTTCAAATGGTTTGGGCACATGGAGAGAATGAGTGAGGAAAGACTGACCAAGAGGATATATGTATCGGAGGTGGAGGGAACGAGGAGAAGTGGGAGACCAAATTGGAGGTGGAAAGATGGAGTGAAAAAGATTTTGAGTGATCGGGACCTGAACATGCAGGAGGGTGAAAGACGGGCAAGGAATAGAGTGAATTGGATCGATGTGGTATACCGGGGTCGACGTGCTGTCAATGGATTGAATCAGGGCATGTGAAGAGTCTTGGGTAAACCATGGAAAGTTCTGTGGGGCCTGGATGTGGAAAGGGAGCTGTGGTTTCGGGCATTATTGCATGACAGCTAGAGACTGTGAATGAATGGGGCCTTTGTTGTCTTTTCCTAGTGCTACCTTGCACACATGAGGGGGGAGGGGGATGTTATTCCATGTGTGGCGAGGTGGCGATGGGAATGAATAAAGGCAGACAGTACGAATTATGTACATGTGTATATATGTATATGTCTGTATGTGTATATATATGTGTACATTGAGATGTATGGGTATGTATATTTGCATGTGAGGACGTGTATGGATATACATGTGTATGGGGGTGGGTTGGGCCATTTCTTTCGTCTGTTTCTTTGCGCTACCTCGCAAATGCAGGAGACAGCGACAAAGCAAAATAATATTAAAAAAAATATATATATATATATATATATATATATATATATATTTTTTTTTTTTTGCTTTGTCGCTGTCTCCTGCGTTTGCTAGGTAGCGCAAGGAAACAGACGAAAGAAATCGCCCAACCCACCCCCATACACATGTATATACATAAGTCCACACACGCAAATATACATACCTACACAGCTTTCCATGGTTTACCCCAGACGCTTCACATGCCTTGATTCAATC